>NW_026644705.1:2252645-2574452 GCF_030020395.1 Manis pentadactyla
CCCCACCAAAACCTCTTACAGTCGTTGTCCATAAGCATTGTTGTATGCTGTAGACTGCTTCACCATGTTGCCCCACAAACACCCCATTACAGTCGCTGTCCATCAGCGTGTAGTAAATGCTGTAGAATCTCTACTTGTCTTCTCTGTGTTGTACATCCCTCCCTTTGCCCCCCCGAGCCCACGCATTATACATGTTAATCCTAATGTCCCCTTTCTTCTCCCTGCCCTTATCCCTCCCTTCCCACACACCCTGCCCATTCCCTTTCCCTTTGGTAACTTTTATTGAACTCTCGGGTTCTGTGAGTCTGCTGCTGTTTATTTCCTCCAGTTTTTCTTTGTTGTTATACTCCACACATGAGTGAAATCATTGGCTACTTGTCTTTCTCCACCTGGTATATATCACTGAGCATGCTACCGTCTAGCTACATCCACATCCTTGCAAATGGTAGGATTTGTTTTCTTCTTATGGCTGCTTACTGCACTTTTTAAACTGGACTTCATTCTTCCTTTTTGTTTATAGTTTCCCTATGTGCTTTCACCATTGATCTGTTGGTTATGAGCAATAGCTTTGTGTTAAACGATATCTATCTGAATCTGTGTAACTGTCTGTCTATCTATCAATCTATCTATCTATCCTTCTATCTTTCTATCTATGTATCTCTCTATCTTCCTATCATCTATCTATCGTGTCTATCATCTATCTATAATCTCTCATCTATCTATGTATCTATGAATCAATCATCTTTTTGTCTTCCCATCTATCCTTATGTACAGAACAGTTAACAACATCGCCTATGTCACTTCCCTACATTATGCTTCCAAAAATCTTGCCAAGTAACTAGGACGTATGGTGAGCACTGGGTACACTGAGACAATTGCAGGTCGAGTCTGCCGCGTGTGCTTACAAAACCAGTAAATGGTTGTCCAGGGACTTGAACCCATATCTCTGTCCTCTGTCCTCTTTTACCTCCTTCTCGCCTGCTGACTCTAATTTGCCACAATAATTGACTAAGTCTTCCCTAAAGACTAAAAGTATCCTTCCTCTGGGCCTGAAGTAGTCAGAAAAGTATACTTGGTGCTTTTGCTCATCAGCAAGTATGAAGGACATTGGCGTGATCACCTCTGATAGGAGGAGGGACAAATAAAAATGAACACCTATTTCTAGACAGGAGCAGTTTTGAACAAAGAGTGTGTTGTGGAGTGACGTGTTTATTTGAGTGTCCAACCTTCACTCTTAAGTGGTTATTTCTTTTTTACATTCATGAACATCATAAAACGCACTGATTTCAAAAGCCCAGACGCATTTTATTACAGCATTTCTGTTATTGAGGTGAGAAAAATTGAGAAGGACTTCGCTGTACAACGGTATCTATTTCTGGGCACTGCTGAAACCAAACAAAAAAAAATTCATGGTGGCCAGCTAGGGCTATTTTCTACTGACTGTCTCTGGGGACTCAAACAGAATCCATTTGTTTGTTTGTTTGTTTCTCAGTTTCACTTTTTTTGGGTACCTGTCACCGCCCCTTCAGCTTTTAATTTGTCCGTGTCCTGGGATCTTAAGTGAGTCTCCTGTAAGGTAGCACATACATGATCTTGAGTGAAAGATAGCTTAGTTTAGTATGATGCTTTCCTATCTACCTACTTATCTATCTCTTTACCTATGTAATCTTTCTATCTATCTATCTGTCATCTCTCTACTATCATCTGTGTATCTATCTAATTAATCTATCATCTATATGTATGTATATCAGTCGAATCTATGTATCAATCATTTGTCTCTCTATATATCTGTTTTCTCACTTTTGTCACGTTCTGTCCCTAGGTGCACTTTGATTCCTCTGTGTCCTTCTCAGTGTCAATTCCTTGTGTTTGTTTTTGTGAGTTAGCTTTGTGTTTGGGTCTTGAGAGGAGTGGCCTTGGGTGGGAACTTCTCCTGCGTAGGTGGCACGAGTCTGCTGGGTGTGGATAGTGTGGTTGGTGGGCTGCGCTCTTGATACTGTGCAGCCCAGTGCCCTCCAGCTGCTCTGCCCCAGGGCCGTTCCTGCTGTGGCGGCTGCATGAGCTGCAGGGGATATCCGAGGCCCCATGCAGGGAGCACCCTGGCGGGCCTGCGGGGTCCGTGGTAGGTACATGCCCAGTAGTATGTCTTTTTGCCTGTGCACCGATGTTACCTCGGTGGCCCTGCTTGGTGGCCCATCTTCAGAGAGTATGTGTGTAGTCACTGGTTAAGGGAACTGCCTTTTGGTGACACGCAGGGTCCTTCTGGGCCAGTGGCCCATGGACTTGCTGAGGTGGCAGCCCTGCTAGCTTGTGGGGAAACTGCTCCCCTCTGCTGTCAAGGTGGCGGTGGAATTTCAGTGCATTTACGTATTTAGATGTGAGTGAGGTCTATCTGAATTGGAATAGTAGCGTTGAGAGCTATGTTTCCAGGCCCCTCAACTTGTAGTTCATCTTCGTCCTTGGATCTCATGTTAGTCTCCTGTAAGGGAGCACGTAGGTGGTCTTGAGTTTTCATCCCTTCTTTTAACCCTGTGTCTTTTCATTGTAGTCCTTAAGAGCCTGTCCTTTTATTCTTAGAATTGAGAGCTATGTCCTTATTGCACTTTAAAAAATTTTTTTGTTATCATTAATCCACAATCACGCAAAGAACATTATGTTAACCAAGTACACCACGTCCCCAACAAAAACCCCATTACAGTAGCTGTCCATCAGCATAGTTGGATGCTGTAGACCCCTTCACCATGTCCCCCCAACACCCCGTTACAGTCGCTTTCCATCAGCGTGTAGTAAGATGCTGTAGAATCACTACTGGTCTTCTCTGTGTTGTACAGCCCTCCCCATGCTCCCCCCACCCACACATTATACATGCTGATCCTAATGCCCCCTTTCTTTTTCCCCACATTTATCAAACCCTTCCCACTCACCCTGCCTAGTTCCTTTCCCTTTGGTAGCTGTTAGTCCACTCTTGGGTTCTGTGAGTCTGCTGCTGTTTTTTTCCTTCAGTTTTTCTTTGTTGTTATACTCAACACATGAGTGAAATCATTTGGTACTTGTCTTTCTCCGCATGGCCTTTTTCACTGAACATAATATCCTCTAGATCCATCCACGTTGTTCAAATGGTAGGATTTTTTTCTTCTTACGGCTGCTTACTGAACTTTTTAAACTAGATTTCTGTCTTCTCTTTTGTCTGTAGTTTCGCTATGTGCTTTCACCATTGCTCTCCTCGTTATTAGCAATAAATTTACGTTAATCAATATGTACCTATATCTATCTATACATCTGTCTGTCTGTCTATCTATCTGTCTATCTATCTATCTATCTATCTGTCTATCTATCTATCTATCTATCTATCTTCCTTTCATCTATCGATGATGTCTATCATCAATCTATGTACCTATCTATCTATCTTTCATCTGTCGTCTCTCTAGCTATCTATCTATGAATCAATCATCTTTTTGTCTGCCCATCTATCCTTATGTACAGAACAGTTAACAACATCGCCTTTGTCACTTCCCTACATTATGCTTCCAAAAATCTTTCAAGGTAACTAGGCTGTAGAAAGAGCACTCGGTTCACTGAGATACTTCCAGGTCGAGTCAGCCACGTGTACCTACAAATCCAGTAAGTGGTTGTGCAGGGACTTGAACCTGTGTCTGTATCCTCTATTATCTTCTTCTCACTGGCTGACTCTATTTAGCCACATTCATTGACTAAGTGCTCCGTGAAGACCACAGGTATTGTTCCTCTGGGCCTGTTGTCCACAGAAAGAAAACTTGGTGCTTTGCTCACCACCATGTTTGAGGGACATCGGCGTGATCACCGCTGATAGGATGGAACGACAAATGAAAAGGAACACCAGTTGCTAGACAGGAGCAGTTGGGAGCAAAGAGTGTGTTGTGGAGTGACGTGTTTATTTCAGTGTCCAAACTTCCCTCTTTATATAGTTATTCCTTCTTTAAATTCGTGAACTTCATAAAACCCACTGATCTCAAAGGTCCAGACGTATACTTTTACAGCAATTCAATTGTTGAGTTGAGAGAAAATGAGAAAGACGTTGCTGTACCACTAAATCTATGGCTGGGCAATGCTGAAACCAAACAAAAAGAATTCACGTTGGCCAGATAGGGCTATTTTCTACTGACTGTCTCTGTGGACTCAAACAGAATCCATTCTAGGATTGTTTGTTTTTCAGTTTCACTGTGTTGGGTACCTGTACACACCCCTTCGGCTTTTAGATTGTCTGTGTCCTTGGATCTCAAGAGAGTCTCCTGTAAGTAAGGGAGCACGAAGGTGGTCTTGAGTTTTCATCCCTTCTTTTAACCCTGTGTCATTTGGTTGGAGCACTCAAAGCCTGTCCTTTTATTCTGATGATTCAGAGATGTGCCCTTATTGCACTTAAAAAATTGTTTTTGTTATCATTAATCTACAATCACGTGTAGAACATTATGTTTCCTAGACTCCCCCCTTCACCAAATCCCTCCCAAAAACCTCTTACAGTTGCTGTCAGTTAGCAGAGATGGATGCTGTAGACCCGTTCACGATGTACCCCCCCACACACCCCATTACAGTCGCTGTCTTTCAGCGTGTAGTAAGATGCTGTAGAATATCTACTTGTCTTCTCTGTGTTGTACAGCACTCGCCATGCGACCCCGCCCTCACGCATTATACATGCTTATCCTAATCTCCCTTTTCTTTCTCCCCACCTTTATCCCTCCCTTCCCAACCAACCTTCTCAGTCCTTTTCCCTTTGGTAACTGTTACTCCACATTCGGGTTCTGTGAGTCTGCTGCTGTTTTGTTTTTTTCAGTGTTTCTTTGTTGTTATACTCCACACATGAGTGAAATCATTTGGTACTTGTCTTTCTCCGCCTGGAATATTTCACTGAGCATACTACCGTCTCGCTCCATCCACGTCATTGCAAATGGTAGCGTTTGTTTTCTTCTTATGGCTGCAAACGGCAGTTTTTAAACTGGACTTCATTCTTCCTTTTAGTTTGTAGTTTCGCTATGTGCTTTCACCATTGATCTCCTTTTTATGAGCAGTAGCTTTGTTTTATTTAATATGTATCTGTATGTATCTTTCTATCTATCTATCTGTCTATCTATCTATCTGTCTATCCTTCTATCTTTCAATTTATCTATCTATCTTTCTATCTATCTTTCTATCTATCATCTGTCTATCAATCTATCTTCCTATCTACCTATCATGTCTATCGTCTGTCTATCTGTCATCTGTCATCTATCTATCTATCTATGAATCAATCATCTTTTTGTCTGGCCATCTATCCTTATGTACAGGACAGTTAACAACATCATCTATGTCAGTTCCCTACATTATGCTTCCAAAAATATTGCAAAGTAACTAGTCCTTAGGGAGAGCACTGGGTTCACTGAGACGCTTCCAGGTCGAGTCAGCCGCTTGTGCTTACAAATCCAGTAATTTATGGTGGTGCAGGGACTTGCACCCATCTCTCTGTCCTCTGTCCTCTTTTACCTCCTTCTCGCTTGCTGACTGTATTCAGCCACTTTCGTTGACTAAGTGCTTCCAGAAGACCACAACTCTCCTTCCTCTGGGCCTGTTTAGACAGAAAAGTATACTTGGTGCTTTGCTCACCACCAACTTTGAGGGACAATGGCATGATCACCGCTGATAGGAGGAGGGACAAATAAAAAGAACACCTATTTCTAGGCAGCAGCATTTTGGAGCAAAGAGAGTGTTGTGGAGTTACGTGTTTGTTTGAGTGTCCAAACTATCCTCTTTAGGTGGTTATTACTACTTTACTTTCAAGAACATCATAAAATCCACTGATTTCAAAAGCCCAGACACATATTATTACAGCAATTCAGTTGTTGAGGTGAGAAAAAATGAGAAGGACGTTGCTGTACCACTAAATCTATGGCTGGGCACTGCTGAAACCAAACAAAAAGAATTCACGGTGTCTAGATAGGGCTATTTTCTACTGACTGTCTCTGGGGACTCAAACAAAATCCATTTGTTGGTTTGTTTGCTTTTCAGTTACACTTGTGTAGGGTTGCTGTCCCCACCATTTCGGATTGTAGTTTGTCTGTGTCTTTGGATCTCAAGTGAGTCTCCTATAGGGGAGCACTTAGGTGATCTTGAGTTTTCATCCCTTCTTTTAACCCTGTGTCTTTTGTTTGGAGCTCGCAAAGCCTGTTTTATTGCTGTGCCCATATTGCACTTAAAAAAATTTTTTTTTATCATTAATCTGCAATCACGTGAAGTACGTCATATTTACTAGGCTCCCACCTTCACCAAGTCCCCACCAAAACCTCTTACAGTCGTTGTCCATAAGCATTGTTGTATGCTGTAGACTGCTTCACCATGTTGCCCCACAAACACCCCATTACAGTCGCTGTCCATCAGCGTGTAGTAAATGCTGTAGAATCTCTACTTGTCTTCTCTGTGTTGTACATCCCTCCCTTTGCCCCCCCGAGCCCACGCATTATACATGTTAATCCTAATGTCCCCTTTCTTCTCCCTGCCCTTATCCCTCCCTTCCCACACACCCTGCCCATTCCCTTTCCCTTTGGTAACTTTTATTGAACTCTCGGGTTCTGTGAGTCTGCTGCTGTTTATTTCCTCCAGTTTTTCTTTGTTGTTATACTCCACACATGAGTGAAATCATTGGCTACTTGTCTTTCTCCACCTGGTATATATCACTGAGCATGCTACCGTCTAGCTACATCCACATCCTTGCAAATGGTAGGATTTGTTTTCTTCTTATGGCTGCTTACTGCACTTTTTAAACTGGACTTCATTCTTCCTTTTTGTTTATAGTTTCCCTATGTGCTTTCACCATTGATCTGTTGGTTATGAGCAATAGCTTTGTGTTAAACGATATCTATCTGAATCTGTGTAACTGTCTGTCTATCTATCAATCTATCTATCTATCCTTCTATCTTTCTATCTATGTATCTCTCTATCTTCCTATCATCTATCTATCGTGTCTATCATCTATCTATAATCTCTCATCTATCTATGTATCTATGAATCAATCATCTTTTTGTCTTCCCATCTATCCTTATGTACAGAACAGTTAACAACATCGCCTATGTCACTTCCCTACATTATGCTTCCAAAAATCTTGCCAAGTAACTAGGACGTATGGTGAGCACTGGGTACACTGAGACAATTGCAGGTCGAGTCTGCCGCGTGTGCTTACAAAACCAGTAAATGGTTGTCCAGGGACTTGAACCCATATCTCTGTCCTCTGTCCTCTTTTACCTCCTTCTCGCCTGCTGACTCTAATTTGCCACAATAATTGACTAAGTCTTCCCTAAAGACTAAAAGTATCCTTCCTCTGGGCCTGAAGTAGTCAGAAAAGTATACTTGGTGCTTTTGCTCATCAGCAAGTATGAAGGACATTGGCGTGATCACCTCTGATAGGAGGAGGGACAAATAAAAATGAACACCTATTTCTAGACAGGAGCAGTTTTGAACAAAGAGTGTGTTGTGGAGTGACGTGTTTATTTGAGTGTCCAACCTTCACTCTTAAGTGGTTATTTCTTTTTTACATTCATGAACATCATAAAACGCACTGATTTCAAAAGCCCAGACGCATTTTATTACAGCATTTCTGTTATTGAGGTGAGAAAAATTGAGAAGGACTTCGCTGTACAACGGTATCTATTTCTGGGCACTGCTGAAACCAAACAAAAAAAAATTCATGGTGGCCAGCTAGGGCTATTTTCTACTGACTGTCTCTGGGGACTCAAACAGAATCCATTTGTTTGTTTGTTTGTTTCTCAGTTTCACTTTTTTTGGGTACCTGTCACCGCCCCTTCAGCTTTTAATTTGTCCGTGTCCTGGGATCTTAAGTGAGTCTCCTGTAAGGTAGCACATACATGATCTTGAGTGAAAGATAGCTTAGTTTAGTATGATGCTTTCCTATCTACCTACTTATCTATCTCTTTACCTATGTAATCTTTCTATCTATCTATCTGTCATCTCTCTACTATCATCTGTGTATCTATCTAATTAATCTATCATCTATATGTATGTATATCAGTCGAATCTATGTATCAATCATTTGTCTCTCTATATATCTGTTTTCTCACTTTTGTCACGTTCTGTCCCTAGGTGCACTTTGATTCCTCTGTGTCCTTCTCAGTGTCAATTCCTTGTGTTTGTTTTTGTGAGTTAGCTTTGTGTTTGGGTCTTGAGAGGAGTGGCCTTGGGTGGGAACTTCTCCTGCGTAGGTGGCACGAGTCTGCTGGGTGTGGATAGTGTGGTTGGTGGGCTGCGCTCTTGATACTGTGCAGCCCAGTGCCCTCCAGCTGCTCTGCCCCAGGGCCGTTCCTGCTGTGGCGGCTGCATGAGCTGCAGGGGATATCCGAGGCCCCATGCAGGGAGCACCCTGGCGGGCCTGCGGGGTCCGTGGTAGGTACATGCCCAGTAGTATGTCTTTTTGCCTGTGCACCGATGTTACCTCGGTGGCCCTGCTTGGTGGCCCATCTTCAGAGAGTATGTGTGTAGTCACTGGTTAAGAGAACTGCCTTTTGGTGACACGCAGGGTCCTTCTGGGCCAGTGGCCCATGGACTTGCTGAGGTGGCAGCCCTGCTAGCTTGTGGGGAAACTGCTCCCCTCTGCTGTCAAGGTGGCGGTGGAATTTCAGTGCATTTACGTATTTAGATGTGAGTGAGGTCTATCTGAATTGGAATAGTAGCGTTGAGAGCTATGTTTCCAGGCCCCTCAACTTGTAGTTCATCTTCGTCCTTGGATCTCATGTTAGTCTCCTGTAAGGGAGCACGTAGGTGGTCTTGAGTTTTCATCCCTTCTTTTAACCCTGTGTCTTTTCATTGTAGTCCTTAAGAGCCTGTCCTTTTATTCTTAGAATTGAGAGCTATGTCCTTATTGCACTTTAAAAAATTTTTTTGTTATCATTAATCCACAATCACGCAAAGAACATTATGTTAACCAAGTACACCACGTCCCCAACAAAAACCCCATTACAGTAGCTGTCCATCAGCATAGTTGGATGCTGTAGACCCCTTCACCATGTCCCCCCAACACCCCGTTACAGTCGCTTTCCATCAGCGTGTAGTAAGATGCTGTAGAATCACTACTGGTCTTCTCTGTGTTGTACAGCCCTCCCCATGCTCCCCCCACCCACACATTATACATGCTGATCCTAATGCCCCCTTTCTTTTTCCCCACATTTATCAAACCCTTCCCACTCACCCTGCCTAGTTCCTTTCCCTTTGGTAGCTGTTAGTCCACTCTTGGGTTCTGTGAGTCTGCTGCTGTTTTTTTCCTTCAGTTTTTCTTTGTTGTTATACTCAACACATGAGTGAAATCATTTGGTACTTGTCTTTCTCCGCATGGCCTTTTTCACTGAACATAATATCCTCTAGATCCATCCACGTTGTTCAAATGGTAGGATTTTTTTCTTCTTACGGCTGCTTACTGAACTTTTTAAACTAGATTTCTGTCTTCTCTTTTGTCTGTAGTTTCGCTATGTGCTTTCACCATTGCTCTCCTCGTTATTAACAATAAATTTACGTTAATCAATATGTACCTATATCTATCTATACATCTGTCTGTCTGTCTATCTATCTGTCTATCTATCTATCTATCTATCTGTCTATCTATCTATCTATCTATCTATCTATCTTCCTTTCATCTATCGATGATGTCTATCATCAATCTATGTACCTATCTATCTATCTTTCATCTGTCGTCTCTCTAGCTATCTATCTATGAATCAATCATCTTTTTGTCTGCCCATCTATCCTTATGTACAGAACAGTTAACAACATCGCCTTTGTCACTTCCCTACATTATGCTTCCAAAAATCTTTCAAGGTAACTAGGCTGTAGAAAGAGCACTCGGTTCACTGAGATACTTCCAGGTCGAGTCAGCCACGTGTACCTACAAATCCAGTAAGTGGTTGTGCAGGGACTTGAACCTGTGTCTGTATCCTCTATTATCTTCTTCTCACTGGCTGACTCTATTTAGCCACATTCATTGACTAAGTGCTCCGTGAAGACCACAGGTATTGTTCCTCTGGGCCTGTTGTCCACAGAAAGAAAACTTGGTGCTTTGCTCACCACCATGTTTGAGGGACATCGGCGTGATCACCGCTGATAGGATGGAACGACAAATGAAAAGGAACACCAGTTGCTAGACAGGAGCAGTTGGGAGCAAAGAGTGTGTTGTGGAGTGACGTGTTTATTTCAGTGTCCAAACTTCCCTCTTTATATAGTTATTCCTTCTTTAAATTCGTGAACTTCATAAAACCCACTGATCTCAAAGGTCCAGACGTATACTTTTACAGCAATTCAATTGTTGAGTTGAGAGAAAATGAGAAAGACGTTGCTGTACCACTAAATCTATGGCTGGGCAATGCTGAAACCAAACAAAAAGAATTCACGTTGGCCAGATAGGGCTATTTTCTACTGACTGTCTCTGTGGACTCAAACAGAATCCATTCTAGGATTGTTTGTTTTTCAGTTTCACTGTGTTGGGTACCTGTACACACCCCTTCGGCTTTTAGATTGTCTGTGTCCTTGGATCTCAAGAGAGTCTCCTGTAAGTAAGGGAGCACGAAGGTGGTCTTGAGTTTTCATCCCTTCTTTTAACCCTGTGTCATTTGGTTGGAGCACTCAAAGCCTGTCCTTTTATTCTGATGATTCAGAGATGTGCCCTTATTGCACTTAAAAAATTGTTTTTGTTATCATTAATCTACAATCACGTGTAGAACATTATGTTTCCTAGACTCCCCCCTTCACCAAATCCCTCCCAAAAACCTCTTACAGTTGCTGTCAGTTAGCAGAGATGGATGCTGTAGACCCGTTCACGATGTACCCCCCCACACACCCCATTACAGTCGCTGTCTTTCAGCGTGTAGTAAGATGCTGTAGAATATCTACTTGTCTTCTCTGTGTTGTACAGCACTCGCCATGCGACCCCGCCCTCACGCATTATACATGCTTATCCTAATCTCCCTTTTCTTTCTCCCCACCTTTATCCCTCCCTTCCCAACCAACCTTCTCAGTCCTTTTCCCTTTGGTAACTGTTACTCCACATTCGGGTTCTGTGAGTCTGCTGCTGTTTTGTTTTTTTCAGTGTTTCTTTGTTGTTATACTCCACACATGAGTGAAATCATTTGGTACTTGTCTTTCTCCGCCTGGAATATTTCACTGAGCATACTACCGTCTCGCTCCATCCACGTCATTGCAAATGGTAGCGTTTGTTTTCTTCTTATGGCTGCAAACGGCAGTTTTTAAACTGGACTTCATTCTTCCTTTTAGTTTGTAGTTTCGCTATGTGCTTTCACCATTGATCTCCTTTTTATGAGCAGTAGCTTTGTTTTATTTAATATGTATCTGTATGTATCTTTCTATCTATCTATCTGTCTATCTATCTATCTGTCTATCCTTCTATCTTTCAATTTATCTATCTATCTTTCTATCTATCTTTCTATCTATCATCTGTCTATCAATCTATCTTCCTATCTACCTATCATGTCTATCGTCTGTCTATCTGTCATCTGTCATCTATCTATCTATCTATGAATCAATCATCTTTTTGTCTGGCCATCTATCCTTATGTACAGGACAGTTAACCACATCATCTATGTCAGTTCCCTACATTATGCTTCCAAAAATATTGCAAAGTAACTAGTCCTTAGGGAGAGCACTGGGTTCACTGAGACGCTTCCAGGTCGAGTCAGCCGCTTGTGCTTACAAATCCAGTAATTTATGGTGGTGCAGGGACTTGCACCCATCTCTCTGTCCTCTGTCCTCTTTTACCTCCTTCTCGCTTGCTGACTGTATTCAGCCACTTTCGTTGACTAAGTGCTTCCAGAAGACCACAACTCTCCTTCCTCTGGGCCTGTTTAGACAGAAAAGTATACTTGGTGCTTTGCTCACCACCAACTTTGAGGGACAATGGCATGATCACCGCTGATAGGAGGAGGGACAAATAAAAAGAACACCTATTTCTAGGCAGCAGCATTTTGGAGCAAAGAGAGTGTTGTGGAGTTACGTGTTTGTTTGAGTGTCCAAACTATCCTCTTTAGGTGGTTATTACTACTTTACTTTCAAGAACATCATAAAATCCACTGATTTCAAAAGCCCAGACACATATTATTACAGCAATTCAGTTGTTGAGGTGAGAAAAAATGAGAAGGACGTTGCTGTACCACTAAATCTATGGCTGGGCACTGCTGAAACCAAACAAAAAGAATTCACGGTGTCTAGATAGGGCTATTTTCTACTGACTGTCTCTGGGGACTCAAACAAAATCCATTTGTTGGTTTGTTTGCTTTTCAGTTACACTTGTGTAGGGTTGCTGTCCCCACCATTTCGGATTGTAGTTTGTCTGTGTCTTTGGATCTCAAGTGAGTCTCCTATAGGGGAGCACTTAGGTGATCTTGAGTTTTCATCCCTTCTTTTAACCCTGTGTCTTTTGTTTGGAGCTCGCAAAGCCTGTTTTATTGCTGTGCCCATATTGCACTTAAAAAAATTTTTTTTTATCATTAATCTGCAATCACGTGAAGTACGTCATATTTACTAGGCTCCCACCTTCACCAAGTCCCCACCAAAACCTCTTACAGTCGTTGTCCATAAGCATTGTTGTATGCTGTAGACTGCTTCACCATGTTGCCCCACAAACACCCCATTACAGTCGCTGTCCATCAGCGTGTAGTAAATGCTGTAGAATCTCTACTTGTCTTCTCTGTGTTGTACATCCCTCCCTTTGCCCCCCCGAGCCCACGCATTATACATGTTAATCCTAATGTCCCCTTTCTTCTCCCTGCCCTTATCCCTCCCTTCCCACACACCCTGCCCATTCCCTTTCCCTTTGGTAACTTTTATTGAACTCTCGGGTTCTGTGAGTCTGCTGCTGTTTATTTCCTCCAGTTTTTCTTTGTTGTTATACTCCACACATGAGTGAAATCATTGGCTACTTGTCTTTCTCCACCTGGTATATATCACTGAGCATGCTACCGTCTAGCTACATCCACATCCTTGCAAATGGTAGGATTTGTTTTCTTCTTATGGCTGCTTACTGCACTTTTTAAACTGGACTTCATTCTTCCTTTTTGTTTATAGTTTCCCTATGTGCTTTCACCATTGATCTGTTGGTTATGAGCAATAGCTTTGTGTTAAACGATATCTATCTGAATCTGTGTAACTGTCTGTCTATCTATCAATCTATCTATCTATCCTTCTATCTTTCTATCTATGTATCTCTCTATCTTCCTATCATCTATCTATCGTGTCTATCATCTATCTATAATCTCTCATCTATCTATGTATCTATGAATCAATCATCTTTTTGTCTTCCCATCTATCCTTATGTACAGAACAGTTAACAACATCGCCTATGTCACTTCCCTACATTATGCTTCCAAAAATCTTGCCAAGTAACTAGGACGTATGGTGAGCACTGGGTACACTGAGACAATTGCAGGTCGAGTCTGCCGCGTGTGCTTACAAAACCAGTAAATGGTTGTCCAGGGACTTGAACCCATATCTCTGTCCTCTGTCCTCTTTTACCTCCTTCTCGCCTGCTGACTCTAATTTGCCACAATAATTGACTAAGTCTTCCCTAAAGACTAAAAGTATCCTTCCTCTGGGCCTGAAGTAGTCAGAAAAGTATACTTGGTGCTTTTGCTCATCAGCAAGTATGAAGGACATTGGCGTGATCACCTCTGATAGGAGGAGGGACAAATAAAAATGAACACCTATTTCTAGACAGGAGCAGTTTTGAACAAAGAGTGTGTTGTGGAGTGACGTGTTTATTTGAGTGTCCAACCTTCACTCTTAAGTGGTTATTTCTTTTTTACATTCATGAACATCATAAAACGCACTGATTTCAAAAGCCCAGACGCATTTTATTACAGCATTTCTGTTATTGAGGTGAGAAAAATTGAGAAGGACTTCGCTGTACAACGGTATCTATTTCTGGGCACTGCTGAAACCAAACAAAAAAAAATTCATGGTGGCCAGCTAGGGCTATTTTCTACTGACTGTCTCTGGGGACTCAAACAGAATCCATTTGTTTGTTTGTTTGTTTCTCAGTTTCACTTTTTTTGGGTACCTGTCACCGCCCCTTCAGCTTTTAATTTGTCCGTGTCCTGGGATCTTAAGTGAGTCTCCTGTAAGGTAGCACATACATGATCTTGAGTGAAAGATAGCTTAGTTTAGTATGATGCTTTCCTATCTACCTACTTATCTATCTCTTTACCTATGTAATCTTTCTATCTATCTATCTGTCATCTCTCTACTATCATCTGTGTATCTATCTAATTAATCTATCATCTATATGTATGTATATCAGTCGAATCTATGTATCAATCATTTGTCTCTCTATATATCTGTTTTCTCACTTTTGTCACGTTCTGTCCCTAGGTGCACTTTGATTCCTCTGTGTCCTTCTCAGTGTCAATTCCTTGTGTTTGTTTTTGTGAGTTAGCTTTGTGTTTGGGTCTTGAGAGGAGTGGCCTTGGGTGGGAACTTCTCCTGCGTAGGTGGCACGAGTCTGCTGGGTGTGGATAGTGTGGTTGGTGGGCTGCGCTCTTGATACTGTGCAGCCCAGTGCCCTCCAGCTGCTCTGCCCCAGGGCCGTTCCTGCTGTGGCGGCTGCATGAGCTGCAGGGGATATCCGAGGCCCCATGCAGGGAGCACCCTGGCGGGCCTGAGGGGTCCGTGGTAGGTACATGCCCAGTAGTATGTCTTTTTGCCTGTGCACCGATGTTACCTCGGTGGCCCTGCTTGGTGGCCCATCTTCAGAGAGTATGTGTGTAGTCACTGGTTAAGGGAACTGCCTTTTGGTGACACGCAGGGTCCTTCTGGGCCAGTGGCCCATGGACTTGCTGAGGTGGCAGCCCTGCTAGCTTGTGGGGAAACTGCTCCCCTCTGCTGTCAAGGTGGAGGTGGAATTTCAGTGCATTTACGTATTTAGATGTGAGTGAGGTCTATCTGAATTGGAATAGTAGCGTTGAGAGCTATGTTTCCAGGCCCCTCAACTTGTAGTTCATCTTCGTCCTTGGATCTCATGTTAGTCTCCTGTAAGGGAGCACGTAGGTGGTCTTGAGTTTTCATCCCTTCTTTTAACCCTGTGTCTTTTCATTGTAGTCCTTAAGAGCCTGTCCTTTTATTCTTAGAATTGAGAGCTATGTCCTTATTGCACTTTAAAAAATTTTTTTGTTATCATTAATCCACAATCACGCAAAGAACATTATGTTAACCAAGTACACCACGTCCCCAACAAAAACCCCATTACAGTAGCTGTCCATCAGCATAGTTGGATGCTGTAGACCCCTTCACCATGTCCCCCCAACACCCCGTTACAGTCGCTTTCCATCAGCGTGTAGTAAGATGCTGTAGAATCACTACTGGTCTTCTCTGTGTTGTACAGCCCTCCCCATGCTCCCCCCACCCACACATTATACATGCTGATCCTAATGCCCCCTTTCTTTTTCCCCACATTTATCAAACCCTTCCCACTCACCCTGCCTAGTTCCTTTCCCTTTGGTAGCTGTTAGTCCACTCTTGGGTTCTGTGAGTCTGCTGCTGTTTTTTTCCTTCAGTTTTTCTTTGTTGTTATACTCAACACATGAGTGAAATCATTTGGTACTTGTCTTTCTCCGCATGGCCTTTTTCACTGAACATAATATCCTCTAGATCCATCCACGTTGTTCAAATGGTAGGATTTTTTTCTTCTTACGGCTGCTTACTGAACTTTTTAAACTAGATTTCTGTCTTCTCTTTTGTCTGTAGTTTCGCTATGTGCTTTCACCATTGCTCTCCTCGTTATTAGCAATAAATTTACGTTAATCAATATGTACCTATATCTATCTATACATCTGTCTGTCTGTCTATCTATCTGTCTATCTGTCTATCTATCTATCTATCTATCTTCCTATCATCTATCGATGATGTCTATCATCAATCTATGTACCTATCTATCTATCTTTCATCTGTCGTCTCTCTAGCTATCTATCTATGAATCAATCATCTTTTTGTCTGCCCATCTATCCTTATGTACAGAACAGTTAACAACATCGCCTTTGTCACTTCCCTACATTATGCTTCCAAAAATCTTTCAAGGTAACTAGGCTGTAGAAAGAGCACTCGGTTCACTGAGATACTTCCAGGTCGAGTCAGCCACGTGTACCTACAAATCCAGTAAGTGGTTGTGCAGGGACTTGAACCTGTGTCTGTATCCTCTATTATCTTCTTCTCACTGGCTGACTCTATTTAGCCACATTCATTGACTAAGTGCTCCGTGAAGACCACAGGTATTGTTCCTCTGGGCCTGTTGTCCACAGAAAGAAAACTTGGTGCTTTGCTCACCACCATGTTTGAGGGACATCGGCGTGATCACCGCTGATAGGATGGAACGACAAATGAAAAGGAACACCAGTTGCTAGACAGGAGCAGTTGGGAGCAAAGAGTGTGTTGTGGAGTGACGTGTTTATTTCAGTGTCCAAACTTCCCTCTTTATATAGTTATTCCTTCTTTAAATTCGTGAACTTCATAAAACCCACTGATCTCAAAGGTCCAGACGTATACTTTTACAGCAATTCAATTGTTGAGTTGAGAGAAAATGAGAAAGACGTTGCTGTACCACTAAATCTATGGCTGGGCAATGCTGAAACCAAACAAAAAGAATTCACGTTGGCCAGATAGGGCTATTTTCTACTGACTGTCTCTGTGGACTCAAACAGAATCCATTCTAGGATTGTTTGTTTTTCAGTTTCACTGTGTTGGGTACCTGTACACACCCCTTCGGCTTTTAGATTGTCTGTGTCCTTGGATCTCAAGAGAGTCTCCTGTAAGTAAGGGAGCACGAAGGTGGTCTTGAGTTTTCATCCCTTCTTTTAACCCTGTGTCATTTGGTTGGAGCACTCAAAGCCTGTCCTTTTATTCTGATGATTCAGAGATGTGCCCTTATTGCACTTAAAAAATTGTTTTTGTTATCATTAATCTACAATCACGTGTAGAACATTATGTTTCCTAGACTCCCCCCTTCACCAAATCCCTCCCAAAAACCTCTTACAGTTGCTGTCAGTTAGCAGAGATGGATGCTGTAGACCCGTTCACGATGTACCCCCCCACACACCCCATTACAGTCGCTGTCTTTCAGCGTGTAGTAAGATGCTGTAGAATATCTACTTGTCTTCTCTGTGTTGTACAGCACTCGCCATGCGACCCCGCCCTCACGCATTATACATGCTTATCCTAATCTCCCTTTTCTTTCTCCCCACCTTTATCCCTCCCTTCCCAACCAACCTTCTCAGTCCTTTTCCCTTTGGTAACTGTTACTCCACATTCGGGTTCTGTGAGTCTGCTGCTGTTTTGTTTTTTTCAGTGTTTCTTTGTTGTTATACTCCACACATGAGTGAAATCATTTGGTACTTGTCTTTCTCCGCCTGGAATATTTCACTGAGCATACTACCGTCTCGCTCCATCCACGTCATTGCAAATGGTAGCGTTTGTTTTCTTCTTATGGCTGCAAACGGCAGTTTTTAAACTGGACTTCATTCTTCCTTTTAGTTTGTAGTTTCGCTATGTGCTTTCACCATTGATCTCCTTTTTATGAGCAGTAGCTTTGTTTTATTTAATATGTATCTGTATGTATCTTTCTATCTATCTATCTGTCTATCTATCTATCTGTCTATCCTTCTATCTTTCAATTTATCTATCTATCTTTCTATCTATCTTTCTATCTATCATCTGTCTATCAATCTATCTTCCTATCTACCTATCATGTCTATCGTCTGTCTATCTGTCATCTGTCATCTATCTATCTATCTATGAATCAATCATCTTTTTGTCTGGCCATCTATCCTTATGTACAGGACAGTTAACAACATCATCTATGTCAGTTCCCTACATTATGCTTCCAAAAATATTGCAAAGTAACTAGTCCTTAGGGAGAGCACTGGGTTCACTGAGACGCTTCCAGGTCGAGTCAGCCGCTTGTGCTTACAAATCCAGTAATTTATGGTGGTGCAGGGACTTGCACCCATCTCTCTGTCCTCTGTCCTCTTTTACCTCCTTCTCGCTTGCTGACTGTATTCAGCCACTTTCGTTGACTAAGTGCTTCCAGAAGACCACAACTCTCCTTCCTCTGGGCCTGTTTAGACAGAAAAGTATACTTGGTGCTTTGCTCACCACCAACTTTGAGGGACAATGGCATGATCACCGCTGATAGGAGGAGGGACAAATAAAAAGAACACCTATTTCTAGGCAGCAGCATTTTGGAGCAAAGAGAGTGTTGTGGAGTTACGTGTTTGTTTGAGTGTCCAAACTATCCTCTTTAGGTGGTTATTACTACTTTACTTTCAAGAACATCATAAAATCCACTGATTTCAAAAGCCCAGACACATATTATTACAGCAATTCAGTTGTTGAGGTGAGAAAAAATGAGAAGGACGTTGCTGTACCACTAAATCTATGGCTGGGCACTGCTGAAACCAAACAAAAAGAATTCACGGTGTCTAGATAGGGCTATTTTCTACTGACTGTCTCTGGGGACTCAAACAAAATCCATTTGTTGGTTTGTTTGCTTTTCAGTTACACTTGTGTAGGGTTGCTGTCCCCACCATTTCGGATTGTAGTTTGTCTGTGTCTTTGGATCTCAAGTGAGTCTCCTATAGGGGAGCACTTAGGTGATCTTGAGTTTTCATCCCTTCTTTTAACCCTGTGTCTTTTGTTTGGAGCTCGCAAAGCCTGTTTTATTGCTGTGCCCATATTGCACTTAAAAAAATTTTTTTTTATCATTAATCTGCAATCACGTGAAGTACGTCATATTTACTAGGCTCCCACCTTCACCAAGTCCCCACCAAAACCTCTTACAGTCGTTGTCCATAAGCATTGTTGTATGCTGTAGACTGCTTCACCATGTTGCCCCACAAACACCCCATTACAGTCGCTGTCCATCAGCGTGTAGTAAATGCTGTAGAATCTCTACTTGTCTTCTCTGTGTTGTACATCCCTCCCTTTGCCCCCCCGAGCCCACGCATTATACATGTTAATCCTAATGTCCCCTTTCTTCTCCCTGCCCTTATCCCTCCCTTCCCACACACCCTGCCCATTCCCTTTCCCTTTGGTAACTTTTATTGAACTCTCGGGTTCTGTGAGTCTGCTGCTGTTTATTTCCTCCAGTTTTTCTTTGTTGTTATACTCCACACATGAGTGAAATCATTGGCTACTTGTCTTTCTCCACCTGGTATATATCACTGAGCATGCTACCGTCTAGCTACATCCACATCCTTGCAAATGGTAGGATTTGTTTTCTTCTTATGGCTGCTTACTGCACTTTTTAAACTGGACTTCATTCTTCCTTTTTGTTTATAGTTTCCCTATGTGCTTTCACCATTGATCTGTTGGTTATGAGCAATAGCTTTGTGTTAAACGATATCTATCTGAATCTGTGTAACTGTCTGTCTATCTATCAATCTATCTATCTATCCTTCTATCTTTCTATCTATGTATCTCTCTATCTTCCTATCATCTATCTATCGTGTCTATCATCTATCTATAATCTCTCATCTATCTATGTATCTATGAATCAATCATCTTTTTGTCTTCCCATCTATCCTTATGTACAGAACAGTTAACAACATCGCCTATGTCACTTCCCTACATTATGCTTCCAAAAATCTTGCCAAGTAACTAGGACGTATGGTGAGCACTGGGTACACTGAGACAATTGCAGGTCGAGTCTGCCGCGTGTGCTTACAAAACCAGTAAATGGTTGTCCAGGGACTTGAACCCATATCTCTGTCCTCTGTCCTCTTTTACCTCCTTCTCGCCTGCTGACTCTAATTTGCCACAATAATTGACTAAGTCTTCCCTAAAGACTAAAAGTATCCTTCCTCTGGGCCTGAAGTAGTCAGAAAAGTATACTTGGTGCTTTTGCTCATCAGCAAGTATGAAGGACATTGGCGTGATCACCTCTGATAGGAGGAGGGACAAATAAAAATGAACACCTATTTCTAGACAGGAGCAGTTTTGAACAAAGAGTGTGTTGTGGAGTGACGTGTTTATTTGAGTGTCCAACCTTCACTCTTAAGTGGTTATTTCTTTTTTACATTCATGAACATCATAAAACGCACTGATTTCAAAAGCCCAGACGCATTTTATTACAGCATTTCTGTTATTGAGGTGAGAAAAATTGAGAAGGACTTCGCTGTACAACGGTATCTATTTCTGGGCACTGCTGAAACCAAACAAAAAAAAATTCATGGTGGCCAGCTAGGGCTATTTTCTACTGACTGTCTCTGGGGACTCAAACAGAATCCATTTGTTTGTTTGTTTGTTTCTCAGTTTCACTTTTTTTGGGTACCTGTCACCGCCCCTTCAGCTTTTAATTTGTCCGTGTCCTGGGATCTTAAGTGAGTCTCCTGTAAGGTAGCACATACATGATCTTGAGTGAAAGATAGCTTAGTTTAGTATGATGCTTTCCTATCTACCTACTTATCTATCTCTTTACCTATGTAATCTTTCTATCTATCTATCTGTCATCTCTCTACTATCATCTGTGTATCTATCTAATTAATCTATCATCTATATGTATGTATATCAGTCGAATCTATGTATCAATCATTTGTCTCTCTATATATCTGTTTTCTCACTTTTGTCACGTTCTGTCCCTAGGTGCACTTTGATTCCTCTGTGTCCTTCTCAGTGTCAATTCCTTGTGTTTGTTTTTGTGAGTTAGCTTTGTGTTTGGGTCTTGAGAGGAGTGGCCTTGGGTGGGAACTTCTCCTGCGTAGGTGGCACGAGTCTGCTGGGTGTGGATAGTGTGGTTGGTGGGCTGCGCTCTTGATACTGTGCAGCCCAGTGCCCTCCAGCTGCTCTGCCCCAGGGCCGTTCCTGCTGTGGCGGCTGCATGAGCTGCAGGGGATATCCGAGGCCCCATGCAGGGAGCACCCTGGCGGGCCTGCGGGGTCCGTGGTAGGTACATGCCCAGTAGTATGTCTTTTTGCCTGTGCACCGATGTTACCTCGGTGGCCCTGCTTGGTGGCCCATCTTCAGAGAGTATGTGTGTAGTCACTGGTTAAGGGAACTGCCTTTTGGTGACACGCAGGGTCCTTCTGGGCCAGTGGCCCATGGACTTGCTGAGGTGGCAGCCCTGCTAGCTTGTGGGGAAACTGCTCCCCTCTGCTGTCAAGGTGGCGGTGGAATTTCAGTGCATTTACGTATTTAGATGTGAGTGAGGTCTATCTGAATTGGAATAGTAGCGTTGAGAGCTATGTTTCCAGGCCCCTCAACTTGTAGTTCATCTTCGTCCTTGGATCTCATGTTAGTCTCCTGTAAGGGAGCACGTAGGTGGTCTTGAGTTTTCATCCCTTCTTTTAACCCTGTGTCTTTTCATTGTAGTCCTTAAGAGCCTGTCCTTTTATTCTTAGAATTGAGAGCTATGTCCTTATTGCACTTTAAAAAATTTTTTTGTTATCATTAATCCACAATCACGCAAAGAACATTATGTTAACCAAGTACACCACGTCCCCAACAAAAACCCCATTACAGTAGCTGTCCATCAGCATAGTTGGATGCTGTAGACCCCTTCACCATGTCCCCCCAACACCCCGTTACAGTCGCTTTCCATCAGCGTGTAGTAAGATGCTGTAGAATCACTACTGGTCTTCTCTGTGTTGTACAGCCCTCCCCATGCTCCCCCCACCCACACATTATACATGCTGATCCTAATGCCCCCTTTCTTTTTCCCCACATTTATCAAACCCTTCCCACTCACCCTGCCTAGTTCCTTTCCCTTTGGTAGCTGTTAGTCCACTCTTGGGTTCTGTGAGTCTGCTGCTGTTTTTTTCCTTCAGTTTTTCTTTGTTGTTATACTCAACACATGAGTGAAATCATTTGGTACTTGTCTTTCTCCGCATGGCCTTTTTCACTGAACATAATATCCTCTAGATCCATCCACGTTGTTCAAATGGTAGGATTTTTTTCTTCTTACGGCTGCTTACTGAACTTTTTAAACTAGATTTCTGTCTTCTCTTTTGTCTGTAGTTTCGCTATGTGCTTTCACCATTGCTCTCCTCGTTATTAACAATAAATTTACGTTAATCAATATGTACCTATATCTATCTATACATCTGTCTGTCTGTCTATCTATCTGTCTATCTATCTATCTATCTATCTGTCTATCTATCTATCTATCTATCTATCTTCCTTTCATCTATCGATGATGTCTATCATCAATCTATGTACCTATCTATCTATCTTTCATCTGTCGTCTCTCTAGCTATCTATCTATGAATCAATCATCTTTTTGTCTGCCCATCTATCCTTATGTACAGAACAGTTAACAACATCGCCTTTGTCACTTCCCTACATTATGCTTCCAAAAATCTTTCAAGGTAACTAGGCTGTAGAAAGAGCACTCGGTTCACTGAGATACTTCCAGGTCGAGTCAGCCACGTGTACCTACAAATCCAGTAAGTGGTTGTGCAGGGACTTGAACCTGTGTCTGTATCCTCTATTATCTTCTTCTCACTGGCTGACTCTATTTAGCCACATTCATTGACTAAGTGCTCCGTGAAGACCACAGGTATTGTTCCTCTGGGCCTGTTGTCCACAGAAAGAAAACTTGGTGCTTTGCTCACCACCATGTTTGAGGGACATCGGCGTGATCACCGCTGATAGGATGGAACGACAAATGAAAAGGAACACCAGTTGCTAGACAGGAGCAGTTGGGAGCAAAGAGTGTGTTGTGGAGTGACGTGTTTATTTCAGTGTCCAAACTTCCCTCTTTATATAGTTATTCCTTCTTTAAATTCGTGAACTTCATAAAACCCACTGATCTCAAAGGTCCAGACGTATACTTTTACAGCAATTCAATTGTTGAGTTGAGAGAAAATGAGAAAGACGTTGCTGTACCACTAAATTTATGGCTGGGCAATGCTGAAACCAAACAAAAAGAATTCACGTTGGCCAGATAGGGCTATTTTCTACTGACTGTCTCTGTGGACTCAAACAGAATCCATTCTAGGATTGTTTGTTTTTCAGTTTCACTGTGTTGGGTACCTGTACACACCCCTTCGGCTTTTAGATTGTCTGTGTCCTTGGATCTCAAGAGAGTCTCCTGTAAGTAAGGGAGCACGAAGGTGGTCTTGAGTTTTCATCCCTTCTTTTAACCCTGTGTCATTTGGTTGGAGCACTCAAAGCCTGTCCTTTTATTCTGATGATTCAGAG
The DNA here is from genome assembly GCF_030020395.1 of Manis pentadactyla. Taxonomy (NCBI): domain Eukaryota; kingdom Metazoa; phylum Chordata; class Mammalia; order Pholidota; family Manidae; genus Manis; species Manis pentadactyla. Next base: position 2,275,842 of record NW_026644705.1, read on the forward strand.
ATGTGCCCTTATTGCACTTAAAAAATTGTTTTTGTTATCATTAATCTACAATCACGTGTAGAACATTATGTTTCCTAGACTCCCCCCTTCACCAAATCCCTCCCAAAAACCTCTTACAGTTGCTGTCAGTTAGCAGAGATGGATGCTGTAGACCCGTTCACGATGTACCCCCCCACACACCCCATTACAGTCGCTGTCTTTCAGCGTGTAGTAAGATGCTGTAGAATATCTACTTGTCTTCTCTGTGTTGTACAGCACTCGCCATGCGACCCCGCCCTCACGCATTATACATGCTTATCCTAATCTCCCTTTTCTTTCTCCCCACCTTTATCCCTCCCTTCCCAACCAACCTTCTCAGTCCTTTTCCCTTTGGTAACTGTTACTCCACATTCGGGTTCTGTGAGTCTGCTGCTGTTTTGTTTTTTTCAGTGTTTCTTTGTTGTTATACTCCACACATGAGTGAAATCATTTGGTACTTGTCTTTCTCCGCCTGGAATATTTCACTGAGCATACTACCGTCTCGCTCCATCCACGTCATTGCAAATGGTAGCGTTTGTTTTCTTCTTATGGCTGCAAACGGCAGTTTTTAAACTGGACTTCATTCTTCCTTTTAGTTTGTAGTTTCGCTATGTGCTTTCACCATTGATCTCCTTTTTATGAGCAGTAGCTTTGTTTTATTTAATATGTATCTGTATGTATCTTTCTATCTATCTATCTGTCTATCTATCTATCTGTCTATCCTTCTATCTTTCAATTTATCTATCTATCTTTCTATCTATCTTTCTATCTATCATCTGTCTATCAATCTATCTTCCTATCTACCTATCATGTCTATCGTCTGTCTATCTGTCATCTGTCATCTATCTATCTATCTATGAATCAATCATCTTTTTGTCTGGCCATCTATCCTTATGTACAGGACAGTTAACAACATCATCTATGTCAGTTCCCTACATTATGCTTCCAAAAATATTGCAAAGTAACTAGTCCTTAGGGAGAGCACTGGGTTCACTGAGACGCTTCCAGGTCGAGTCAGCCGCTTGTGCTTACAAATCCAGTAATTTATGGTGGTGCAGGGACTTGCACCCATCTCTCTGTCCTCTGTCCTCTTTTACCTCCTTCTCGCTTGCTGACTGTATTCAGCCACTTTCGTTGACTAAGTGCTTCCAGAAGACCACAACTCTCCTTCCTCTGGGCCTGTTTAGACAGAAAAGTATACTTGGTGCTTTGCTCACCACCAACTTTGAGGGACAATGGCATGATCACCGCTGATAGGAGGAGGGACAAATAAAAAGAACACCTATTTCTAGGCAGCAGCATTTTGGAGCAAAGAGAGTGTTGTGGAGTTACGTGTTTGTTTGAGTGTCCAAACTATCCTCTTTAGGTGGTTATTACTACTTTACTTTCAAGAACATCATAAAATCCACTGATTTCAAAAGCCCAGACACATATTATTACAGCAATTCAGTTGTTGAGGTGAGAAAAAATGAGAAGGACGTTGCTGTACCACTAAATCTATGGCTGGGCACTGCTGAAACCAAACAAAAAGAATTCACGGTGTCTAGATAGGGCTATTTTCTACTGACTGTCTCTGGGGACTCAAACAAAATCCATTTGTTGGTTTGTTTGCTTTTCAGTTACACTTGTGTAGGGTTGCTGTCCCCACCATTTCGGATTGTAGTTTGTCTGTGTCTTTGGATCTCAAGTGAGTCTCCTATAGGGGAGCACTTAGGTGATCTTGAGTTTTCATCCCTTCTTTTAACCCTGTGTCTTTTGTTTGGAGCTCGCAAAGCCTGTTTTATTGCTGTGCCCATATTGCACTTAAAAAAATTTTTTTTTATCATTAATCTGCAATCACGTGAAGTACGTCATATTTACTAGGCTCCCACCTTCACCAAGTCCCCACCAAAACCTCTTACAGTCGTTGTCCATAAGCATTGTTGTATGCTGTAGACTGCTTCACCATGTTGCCCCACAAACACCCCATTACAGTCGCTGTCCATCAGCGTGTAGTAAATGCTGTAGAATCTCTACTTGTCTTCTCTGTGTTGTACATCCCTCCCTTTGCCCCCCCGAGCCCACGCATTATACATGTTAATCCTAATGTCCCCTTTCTTCTCCCTGCCCTTATCCCTCCCTTCCCACACACCCTGCCCATTCCCTTTCCCTTTGGTAACTTTTATTGAACTCTCGGGTTCTGTGAGTCTGCTGCTGTTTATTTCCTCCAGTTTTTCTTTGTTGTTATACTCCACACATGAGTGAAATCATTGGCTACTTGTCTTTCTCCACCTGGTATATATCACTGAGCATGCTACCGTCTAGCTACATCCACATCCTTGCAAATGGTAGGATTTGTTTTCTTCTTATGGCTGCTTACTGCACTTTTTAAACTGGACTTCATTCTTCCTTTTTGTTTATAGTTTCCCTATGTGCTTTCACCATTGATCTGTTGGTTATGAGCAATAGCTTTGTGTTAAACGATATCTATCTGAATCTGTGTAACTGTCTGTCTATCTATCAATCTATCTATCTATCCTTCTATCTTTCTATCTATGTATCTCTCTATCTTCCTATCATCTATCTATCGTGTCTATCATCTATCTATAATCTCTCATCTATCTATGTATCTATGAATCAATCATCTTTTTGTCTTCCCATCTATCCTTATGTACAGAACAGTTAACAACATCGCCTATGTCACTTCCCTACATTATGCTTCCAAAAATCTTGCCAAGTAACTAGGACGTATGGTGAGCACTGGGTACACTGAGACAATTGCAGGTCGAGTCTGCCGCGTGTGCTTACAAAACCAGTAAATGGTTGTCCAGGGACTTGAACCCATATCTCTGTCCTCTGTCCTCTTTTACCTCCTTCTCGCCTGCTGACTCTAATTTGCCACAATAATTGACTAAGTCTTCCCTAAAGACTAAAAGTATCCTTCCTCTGGGCCTGAAGTAGTCAGAAAAGTATACTTGGTGCTTTTGCTCATCAGCAAGTATGAAGGACATTGGCGTGATCACCTCTGATAGGAGGAGGGACAAATAAAAATGAACACCTATTTCTAGACAGGAGCAGTTTTGAACAAAGAGTGTGTTGTGGAGTGACGTGTTTATTTGAGTGTCCAACCTTCACTCTTAAGTGGTTATTTCTTTTTTACATTCATGAACATCATAAAACGCACTGATTTCAAAAGCCCAGACGCATTTTATTACAGCATTTCTGTTATTGAGGTGAGAAAAATTGAGAAGGACTTCGCTGTACAACGGTATCTATTTCTGGGCACTGCTGAAACCAAACAAAAAAAAATTCATGGTGGCCAGCTAGGGCTATTTTCTACTGACTGTCTCTGGGGACTCAAACAGAATCCATTTGTTTGTTTGTTTGTTTCTCAGTTTCACTTTTTTTGGGTACCTGTCACCGCCCCTTCAGCTTTTAATTTGTCCGTGTCCTGGGATCTTAAGTGAGTCTCCTGTAAGGTAGCACATACATGATCTTGAGTGAAAGATAGCTTAGTTTAGTATGATGCTTTCCTATCTACCTACTTATCTATCTCTTTACCTATGTAATCTTTCTATCTATCTATCTGTCATCTCTCTACTATCATCTGTGTATCTATCTAATTAATCTATCATCTATATGTATGTATATCAGTCGAATCTATGTATCAATCATTTGTCTCTCTATATATCTGTTTTCTCACTTTTGTCACGTTCTGTCCCTAGGTGCACTTTGATTCCTCTGTGTCCTTCTCAGTGTCAATTCCTTGTGTTTGTTTTTGTGAGTTAGCTTTGTGTTTGGGTCTTGAGAGGAGTGGCCTTGGGTGGGAACTTCTCCTGCGTAGGTGGCACGAGTCTGCTGGGTGTGGATAGTGTGGTTGGTGGGCTGCGCTCTTGATACTGTGCAGCCCAGTGCCCTCCAGCTGCTCTGCCCCAGGGCCGTTCCTGCTGTGGCGGCTGCATGAGCTGCAGGGGATATCCGAGGCCCCATGCAGGGAGCACCCTGGCGGGCCTGCGGGGTCCGTGGTAGGTACATGCCCAGTAGTATGTCTTTTTGCCTGTGCACCGATGTTACCTCGGTGGCCCTGCTTGGTGGCCCATCTTCAGAGAGTATGTGTGTAGTCACTGGTTAAGGGAACTGCCTTTTGGTGACACGCAGGGTCCTTCTGGGCCAGTGGCCCATGGACTTGCTGAGGTGGCAGCCCTGCTAGCTTGTGGGGAAACTGCTCCCCTCTGCTGTCAAGGTGGCGGTGGAATTTCAGTGCATTTACGTATTTAGATGTGAGTGAGGTCTATCTGAATTGGAATAGTAGCGTTGAGAGCTATGTTTCCAGGCCCCTCAACTTGTAGTTCATCTTCGTCCTTGGATCTCATGTTAGTCTCCTGTAAGGGAGCACGTAGGTGGTCTTGAGTTTTCATCCCTTCTTTTAACCCTGTGTCTTTTCATTGTAGTCCTTAAGAGCCTGTCCTTTTATTCTTAGAATTGAGAGCTATGTCCTTATTGCACTTTAAAAAATTTTTTTGTTATCATTAATCCACAATCACGCAAAGAACATTATGTTAACCAAGTACACCACGTCCCCAACAAAAACCCCATTACAGTAGCTGTCCATCAGCATAGTTGGATGCTGTAGACCCCTTCACCATGTCCCCCCAACACCCCGTTACAGTCGCTTTCCATCAGCGTGTAGTAAGATGCTGTAGAATCACTACTGGTCTTCTCTGTGTTGTACAGCCCTCCCCATGCTCCCCCCACCCACACATTATACATGCTGATCCTAATGCCCCCTTTCTTTTTCCCCACATTTATCAAACCCTTCCCACTCACCCTGCCTAGTTCCTTTCCCTTTGGTAGCTGTTAGTCCACTCTTGGGTTCTGTGAGTCTGCTGCTGTTTTTTTCCTTCAGTTTTTCTTTGTTGTTATACTCAACACATGAGTGAAATCATTTGGTACTTGTCTTTCTCCGCATGGCCTTTTTCACTGAACATAATATCCTCTAGATCCATCCACGTTGTTCAAATGGTAGGATTTTTTTCTTCTTACGGCTGCTTACTGAACTTTTTAAACTAGATTTCTGTCTTCTCTTTTGTCTGTAGTTTCGCTATGTGCTTTCACCATTGCTCTCCTCGTTATTAACAATAAATTTACGTTAATCAATATGTACCTATATCTATCTATACATCTGTCTGTCTGTCTATCTATCTGTCTATCTATCTATCTATCTATCTGTCTATCTATCTATCTATCTATCTATCTTCCTTTCATCTATCGATGATGTCTATCATCAATCTATGTACCTATCTATCTATCTTTCATCTGTCGTCTCTCTAGCTATCTATCTATGAATCAATCATCTTTTTGTCTGCCCATCTATCCTTATGTACAGAACAGTTAACAACATCGCCTTTGTCACTTCCCTACATTATGCTTCCAAAAATCTTTCAAGGTAACTAGGCTGTAGAAAGAGCACTCGGTTCACTGAGATACTTCCAGGTCGAGTCAGCCACGTGTACCTACAAATCCAGTAAGTGGTTGTGCAGGGACTTGAACCTGTGTCTGTATCCTCTATTATCTTCTTCTCACTGGCTGACTCTATTTAGCCACATTCATTGACTAAGTGCTCCGTGAAGACCACAGGTATTGTTCCTCTGGGCCTGTTGTCCACAGAAAGAAAACTTGGTGCTTTGCTCACCACCATGTTTGAGGGACATCGGCGTGATCACCGCTGATAGGATGGAACGACAAATGAAAAGGAACACCAGTTGCTAGACAGGAGCAGTTGGGAGCAAAGAGTGTGTTGTGGAGTGACGTGTTTATTTCAGTGTCCAAACTTCCCTCTTTATATAGTTATTCCTTCTTTAAATTCGTGAACTTCATAAAACCCACTGATCTCAAAGGTCCAGACGTATACTTTTACAGCAATTCAATTGTTGAGTTGAGAGAAAATGAGAAAGACGTTGCTGTACCACTAAATTTATGGCTGGGCAATGCTGAAACCAAACAAAAAGAATTCACGTTGGCCAGATAGGGCTATTTTCTACTGACTGTCTCTGTGGACTCAAACAGAATCCATTCTAGGATTGTTTGTTTTTCAGTTTCACTGTGTTGGGTACCTGTACACACCCCTTCGGCTTTTAGATTGTCTGTGTCCTTGGATCTCAAGAGAGTCTCCTGTAAGTAAGGGAGCACGAAGGTGGTCTTGAGTTTTCATCCCTTCTTTTAACCCTGTGTCATTTGGTTGGAGCACTCAAAGCCTGTCCTTTTATTCTGATGATTCAGAGATGTGCCCTTATTGCACTTAAAAAATTGTTTTTGTTATCATTAATCTACAATCACGTGTAGAACATTATGTTTCCTAGACTCCCCCCTTCACCAAATCCCTCCCAAAAACCTCTTACAGTTGCTGTCAGTTAGCAGAGATGGATGCTGTAGACCCGTTCACGATGTACCCCCCCACACACCCCATTACAGTCGCTGTCTTTCAGCGTGTAGTAAGATGCTGTAGAATATCTACTTGTCTTCTCTGTGTTGTACAGCACTCGCCATGCGACCCCGCCCTCACGCATTATACATGCTTATCCTAATCTCCCTTTTCTTTCTCCCCACCTTTATCCCTCCCTTCCCAACCAACCTTCTCAGTCCTTTTCCCTTTGGTAACTGTTACTCCACATTCGGGTTCTGTGAGTCTGCTGCTGTTTTGTTTTTTTCAGTGTTTCTTTGTTGTTATACTCCACACATGAGTGAAATCATTTGGTACTTGTCTTTCTCCGCCTGGAATATTTCACTGAGCATACTACCGTCTCGCTCCATCCACGTCATTGCAAATGGTAGCGTTTGTTTTCTTCTTATGGCTGCAAACGGCAGTTTTTAAACTGGACTTCATTCTTCCTTTTAGTTTGTAGTTTCGCTATGTGCTTTCACCATTGATCTCCTTTTTATGAGCAGTAGCTTTGTTTTATTTAATATGTATCTGTATGTATCTTTCTATCTATCTATCTGTCTATCTATCTATCTGTCTATCCTTCTATCTTTCAATTTATCTATCTATCTTTCTATCTATCATCTGTCTATCAATCTATCTTCCTATCTACCTATCATGTCTATCGTCTGTCTATCTGTCATCTGTCATCTATCTATCTATCTATGAATCAATCATCTTTTTGTCTGGCCATCTATCCTTATGTACAGGACAGTTAACAACATCATCTATGTCAGTTCCCTACATTATGCTTCCAAAAATATTGCAAAGTAACTAGTCCTTAGGGAGAGCACTGGGTTCACTGAGACGCTTCCAGGTCGAGTCAGCCGCTTGTGCTTACAAATCCAGTAATTTATGGTGGTGCAGGGACTTGCACCCATCTCTCTGTCCTCTGTCCTCTTTTACCTCCTTCTCGCTTGCTGACTGTATTCAGCCACTTTCGTTGACTAAGTGCTTCCAGAAGACCACAACTCTCCTTCCTCTGGGCCTGTTTAGACAGAAAAGTATACTTGGTGCTTTGCTCACCACCAACTTTGAGGGACAATGGCATGATCACCGCTGATAGGAGGAGGGACAAATAAAAAGAACACCTATTTCTAGGCAGCAGCATTTTGGAGCAAAGAGAGTGTTGTGGAGTTACGTGTTTGTTTGAGTGTCCAAACTATCCTCTTTAGGTGGTTATTACTACTTTACTTTCAATAACATCATAAAATCCACTGATTTCAAAAGCCCAGACACATATTATTACAGCAATTCAGTTGTTGAGGTGAGAAAAAATGAGAAGGACGTTGCTGTACCACTAAATCTATGGCTGGGCACTGCTGAAACCAAACAAAAAGAATTCACGGTGTCTAGATAGGGCTATTTTCTACTGACTGTCTCTGGGGACTCAAACAAAATCCATTTGTTGGTTTGTTTGCTTTTCAGTTACACTTGTGTAGGGTTGCTGTCCCCACCATTTCGGATTGTAGTTTGTCTGTGTCTTTGGATCTCAAGTGAGTCTCCTATAGGGGAGCACTTAGGTGATCTTGAGTTTTCATCCCTTCTTTTAACCCTGTGTCTTTTGTTTGGAGCTCGCAAAGCCTGTTTTATTGCTGTGCCCATATTGCACTTAAAAAAATTTTTTTTTATCATTAATCTGCAATCACGTGAAGTACGTCATATTTACTAGGCTCCCACCTTCACCAAGTCCCCACCAAAACCTCTTACAGTCGTTGTCCATAAGCATTGTTGTATGCTGTAGACTGCTTCACCATGTTGCCCCACAAACACCCCATTACAGTCGCTGTCCATCAGCGTGTAGTAAATGCTGTAGAATCTCTACTTGTCTTCTCTGTGTTGTACATCCCTCCCTTTGCCCCCCCGAGCCCACGCATTATACATGTTAATCCTAATGTCCCCTTTCTTCTCCCTGCCCTTATCCCTCCCTTCCCACACACCCTGCCCATTCCCTTTCCCTTTGGTAACTTTTATTGAACTCTCGGGTTCTGTGAGTCTGCTGCTGTTTATTTCCTCCAGTTTTTCTTTGTTGTTATACTCCACACATGAGTGAAATCATTGGCTACTTGTCTTTCTCCACCTGGTATATATCACTGAGCATGCTACCGTCTAGCTACATCCACATCCTTGCAAATGGTAGGATTTGTTTTCTTCTTATGGCTGCTTACTGCACTTTTTAAACTGGACTTCATTCTTCCTTTTTGTTTATAGTTTCCCTATGTGCTTTCACCATTGATCTGTTGGTTATGAGCAATAGCTTTGTGTTAAACGATATCTATCTGAATCTGTGTAACTGTCTGTCTATCTATCAATCTATCTATCTATCCTTCTATCTTTCTATCTATGTATCTCTCTATCTTCCTATCATCTATCTATCGTGTCTATCATCTATCTATAATCTCTCATCTATCTATGTATCTATGAATCAATCATCTTTTTGTCTTCCCATCTATCCTTATGTACAGAACAGTTAACAACATCGCCTATGTCACTTCCCTACATTATGCTTCCAAAAATCTTGCCAAGTAACTAGGACGTATGGTGAGCACTGGGTACACTGAGACAATTGCAGGTCGAGTCTGCCGCGTGTGCTTACAAAACCAGTAAATGGTTGTCCAGGGACTTGAACCCATATCTCTGTCCTCTGTCCTCTTTTACCTCCTTCTCGCCTGCTGACTCTAATTTGCCACAATAATTGACTAAGTCTTCCCTAAAGACTAAAAGTATCCTTCCTCTGGGCCTGAAGTAGTCAGAAAAGTATACTTGGTGCTTTTGCTCATCAGCAAGTATGAAGGACATTGGCGTGATCACCTCTGATAGGAGGAGGGACAAATAAAAATGAACACCTATTTCTAGACAGGAGCAGTTTTGAACAAAGAGTGTGTTGTGGAGTGACGTGTTTATTTGAGTGTCCAACCTTCACTCTTAAGTGGTTATTTCTTTTTTACATTCATGAACATCATAAAACGCACTGATTTCAAAAGCCCAGACGCATTTTATTACAGCATTTCTGTTATTGAGGTGAGAAAAATTGAGAAGGACTTCGCTGTACAACGGTATCTATTTCTGGGCACTGCTGAAACCAAACAAAAAAAAATTCATGGTGGCCAGCTAGGGCTATTTTCTACTGACTGTCTCTGGGGACTCAAACAGAATCCATTTGTTTGTTTGTTTGTTTCTCAGTTTCACTTTTTTTGGGTACCTGTCACCGCCCCTTCAGCTTTTAATTTGTCCGTGTCCTGGGATCTTAAGTGAGTCTCCTGTAAGGTAGCACATACATGATCTTGAGTGAAAGATAGCTTAGTTTAGTATGATGCTTTCCTATCTACCTACTTATCTATCTCTTTACCTATGTAATCTTTCTATCTATCTATCTGTCATCTCTCTACTATCATCTGTGTATCTATCTAATTAATCTATCATCTATATGTATGTATATCAGTCGAATCTATGTATCAATCATTTGTCTCTCTATATATCTGTTTTCTCACTTTTGTCACGTTCTGTCCCTAGGTGCACTTTGATTCCTCTGTGTCCTTCTCAGTGTCAATTCCTTGTGTTTGTTTTTGTGAGTTAGCTTTGTGTTTGGGTCTTGAGAGGAGTGGCCTTGGGTGGGAACTTCTCCTGCGTAGGTGGCACGAGTCTGCTGGGTGTGGATAGTGTGGTTGGTGGGCTGCGCTCTTGATACTGTGCAGCCCAGTGCCCTCCAGCTGCTCTGCCCCAGGGCCGTTCCTGCTGTGGCGGCTGCATGAGCTGCAGGGGATATCCGAGGCCCCATGCAGGGAGCACCCTGGCGGGCCTGCGGGGTCCGTGGTAGGTACATGCCCAGTAGTATGTCTTTTTGCCTGTGCACCGATGTTACCTCGGTGGCCCTGCTTGGTGGCCCATCTTCAGAGAGTATGTGTGTAGTCACTGGTTAAGGGAACTGCCTTTTGGTGACACGCAGGGTCCTTCTGGGCCAGTGGCCCATGGACTTGCTGAGGTGGCAGCCCTGCTAGCTTGTGGGGAAACTGCTCCCCTCTGCTGTCAAGGTGGCGGTGGAATTTCAGTGCATTTACGTATTTAGATGTGAGTGAGGTCTATCTGAATTGGAATAGTAGCGTTGAGAGCTATGTTTCCAGGCCCCTCAACTTGTAGTTCATCTTCGTCCTTGGATCTCATGTTAGTCTCCTGTAAGGGAGCACGTAGGTGGTCTTGAGTTTTCATCCCTTCTTTTAACCCTGTGTCTTTTCATTGTAGTCCTTAAGAGCCTGTCCTTTTATTCTTAGAATTGAGAGCTATGTCCTTATTGCACTTTAAAAAATTTTTTTGTTATCATTAATCCACAATCACGCAAAGAACATTATGTTAACCAAGTACACCACGTCCCCAACAAAAACCCCATTACAGTAGCTGTCCATCAGCATAGTTGGATGCTGTAGACCCCTTCACCATGTCCCCCCAACACCCCGTTACAGTCGCTTTCCATCAGCGTGTAGTAAGATGCTGTAGAATCACTACTGGTCTTCTCTGTGTTGTACAGCCCTCCCCATGCTCCCCCCACCCACACATTATACATGCTGATCCTAATGCCCCCTTTCTTTTTCCCCACATTTATCAAACCCTTCCCACTCACCCTGCCTAGTTCCTTTCCCTTTGGTAGCTGTTAGTCCACTCTTGGGTTCTGTGAGTCTGCTGCTGTTTTTTTCCTTCAGTTTTTCTTTGTTGTTATACTCAACACATGAGTGAAATCATTTGGTACTTGTCTTTCTCCGCATGGCCTTTTTCACTGAACATAATATCCTCTAGATCCATCCACGTTGTTCAAATGGTAGGATTTTTTTCTTCTTACGGCTGCTTACTGAACTTTTTAAACTAGATTTCTGTCTTCTCTTTTGTCTGTAGTTTCGCTATGTGCTTTCACCATTGCTCTCCTCGTTATTAACAATAAATTTACGTTAATCAATATGTACCTATATCTATCTATACATCTGTCTGTCTGTCTATCTATCTGTCTATCTATCTATCTATCTATCTGTCTATCTATCTATCTATCTATCTATCTTCCTTTCATCTATCGATGATGTCTATCATCAATCTATGTACCTATCTATCTATCTTTCATCTGTCGTCTCTCTAGCTATCTATCTATGAATCAATCATCTTTTTGTCTGCCCATCTATCCTTATGTACAGAACAGTTAACAACATCGCCTTTGTCACTTCCCTACATTATGCTTCCAAAAATCTTTCAAGGTAACTAGGCTGTAGAAAGAGCACTCGGTTCACTGAGATACTTCCAGGTCGAGTCAGCCACGTGTACCTACAAATCCAGTAAGTGGTTGTGCAGGGACTTGAACCTGTGTCTGTATCCTCTATTATCTTCTTCTCACTGGCTGACTCTATTTAGCCACATTCATTGACTAAGTGCTCCGTGAAGACCACAGGTATTGTTCCTCTGGGCCTGTTGTCCACAGAAAGAAAACTTGGTGCTTTGCTCACCACCATGTTTGAGGGACATCGGCGTGATCACCGCTGATAGGATGGAACGACAAATGAAAAGGAACACCAGTTGCTAGACAGGAGCAGTTGGGAGCAAAGAGTGTGTTGTGGAGTGACGTGTTTATTTCAGTGTCCAAACTTCCCTCTTTATATAGTTATTCCTTCTTTAAATTCGTGAACTTCATAAAACCCACTGATCTCAAAGGTCCAGACGTATACTTTTACAGCAATTCAATTGTTGAGTTGAGAGAAAATGAGAAAGACGTTGCTGTACCACTAAATTTATGGCTGGGCAATGCTGAAACCAAACAAAAAGAATTCACGTTGGCCAGATAGGGCTATTTTCTACTGACTGTCTCTGTGGACTCAAACAGAATCCATTCTAGGATTGTTTGTTTTTCAGTTTCACTGTGTTGGGTACCTGTACACACCCCTTCGGCTTTTAGATTGTCTGTGTCCTTGGATCTCAAGAGAGTCTCCTGTAAGTAAGGGAGCACGAAGGTGGTCTTGAGTTTTCATCCCTTCTTTTAACCCTGTGTCATTTGGTTGGAGCACTCAAAGCCTGTCCTTTTATTCTGATGATTCAGAGATGTGCCCTTATTGCACTTAAAAAATTGTTTTTGTTATCATTAATCTACAATCACGTGTAGAACATTATGTTTCCTAGACTCCCCCCTTCACCAAATCCCTCCCAAAAACCTCTTACAGTTGCTGTCAGTTAGCAGAGATGGATGCTGTAGACCCGTTCACGATGTACCCCCCCACACACCCCATTACAGTCGCTGTCTTTCAGCGTGTAGTAAGATGCTGTAGAATATCTACTTGTCTTCTCTGTGTTGTACAGCACTCGCCATGCGACCCCGCCCTCACGCATTATACATGCTTATCCTAATCTCCCTTTTCTTTCTCCCCACCTTTATCCCTCCCTTCCCAACCAACCTTCTCAGTCCTTTTCCCTTTGGTAACTGTTACTCCACATTCGGGTTCTGTGAGTCTGCTGCTGTTTTGTTTTTTTCAGTGTTTCTTTGTTGTTATACTCCACACATGAGTGAAATCATTTGGTACTTGTCTTTCTCCGCCTGGAATATTTCACTGAGCATACTACCGTCTCGCTCCATCCACGTCATTGCAAATGGTAGCGTTTGTTTTCTTCTTATGGCTGCAAACGGCAGTTTTTAAACTGGACTTCATTCTTCCTTTTAGTTTGTAGTTTCGCTATGTGCTTTCACCATTGATCTCCTTTTTATGAGCAGTAGCTTTGTTTTATTTAATATGTATCTGTATGTATCTTTCTATCTATCTATCTGTCTATCTATCTATCTGTCTATCCTTCTATCTTTCAATTTATCTATCTATCTTTCTATCTATCTTTCTATCTATCATCTGTCTATCAATCTATCTTCCTATCTACCTATCATGTCTATCGTCTGTCTATCTGTCATCTGTCATCTATCTATCTATCTATGAATCAATCATCTTTTTGTCTGGCCATCTATCCTTATGTACAGGACAGTTAACAACATCATCTATGTCAGTTCCCTACATTATGCTTCCAAAAATATTGCAAAGTAACTAGTCCTTAGGGAGAGCACTGGGTTCACTGAGACGCTTCCAGGTCGAGTCAGCCGCTTGTGCTTACAAATCCAGTAATTTATGGTGGTGCAGGGACTTGCACCCATCTCTCTGTCCTCTGTCCTCTTTTACCTCCTTCTCGCTTGCTGACTGTATTCAGCCACTTTCGTTGACTAAGTGCTTCCAGAAGACCACAACTCTCCTTCCTCTGGGCCTGTTTAGACAGAAAAGTATACTTGGTGCTTTGCTCACCACCAACTTTGAGGGACAATGGCATGATCACCGCTGATAGGAGGAGGGACAAATAAAAAGAACACCTATTTCTAGGCAGCAGCATTTTGGAGCAAAGAGAGTGTTGTGGAGTTACGTGTTTGTTTGAGTGTCCAAACTATCCTCTTTAGGTGGTTATTACTACTTTACTTTCAAGAACATCATAAAATCCACTGATTTCAAAAGCCCAGACACATATTATTACAGCAATTCAGTTGTTGAGGTGAGAAAAAATGAGAAGGACGTTGCTGTACCACTAAATCTATGGCTGGGCACTGCTGAAACCAAACAAAAAGAATTCACGGTGTCTAGATAGGGCTATTTTCTACTGACTGTCTCTGGGGACTCAAACAAAATCCATTTGTTGGTTTGTTTGCTTTTCAGTTACACTTGTGTAGGGTTGCTGTCCCCACCATTTCGGATTGTAGTTTGTCTGTGTCTTTGGATCTCAAGTGAGTCTCCTATAGGGGAGCACTTAGGTGATCTTGAGTTTTCATCCCTTCTTTTAACCCTGTGTCTTTTGTTTGGAGCTCGCAAAGCCTGTTTTATTGCTGTGCCCATATTGCACTTAAAAAAATTTTTTTTTATCATTAATCTGCAATCACGTGAAGTACGTCATATTTACTAGGCTCCCACCTTCACCAAGTCCCCACCAAAACCTCTTACAGTCGTTGTCCATAAGCATTGTTGTATGCTGTAGACTGCTTCACCATGTTGCCCCACAAACACCCCATTACAGTCGCTGTCCATCAGCGTGTAGTAAATGCTGTAGAATCTCTACTTGTCTTCTCTGTGTTGTACATCCCTCCCTTTGCCCCCCCGAGCCCACGCATTATACATGTTAATCCTAATGTCCCCTTTCTTCTCCCTGCCCTTATCCCTCCCTTCCCACACACCCTGCCCATTCCCTTTCCCTTTGGTAACTTTTATTGAACTCTCGGGTTCTGTGAGTCTGCTGCTGTTTATTTCCTCCAGTTTTTCTTTGTTGTTATACTCCACACATGAGTGAAATCATTGGCTACTTGTCTTTCTCCACCTGGTATATATCACTGAGCATGCTACCGTCTAGCTACATCCACATCCTTGCAAATGGTAGGATTTGTTTTCTTCTTATGGCTGCTTACTGCACTTTTTAAACTGGACTTCATTCTTCCTTTTTGTTTATAGTTTCCCTATGTGCTTTCACCATTGATCTGTTGGTTATGAGCAATAGCTTTGTGTTAAACGATATCTATCTGAATCTGTGTAACTGTCTGTCTATCTATCAATCTATCTATCTATCCTTCTATCTTTCTATCTATGTATCTCTCTATCTTCCTATCATCTATCTATCGTGTCTATCATCTATCTATAATCTCTCATCTATCTATGTATCTATGAATCAATCATCTTTTTGTCTTCCCATCTATCCTTATGTACAGAACAGTTAACAACATCGCCTATGTCACTTCCCTACATTATGCTTCCAAAAATCTTGCCAAGTAACTAGGACGTATGGTGAGCACTGGGTACACTGAGACAATTGCAGGTCGAGTCTGCCGCGTGTGCTTACAAAACCAGTAAATGGTTGTCCAGGGACTTGAACCCATATCTCTGTCCTCTGTCCTCTTTTACCTCCTTCTCGCCTGCTGACTCTAATTTGCCACAATAATTGACTAAGTCTTCCCTAAAGACTAAAAGTATCCTTCCTCTGGGCCTGAAGTAGTCAGAAAAGTATACTTGGTGCTTTTGCTCATCAGCAAGTATGAAGGACATTGGCGTGATCACCTCTGATAGGAGGAGGGACAAATAAAAATGAACACCTATTTCTAGACAGGAGCAGTTTTGAACAAAGAGTGTGTTGTGGAGTGACGTGTTTATTTGAGTGTCCAACCTTCACTCTTAAGTGGTTATTTCTTTTTTACATTCATGAACATCATAAAACGCACTGATTTCAAAAGCCCAGACGCATTTTATTACAGCATTTCTGTTATTGAGGTGAGAAAAATTGAGAAGGACTTCGCTGTACAACGGTATCTATTTCTGGGCACTGCTGAAACCAAACAAAAAAAAATTCATGGTGGCCAGCTAGGGCTATTTTCTACTGACTGTCTCTGGGGACTCAAACAGAATCCATTTGTTTGTTTGTTTGTTTCTCAGTTTCACTTTTTTTGGGTACCTGTCACCGCCCCTTCAGCTTTTAATTTGTCCGTGTCCTGGGATCTTAAGTGAGTCTCCTGTAAGGTAGCACATACATGATCTTGAGTGAAAGATAGCTTAGTTTAGTATGATGCTTTCCTATCTACCTACTTATCTATCTCTTTACCTATGTAATCTTTCTATCTATCTATCTGTCATCTCTCTACTATCATCTGTGTATCTATCTAATTAATCTATCATCTATATGTATGTATATCAGTCGAATCTATGTATCAATCATTTGTCTCTCTATATATCTGTTTTCTCACTTTTGTCACGTTCTGTCCCTAGGTGCACTTTGATTCCTCTGTGTCCTTCTCAGTGTCAATTCCTTGTGTTTGTTTTTGTGAGTTAGCTTTGTGTTTGGGTCTTGAGAGGAGTGGCCTTGGGTGGGAACTTCTCCTGCGTAGGTGGCACGAGTCTGCTGGGTGTGGATAGTGTGGTTGGTGGGCTGCGCTCTTGATACTGTGCAGCCCAGTGCCCTCCAGCTGCTCTGCCCCAGGGCCGTTCCTGCTGTGGCGGCTGCATGAGCTGCAGGGGATATCCGAGGCCCCATGCAGGGAGCACCCTGGCGGGCCTGCGGGGTCCGTGGTAGGTACATGCCCAGTAGTATGTCTTTTTGCCTGTGCACCGATGTTACCTCGGTGGCCCTGCTTGGTGGCCCATCTTCAGAGAGTATGTGTGTAGTCACTGGTTAAGGGAACTGCCTTTTGGTGACACGCAGGGTCCTTCTGGGCCAGTGGCCCATGGACTTGCTGAGGTGGCAGCCCTGCTAGCTTGTGGGGAAACTGCTCCCCTCTGCTGTCAAGGTGGCGGTGGAATTTCAGTGCATTTACGTATTTAGATGTGAGTGAGGTCTATCTGAATTGGAATAGTAGCGTT
The DNA here is from genome assembly GCF_030020395.1 of Manis pentadactyla. NCBI lineage: Eukaryota > Metazoa > Chordata > Mammalia > Pholidota > Manidae > Manis > Manis pentadactyla. Next base: position 2,292,699 of record NW_026644705.1, read on the forward strand.
GAGAGCTATGTTTCCAGGCCCCTCAACTTGTAGTTCATCTTCGTCCTTGGATCTCATGTTAGTCTCCTGTAAGGGAGCACGTAGGTGGTCTTGAGTTTTCATCCCTTCTTTTAACCCTGTGTCTTTTCATTGTAGTCCTTAAGAGCCTGTCCTTTTATTCTTAGAATTGAGAGCTATGTCCTTATTGCACTTTAAAAAATTTTTTTGTTATCATTAATCCACAATCACGCAAAGAACATTATGTTAACCAAGTACACCACGTCCCCAACAAAAACCCCATTACAGTAGCTGTCCATCAGCATAGTTGGATGCTGTAGACCCCTTCACCATGTCCCCCCAACACCCCGTTACAGTCGCTTTCCATCAGCGTGTAGTAAGATGCTGTAGAATCACTACTGGTCTTCTCTGTGTTGTACAGCCCTCCCCATGCTCCCCCCACCCACACATTATACATGCTGATCCTAATGCCCCCTTTCTTTTTCCCCACATTTATCAAACCCTTCCCACTCACCCTGCCTAGTTCCTTTCCCTTTGGTAGCTGTTAGTCCACTCTTGGGTTCTGTGAGTCTGCTGCTGTTTTTTTCCTTCAGTTTTTCTTTGTTGTTATACTCAACACATGAGTGAAATCATTTGGTACTTGTCTTTCTCCGCATGGCCTTTTTCACTGAACATAATATCCTCTAGATCCATCCACGTTGTTCAAATGGTAGGATTTTTTTCTTCTTACGGCTGCTTACTGAACTTTTTAAACTAGATTTCTGTCTTCTCTTTTGTCTGTAGTTTCGCTATGTGCTTTCACCATTGCTCTCCTCGTTATTAACAATAAATTTACGTTAATCAATATGTACCTATATCTATCTATACATCTGTCTGTCTGTCTATCTATCTGTCTATCTATCTATCTATCTATCTATCTTCCTTTCATCTATCGATGATGTCTATCATCAATCTATGTACCTATCTATCTATCTTTCATCTGTCGTCTCTCTAGCTATCTATCTATGAATCAATCATCTTTTTGTCTGCCCATCTATCCTTATGTACAGAACAGTTAACAACATCGCCTTTGTCACTTCCCTACATTATGCTTCCAAAAATCTTTCAAGGTAACAAGGCTGTAGAAAGAGCACTCGGTTCACTGAGATACTTCCAGGTCGAGTCAGCCACGTGTACCTACAAATCCAGTAAGTGGTTGTGCAGGGACTTGAACCTGTGTCTGTATCCTCTATTATCTTCTTCTCACTGGCTGACTCTATTTAGCCACATTCATTGACTAAGTGCTCCGTGAAGACCACAGGTATTGTTCCTCTGGGCCTGTTGTCCACAGAAAGAAAACTTGGTGCTTTGCTCACCACCATGTTTGAGGGACATCGGCGTGATCACCGCTGATAGGATGGAACGACAAATGAAAAGGAACACCAGTTGCTAGACAGGAGCAGTTGGGAGCAAAGAGTGTGTTGTGGAGTGACGTGTTTATTTCAGTGTCCAAACTTCCCTCTTTATATAGTTATTCCTTCTTTAAATTCGTGAACTTCATAAAACCCACTGATCTCAAAGGTCCAGACGTATACTTTTACAGCAATTCAATTGTTGAGTTGAGAGAAAATGAGAAAGACGTTGCTGTACCACTAAATCTATGGCTGGGCAATGCTGAAACCAAACAAAAAGAATTCACGTTGGCCAGATAGGGCTATTTTCTACTGACTGTCTCTGTGGACTCAAACAGAATCCATTCTAGGATTGTTTGTTTTTCAGTTTCACTGTGTTGGGTACCTGTACACACCCCTTCGGCTTTTAGATTGTCTGTGTCCTTGGATCTCAAGAGAGTCTCCTGTAAGTAAGGGAGCACGAAGGTGGTCTTGAGTTTTCATCCCTTCTTTTAACCCTGTGTCATTTGGTTGGAGCACTCAAAGCCTGTCCTTTTGTTCTGATGATTCAGAGATGTGCCCTTATTGCACTTAAAAAATTGTTTTTGTTATCATTAATCTACAATCACGTGTAGAACATTATGTTTCCTAGACTCCCCCCTTCACCAAATCCCTCCCAAAAACCTCTTACAGTTGCTGTCAGTTAGCAGAGATGGATGCTGTAGACCCGTTCACGATGTACCCCCCCACACACCCCATTACAGTCGCTGTCTTTCAGCGTGTAGTAAGATGCTGTAGAATATCTACTTGTCTTCTCTGTGTTGTACAGCACTCGCCATGCGACCCCGCCCTCACGCATTATACATGCTTATCCTAATCTCCCTTTTCTTTCTCCCCACCTTTATCCCTCCCTTCCCAACCAACCTTCTCAGTCCTTTTCCCTTTGGTAACTGTTACTCCACATTCGGGTTCTGTGAGTCTGCTGCTGTTTTGTTTTTTTCAGTGTTTCTTTGTTGTTATACTCCACACATGAGTGAAATCATTTGGTACTTGTCTTTCTCCGCCTGGAATATTTCACTGAGCATACTACCGTCTCGCTCCATCCACGTCATTGCAAATGGTAGCGTTTGTTTTCTTCTTATGGCTGCAAACGGCAGTTTTTAAACTGGACTTCATTCTTCCTTTTAGTTTGTAGTTTCGCTATGTGCTTTCACCATTGATCTCCTTTTTATGAGCAGTAGCTTTGTTTTATTTAATATGTATCTGTATGTATCTTTCTATCTATCTATCTGTCTATCTATCTATCTGTCTATCCTTCTATCTTTCAATTTATCTATCTATCTTTCTATCTATCTTTCTATCTATCATCTGTCTATCAATCTATCTTCCTATCTACCTATCATGTCTATCGTCTGTCTATCTGTCATCTGTCATCTATCTATCTATCTATGAATCAATCATCTTTTTGTCTGGCCATCTATCCTTATGTACAGGACAGTTAACAACATCGCCTATGTCACTTCCCTACATTATGCTTCCAAAAATATTGCAAAGTAACTAGTCCTTAGGGAGAGCACTGGGTTCACTGAGACGCTTCCAGGTCGAGTCAGCCGCTTGTGCTTACAAATCCAGTAATTTATGGTGGTGCAGGGACTTGCACCCATCTCTCTGTCCTCTGTCCTCTTTTACCTCCTTCTCGCTTGCTGACTGTATTCAGCCACTTTCGTTGACTAAGTGCTTCCAGAAGACCACAACTCTCCTTCCTCTGGGCCTGTTTAGACAGAAAAGTATACTTGGTGCTTTGCTCACCACCAACTTTGAGGGACAATGGCATGATCACCGCTGATAGGAGGAGGGACAAATAAAAAGAACACCTATTTCTAGGCAGCAGCATTTTGGAGCAAAGAGAGTGTTGTGGAGTTACGTGTTTGTTTGAGTGTCCAAACTATCCTCTTTAGGTGGTTATTACTACTTTACTTTCAAGAACATCATAAAATCCACTGATTTCAAAAGCCCAGACACATATTATTACAGCAATTCAGTTGTTGAGGTGAGAAAAAATGAGAAGGACGTTGCTGTACCACTAAATCTATGGCTGGGCACTGCTGAAACCAAACAAAAAGAATTCACGGTGTCTAGATAGGGCTATTTTCTACTGACTGTCTCTGGGGACTCAAACAAAATCCATTTGTTGGTTTGTTTGCTTTTCAGTTACACTTGTGTAGGGTTGCTGTCCCCACCATTTCGGATTGTAGTTTGTCTGTGTCTTTGGATCTCAAGTGAGTCTCCTATAGGGGAGCACTTAGGTGATCTTGAGTTTTCATCCCTTCTTTTAACCCTGTGTCTTTTGTTTGGAGCTCGCAAAGCCTGTTTTATTGCTGTGCCCATATTGCACTTAAAAAAATTTTTTTTTATCATTAATCTGCAATCACGTGAAGTACGTCATATTTACTAGGCTCCCACCTTCACCAAGTCCCCACCAAAACCTCTTACAGTCGTTGTCCATAAGCATTGTTGTATGCTGTAGACTGCTTCACCATGTTGCCCCACAAACACCCCATTACAGTCGCTGTCCATCAGCGTGTAGTAAATGCTGTAGAATCTCTACTTGTCTTCTCTGTGTTGTACATCCCTCCCTTTGCCCCCCCGAGCCCACGCATTATACATGTTAATCCTAATGTCCCCTTTCTTCTCCCTGCCCTTATCCCTCCCTTCCCACACACCCTGCCCATTCCCTTTCCCTTTGGTAACTTTTATTGAACTCTCGGGTTCTGTGAGTCTGCTGCTCTTTATTTCCTCCAGTTTTTCTTTGTTGTTATACTCCACACATGAGTGAAATCATTGGCTACTTGTCTTTCTCCACCTGGTATATATCACTGAGCATGCTACCGTCTAGCTACATCCACATCCTTGCAAATGGTAGGATTTGTTTTCTTCTTATGGCTGCTTACTGCACTTTTTAAACTGGACTTCATTCTTCCTTTTTGTTTGTAGTTTCCCTATGTGCTTTCACCATTGATCTGTTGGTTATGAGCAATAGCTTTGTGTTAAACGATATCTATCTGAATCTGTGTAACTGTCTGTCTATCTATCAATCTATCTATCTATCCTTCTATCCTTCTATCTATGTATCTCTCTATCTTCCTATCATCTATCTATCGTGTCTATCATCTATCTATAATCTCTCATCTATCTATGTATCTATGAATCAATCATCTTTTTGTCTTCCCATCTATCCTTATGTACAGAACAGTTAACAACATCGCCTATGTCACTTCCCTACATTATGCTTCCAAAAATCTTGCCAAGTAACTAGGACGTATGGTGAGCACTGGGTACACTGAGACAATTGCAGGTCGAGTCTGCCGCGTGTGCTTACAAAACCAGTAAATGGTTGTCCAGGGACTTGAACCCATATCTCTGTCCTCTGTCCTCTTTTACCTCCTTCTCGCCTGCTGACTCTAATTTGCCACAATAATTGACTAAGTCTTCCCTAAAGACTAAAAGTATCCTTCCTCTGGGCCTGAAGTAGTCAGAAAAGTATACTTGGTGCTTTTGCTCATCAGCAAGTATGAAGGACATTGGCGTGATCACCTCTGATAGGAGGAGGGACAAATAAAAATGAACACCTATTTCTAGACAGGAGCTGTTTTGAACAAAGAGTGTGTTGTGGAGTGACGTGTTTATTTGAGTGCCCAACCTTCACTCTTAAGTGGTTATTTCTTTTTTACATTCATGAACATCATAAAACGCACTGATTTCAAAAGCCCAGACGCATTTTATTACAGCATTTCTGTTATTGAGGTGAGAAAAATTGAGAAGGACTTCGCTGTACAACGGTATCTATTTCTGGGCACTGCTGAAACCAAACAAAAAAAAATTCATGGTGGCCAGCTAGGGCTATTTTCTACTGACTGTCTCTGGGGACTCAAACAGAATCCATTTGTTTGTTTGTTTGTTTCTCAGTTTCACTTTTTTTGGGTACCTGTCACCGCCCCTTCAGCTTTTAATTTGTCCGTGTCCTGGGATCTTAAGTGAGTCTCCTGTAAGGTAGCACATACATGATCTTGAGTGAAAGATAGCTTAGTTTAGTATGATGCTTTCCTATCTACCTACTTATCTATCTCTTTACCTATGTAATCTTTCTATCTATCTATCTGTCATCTCTCTACTATCATCTGTGTATCTATCTAATTAATCTATCATCTATATGTATGTATATCAGTCGAATCTATGTATCAATCATTTGTCTCTCTATATATCTGTTTTCTCACTTTTGTCACGTTCTATCCCTAGGTGCACTTTGATTCCTCTGTGTCCTTCTCAGTGTCAATTCCTTGTGTTTGTTTTTGTGAGTTAGCTTTGTGTTTGGGTCTTGAGAGGAGTGGCCTTGGGTGGGAACTTCTCCTGCGTAGGTGGCACGAGTCTGCTGGGTGTGGATAGTGTGGTTGGTGGGCTGCGCTCTTGATACTGTGCAGCCCAGTGCCCTCCAGCTGCTCTGCCCCAGGGCCGTTCCTGCTGTGGCGGCTGCATGAGCTGCAGGGGATATCCGAGGCCCCATGCAGGGAGCACCCTGGCGGGCCTGAGGGGTCCGTGGTAGGTACATGCCCAGTAGTATGTCTTTTTGCCTGTGCACTGATGTTACCTCGGTGGCCCTGCTTGGTGGCCCATCTTCAGAGAGTATGTGTGTAGTCACTGGTTAAGAGAACTGCCTTTTGGTGACACGCAGGGTCCTTCTGGGTCAGTGGCCCATGGACTTGCTGAGGTGGCAGCCCTGCTAGCTTGTGGGGAAACTGCTCCCCTCTGCTGTCAAGGTGGAGGTGGAATTTCAGTGCATTTACGTATTTAGATGTGAGAGAGGTCTATCTGAATTGGAATAGTAGCGTTGAGAGCTATGTTTCCAGGCCCCTCAACTTGTAGTTCATCTTCGTCCTTGGATCTCATGTTAGTCTCCTGTAAGGGAGCACGTAGGTGGTCTTGAGTTTTCATCCCTTCTTTTAACCCTGTGTCTTTTCATTGTAGTCCTTAAGAGCCTGTCCTTTTATTCTTAGAATTGAGAGCTATGTCCTTATTGCACTTTAAAAAATTTTTTTGTTATCATTAATCCACAATCACGCAAAGAACATTATGTTAACCAAGTACACCACGTCCCCAACAAAAACCCCATTACAGTAGCTGTCCATCAGCATAGTTGGATGCTGTAGACCCCTTCACCATGTCCCCCCAACACCCCGTTACAGTCGCTTTCCATCAGCGTGTAGTAAGATGCTGTAGAATCACTACTGGTCTTCTCTGTGTTGTACAGCCCTCCCCATGCTCCCCCCACCCACACATTATACATGCTGATCCTAATTCCCCCTTTCTTTTTCCCCACATTTATCAAACCATTCCCACCCACCCTGCCTAGTTCCTTTCCCTTTGGTAGCTGTTAGTCCACTCTTGGGTTCTGTGAGTCTGCTGCTGTTTTTTTCCTTCAGTTTTTCTTTGTTGTTATACTCAACACATGAGTGAAATCATTTGGTACTTGTCTTTCTCCGCATGGCCTTTTTCACTGAACATAATATCCTCTAGATCCATCCACGTTGTTCAAATTGTAGGATTTTTTTCTTCTTACGGCTGCTTACTGAACTTTTTAAACTAGATTTCTGTCTTCTCTTTTGTCTGTAGTTTCGCTATGTGCTTTCACCATTGCTCTCCTCGTTATTAGCAATAAATTTACGTTAATCAAAATGTACCTATATCTATCTATACATCTGTCTGTCTGTCTATCTGTCTGTCTATCTATCTATCTATCTATCTATCTATCTATCTATCTATCTATCTATCTATCTATCTTCCTATCATCTATCGATGATGTCTATCATCAATCTATGTACCTATCTATCTATCTTTCATCTGTCGTCTCTCTAGCTATCTATCTATGAATCAATCATCTTTTTGTCTGCCCATCTATCCTTATGTACAGAACAGTTAACAACATCGCCTATGTCTCTTCCCTACATTATGCTTCCAAAAATCTTGCCAAGTAACTAGGACGTATGGTGAGCACTGGGTACACTGAGACAATTGCAGGTCGAGTCTGCCGTGTGTGCATACAAAACCAGTAAATGGTTGTCCAGGGACTTGAACCCATATCTCTGTCCTCTGTCCTCTTTTACCTCCTTCTCGCCTGCTGACTCTAATTTGCCACAATAATTGACTAAGTCTTCCCTAAAGACTAAAAGTATCCTTCCTCTGGGCCTGAAGTAGTCAGAAAAGTATACTTGGTGCTTTTGCTCATCACCAAGTATGAAGGACATTGGCGTGATCACCCCTGATAGGAGGAGGGACAAATAAAAATGAACACCTATTTCTAGACAGGAGTAGTTTTGAACAAAGAGTGTGTTGTGGAGTGACGTGTTTATTTGAGTGTCCAACCTTCACTCTTAAGTGGTTATTTCTTTTTTACATTCATGAACATCATAAAACGCACTGATTTCAAAAGCCCAGACGCATTTTATTACAGCAATTCTGTTATTGAGGTGAGAAAAATTGAGAAGGACTTCGCTGTACAACGGTATCTATTTCTGGGCACTGCTGAAACCAAACAAAAAAAAATTCATGGTGGTCAGCTAGGGCTATTTTCTACTGACTGTCTCTGGGGACTCAAACAGAATCCATTTGCTTGTTTGTTTCTCAGTTTCACTTTTTTTGGGTACCTGTCACCGCCCCTTCAGCTTTTAATTTGTCCGTGTCCTGGGATCTCAAGTGAGTCTCCTGTAAGGGAGCACATACATGATCTTGAGTGAAAGATAGCTTAGTTTAGTATGATGCTTTCCTATCTACCTACTTATCTATCTCTTTACCTATGTAATCTTTCTATCTATCTATCTGTCATCTATCGATGTATTGTCTGTCATCTCTCTACTATCATCTGTGTATCTATCTAATTAATCTATCATCTATATGTATGTATATCAGTCGAATCTATGTATCAATCATTTGTCTCTCTATATATCTGTTTTCTCACTTTTGTCACGTTCTGTCCCTAGGTGCACTTTGATTCCTCTGTGTCCTTCTCAGTGTCAATTCCTTGTGTTTGTTTTTGTGAGTTAGCTTTGTGTTTGGGTCTTGAGAGGAGTGGCCTTGGGTGGGAACTTCTCCTGCGTAGGTGGCACGAGTCTGCTGGGTGTGGATAGTGTGGTTGGTGGGCTGCGCTCTTGAAACTGTGCAGCCCAGTGCCCTCCAGCTGCTCTGCCCCTGGGCCTTTCCTGCTGTGGCGGCTGCATGAGCTGCAGGGAATATCCGAGGTCCCATGCAGGGAGCACCCTGGCGGGCCTGCGGGGTCCGTGGTAGGTATATGCCAAGTAGTATGTCTTTTTGCCTGTGCACCGATGTTACCTCTGTGGCCCTGCTTGGTGGCCCATCTTCAGAGAGTATGTGTGTAGTCACTGGTTAAGGGAACTGCCTTTTGGTGACACGCGGTTTTCTTCTGGGCCACTGGCCCATGGACTTGCTGAGGTGGCAGCCCAGCTAGCTTGTGGGGAAACTGCTCCCCTCTGCTGTCAAGGTGGAGGTGGAATTTCAGTGCATTTACGCATTTAGATGTGAGTGAAGTCTATCTGAAATGGAATATTTGTGTTGAGAGCTATGTTTCCACCTCCTCAACTTGTAGTTCATTTTTGTCCTTGGATCTCAAGTTAGTCTCCTGTAAGGGAGCACGTAGGTTGTCTTGAGTTTTCATCCCTTCTTTAACCCTGTGTCTTTTCATTGGAGTCCTGAAGAGCCTGTCCTTTTATTCTGAGAATTGAGAGCTATGTCCTTATTGCACTTAAAAAATTTTTTTTGTTATCATTAATCCACAATCACGCAGAGAACATTATGTTCACCAAGTACACCACGTCCCCCCCAAACACCCTATTACAGTAGCTGTCCATCAGCATAGTTGGATGCTGTAGACCCCTTCACCATGTCCCCCCCACAATCTGTTACAGTCGCTTTCCATCAGCGTGTAGTAAGATGCTGTAGAATCACTACTGGTCTTCTCTGTGTTGTACAGCCCTCCCCATGCTCCCCCCACCCACACATTATACATGCTAATCCTAATGTCCCCTTTCTTTCACCCCACATTTATCAAACACTTACCACCCACCCTGCCCAGTCCCTTTCCCTTTGGTAACTGTTAGTCCACTCTTGGGTTCTGTGAGTCTGCTGCTGTTTTTTTCCTTCAGTTTTTCTTTGTTGTTATACTCAACACATGAGTGAAATCATTTGGTACTTGTCTTTCTCCGCATGGCCTTTTTCACTGAGCATAATAACCTCCAGCTCCATCCACGTTGTTCAAATATTAGGATTTTTTTCTTCTTACGGCTGCTTACCGTACTTTTAAACTAGATTTCTGTCTTCTCTTTTGTCTGTAGTTTCGCTATGTGCTTTCACCATTGCTCTCCTTGTTATTAGCAATAACTTTACGTTAATCAATATGTACCTATATCTATCTATCCATCTGTCTGTCTATCTATCTACCTATCTTCCTATCATCTATCTATGATGTCTATCATCAATCTATGTACCTATCTATCTATCTTTCATATGTCGTCTGTCTAGCTATCTATCTATGAATCAATCATCTTTTTGTCTGCCCATCCATCCTTATGTACAGAACAGTTAACAACATCGCCTTTGTCACTTCCCTACATTATGCTTCAAAAAATCTTTCAAGGTAACTAGGCTGTAGGAAGAGCACTCGATTCACCGAGACACTTGCAGGTCGAGTCAGCCACGTGTACCTACAAAACCCGTAAATGGTTGTGCAGGGACTTAAACCTGTGTCTGTATCCTCTATTATCTTCTTCTCACTGGCTGACACTATTTAGCCACATTCATTGACTAAGTGCTCCGTGAAGACGACAAGTATTGTTCCTCTGTGCCTGTTGTCCACAGAAAGAAAACTTGGTGCTTTGCTCACCACCATGTTTGAGGGACATCGGCGTGATCACCGCTGATAGGATGGAACGACAAATGAAAAGGAACACCAGTTGCTAGACAGGAGCAGTTGGGAGCAAAGAGTGTGTTGTGGAGTGACGTGTTTATTTCAGTGTCCAAACTTCCCTCTTTATATAGTTATTCCTTCTTTAAATTCGTGAACTTCATAAAACCCACTGATCTCAAAGGTCCAGACGTATACTTTTACAGCAATTCAATTGTTGAGTTGAGAGAAAATGAGAAAGACGTTGCTGTACCACTAAATTTATGGCTGGGCAATGCTGAAACCAAACAAAAAGAATTCACGTTGGCCAGATAGGGCTATTTTCTACTGACTGTCTCTGTGGACTCAAACAGAATCCATTCTAGGATTGTTTGTTTTTCAGTTTCACTGTGTTGGGTACCTGTACACACCCCTTCGGCTTTTAGATTGTCTGTGTCCTTGGATCTCAAGAGAGTCTCCTGTAAGTAAGGGAGCACGAAGGTGGTCTTGAGTTTTCATCCCTTCTTTTAACCCTGTGTCATTTGGTTGGAGCACTCAAAGCCTGTCCTTTTATTCTGATGATTCAGAGATGTGCCCTTATTGCACTTAAAAAATTGTTTTTGTTATCATTAATCTACAATCACGTGTAGAACATTATGTTTCCTAGACTCCCCCCTTCACCAAATCCCTCCCAAAAACCTCTTACAGTTGCTGTCAGTTAGCAGAGATGGATGCTGTAGACCCGTTCACGATGTACCCCCCCACACACCCCATTACAGTCGCTGTCTTTCAGCGTGTAGTAAGATGCTGTAGAATATCTACTTGTCTTCTCTGTGTTGTACAGCACTCGCCATGCGACCCCGCCCTCACGCATTATACATGCTTATCCTAATCTCCCTTTTCTTTCTCCCCACCTTTATCCCTCCCTTCCCAACCAACCTTCTCAGTCCTTTTCCCTTTGGTAACTGTTACTCCACATTCGGGTTCTGTGAGTCTGCTGCTGTTTTGTTTTTTTCAGTGTTTCTTTGTTGTTATACTCCACACATGAGTGAAATCATTTGGTACTTGTCTTTCTCCGCCTGGAATATTTCACTGAGCATACTACCGTCTCGCTCCATCCACGTCATTGCAAATGGTAGCGTTTGTTTTCTTCTTATGGCTGCAAACGGCAGTTTTTAAACTGGACTTCATTCTTCCTTTTAGTTTGTAGTTTCGCTATGTGCTTTCACCATTGATCTCCTTTTTATGAGCAGTAGCTTTGTTTTATTTAATATGTATCTGTATGTATCTTTCTATCTATCTATCTGTCTATCTATCTATCTGTCTATCCTTCTATCTTTCAATTTATCTATCTATCTTTCTATCTATCTTTCTATCTATCATCTGTCTATCAATCTATCTTCCTATCTACCTATCATGTCTATCGTCTGTCTATCTGTCATCTGTCATCTATCTATCTATCTATGAATCAATCATCTTTTTGTCTGGCCATCTATCCTTATGTACAGGACAGTTAACAACATCATCTATGTCAGTTCCCTACATTATGCTTCCAAAAATATTGCAAAGTAACTAGTCCTTAGGGAGAGCACTGGGTTCACTGAGACGCTTCCAGGTCGAGTCAGCCGCTTGTGCTTACAAATCCAGTAATTTATGGTGGTGCAGGGACTTGCACCCATCTCTCTGTCCTCTGTCCTCTTTTACCTCCTTCTCGCTTGCTGACTGTATTCAGCCACTTTCGTTGACTAAGTGCTTCCAGAAGACCACAACTCTCCTTCCTCTGGGCCTGTTTAGACAGAAAAGTATACTTGGTGCTTTGCTCACCACCAACTTTGAGGGACAATGGCATGATCACCGCTGATAGGAGGAGGGACAAATAAAAAGAACACCTATTTCTAGGCAGCAGCATTTTGGAGCAAAGAGAGTGTTGTGGAGTTACGTGTTTGTTTGAGTGTCCAAACTATCCTCTTTAGGTGGTTATTACTACTTTACTTTCAAGAACATCATAAAATCCACTGATTTCAAAAGCCCAGACACATATTATTACAGCAATTCAGTTGTTGAGGTGAGAAAAAATGAGAAGGACGTTGCTGTACCACTAAATCTATGGCTGGGCACTGCTGAAACCAAACAAAAAGAATTCACGGTGTCTAGATAGGGCTATTTTCTACTGACTGTCTCTGGGGACTCAAACAAAATCCATTTGTTGGTTTGTTTGCTTTTCAGTTACACTTGTGTAGGGTTGCTGTCCCCACCATTTCGGATTGTAGTTTGTCTGTGTCTTTGGATCTCAAGTGAGTCTCCTATAGGGGAGCACTTAGGTGATCTTGAGTTTTCATCCCTTCTTTTAACCCTGTGTCTTTTGTTTGGAGCTCGCAAAGCCTGTTTTATTGCTGTGCCCATATTGCACTTAAAAAAATTTTTTTTTATCATTAATCTGCAATCACGTGAAGTACGTCATATTTACTAGGCTCCCACCTTCACCAAGTCCCCACCAAAACCTCTTACAGTCGTTGTCCATAAGCATTGTTGTATGCTGTAGACTGCTTCACCATGTTGCCCCACAAACACCCCATTACAGTCGCTGTCCATCAGCGTGTAGTAAATGCTGTAGAATCTCTACTTGTCTTCTCTGTGTTGTACATCCCTCCCTTTGCCCCCCCGAGCCCACGCATTATACATGTTAATCCTAATGTCCCCTTTCTTCTCCCTGCCCTTATCCCTCCCTTCCCACACACCCTGCCCATTCCCTTTCCCTTTGGTAACTTTTATTGAACTCTCGGGTTCTGTGAGTCTGCTGCTGTTTATTTCCTCCAGTTTTTCTTTGTTGTTATACTCCACACATGAGTGAAATCATTGGCTACTTGTCTTTCTCCACCTGGTATATATCACTGAGCATGCTACCGTCTAGCTACATCCACATCCTTGCAAATGGTAGGATTTGTTTTCTTCTTATGGCTGCTTACTGCACTTTTTAAACTGGACTTCATTCTTCCTTTTTGTTTATAGTTTCCCTATGTGCTTTCACCATTGATCTGTTGGTTATGAGCAATAGCTTTGTGTTAAACGATATCTATCTGAATCTGTGTAACTGTCTGTCTATCTATCAATCTATCTATCTATCCTTCTATCTTTCTATCTATGTATCTCTCTATCTTCCTATCATCTATCTATCGTGTCTATCATCTATCTATAATCTCTCATCTATCTATGTATCTATGAATCAATCATCTTTTTGTCTTCCCATCTATCCTTATGTACAGAACAGTTAACAACATCGCCTATGTCACTTCCCTACATTATGCTTCCAAAAATCTTGCCAAGTAACTAGGACGTATGGTGAGCACTGGGTACACTGAGACAATTGCAGGTCGAGTCTGCCGCGTGTGCTTACAAAACCAGTAAATGGTTGTCCAGGGACTTGAACCCATATCTCTGTCCTCTGTCCTCTTTTACCTCCTTCTCGCCTGCTGACTCTAATTTGCCACAATAATTGACTAAGTCTTCCCTAAAGACTAAAAGTATCCTTCCTCTGGGCCTGAAGTAGTCAGAAAAGTATACTTGGTGCTTTTGCTCATCAGCAAGTATGAAGGACATTGGCGTGATCACCTCTGATAGGAGGAGGGACAAATAAAAATGAACACCTATTTCTAGACAGGAGCAGTTTTGAACAAAGAGTGTGTTGTGGAGTGACGTGTTTATTTGAGTGTCCAACCTTCACTCTTAAGTGGTTATTTCTTTTTTACATTCATGAACATCATAAAACGCACTGATTTCAAAAGCCCAGACGCATTTTATTACAGCATTTCTGTTATTGAGGTGAGAAAAATTGAGAAGGACTTCGCTGTACAACGGTATCTATTTCTGGGCACTGCTGAAACCAAACAAAAAAAAATTCATGGTGGCCAGCTAGGGCTATTTTCTACTGACTGTCTCTGGGGACTCAAACAGAATCCATTTGTTTGTTTGTTTGTTTCTCAGTTTCACTTTTTTTGGGTACCTGTCACCGCCCCTTCAGCTTTTAATTTGTCCGTGTCCTGGGATCTTAAGTGAGTCTCCTGTAAGGTAGCACATACATGATCTTGAGTGAAAGATAGCTTAGTTTAGTATGATGCTTTCCTATCTACCTACTTATCTATCTCTTTACCTATGTAATCTTTCTATCTATCTATCTGTCATCTCTCTACTATCATCTGTGTATCTATCTAATTAATCTATCATCTATATGTATGTATATCAGTCGAATCTATGTATCAATCATTTGTCTCTCTATATATCTGTTTTCTCACTTTTGTCACGTTCTGTCCCTAGGTGCACTTTGATTCCTCTGTGTCCTTCTCAGTGTCAATTCCTTGTGTTTGTTTTTGTGAGTTAGCTTTGTGTTTGGGTCTTGAGAGGAGTGGCCTTGGGTGGGAACTTCTCCTGCGTAGGTGGCACGAGTCTGCTGGGTGTGGATAGTGTGGTTGGTGGGCTGCGCTCTTGATACTGTGCAGCCCAGTGCCCTCCAGCTGCTCTGCCCCAGGGCCGTTCCTGCTGTGGCGGCTGCATGAGCTGCAGGGGATATCCGAGGCCCCATGCAGGGAGCACCCTGGCGGGCCTGCGGGGTCCGTGGTAGGTACATGCCCAGTAGTATGTCTTTTTGCCTGTGCACCGATGTTACCTCGGTGGCCCTGCTTGGTGGCCCATCTTCAGAGAGTATGTGTGTAGTCACTGGTTAAGGGAACTGCCTTTTGGTGACACGCAGGGTCCTTCTGGGCCAGTGGCCCATGGACTTGCTGAGGTGGCAGCCCTGCTAGCTTGTGGGGAAACTGCTCCCCTCTGCTGTCAAGGTGGCGGTGGAATTTCAGTGCATTTACGTATTTAGATGTGAGTGAGGTCTATCTGAATTGGAATAGTAGCGTTGAGAGCTATGTTTCCAGGCCCCTCAACTTGTAGTTCATCTTCGTCCTTGGATCTCATGTTAGTCTCCTGTAAGGGAGCACGTAGGTGGTCTTGAGTTTTCATCCCTTCTTTTAACCCTGTGTCTTTTCATTGTAGTCCTTAAGAGCCTGTCCTTTTATTCTTAGAATTGAGAGCTATGTCCTTATTGCACTTTAAAAAATTTTTTTGTTATCATTAATCCACAATCACGCAAAGAACATTATGTTAACCAAGTACACCACGTCCCCAACAAAAACCCCATTACAGTAGCTGTCCATCAGCATAGTTGGATGCTGTAGACCCCTTCACCATGTCCCCCCAACACCCCGTTACAGTCGCTTTCCATCAGCGTGTAGTAAGATGCTGTAGAATCACTACTGGTCTTCTCTGTGTTGTACAGCCCTCCCCATGCTCCCCCCACCCACACATTATACATGCTGATCCTAATGCCCCCTTTCTTTTTCCCCACATTTATCAAACCCTTCCCACTCACCCTGCCTAGTTCCTTTCCCTTTGGTAGCTGTTAGTCCACTCTTGGGTTCTGTGAGTCTGCTGCTGTTTTTTTCCTTCAGTTTTTCTTTGTTGTTATACTCAACACATGAGTGAAATCATTTGGTACTTGTCTTTCTCCGCATGGCCTTTTTCACTGAACATAATATCCTCTAGATCCATCCACGTTGTTCAAATGGTAGGATTTTTTTCTTCTTACGGCTGCTTACTGAACTTTTTAAACTAGATTTCTGTCTTCTCTTTTGTCTGTAGTTTCGCTATGTGCTTTCACCATTGCTCTCCTCGTTATTAACAATAAATTTACGTTAATCAATATGTACCTATATCTATCTATACATCTGTCTGTCTGTCTATCTATCTGTCTATCTATCTATCTATCTATCTATCTTCCTTTCATCTATCGATGATGTCTATCATCAATCTATGTACCTATCTATCTATCTTTCATCTGTCGTCTCTCTAGCTATCTATCTATGAATCAATCATCTTTTTGTCTGCCCATCTATCCTTATGTACAGAACAGTTAACAACATCGCCTTTGTCACTTCCCTACATTATGCTTCCAAAAATCTTTCAAGGTAACAAGGCTGTAGAAAGAGCACTCGGTTCACTGAGATACTTCCAGGTCGAGTCAGCCACGTGTACCTACAAATCCAGTAAGTGGTTGTGCAGGGACTTGAACCTGTGTCTGTATCCTCTATTATCTTCTTCTCACTGGCTGACTCTATTTAGCCACATTCATTGACTAAGTGCTCCGTGAAGACCACAGGTATTGTTCCTCTGGGCCTGTTGTCCACAGAAAGAAAACTTGGTGCTTTGCTCACCACCATGTTTGAGGGACATCGGCGTGATCACCGCTGATAGGATGGAACGACAAATGAAAAGGAACACCAGTTGCTAGACAGGAGCAGTTGGGAGCAAAGAGTGTGTTGTGGAGTGACGTGTTTATTTCAGTGTCCAAACTTCCCTCTTTATATAGTTATTCCTTCTTTAAATTCGTGAACTTCATAAAACCCACTGATCTCAAAGGTCCAGACGTATTCTTTTACAGCAATTCAATTGTTGAGTTGAGAGAAAATGAGAAAGACGTTGCTGTACCACTAAATCTATGGCTGGGCAATGCTGAAACCAAACAAAAAGAATTCACGTTGGCCAGATAGGGCTATTTTCTACTGACTGTCTCTGTGGACTCAAACAGAATCCATTCTAGGATTGTTTGTTTTTCAGTTTCACTGTGTTGGGTACCTGTACACACCCCTTCGGCTTTTAGATTGTCTGTGTCCTTGGATCTCAAGAGAGTCTCCTGTAAGTAAGGGAGCACGAAGTTGGTCTTGAGTTTTCAACCCTTCTTTTAACCCTGTGTCATTTGGTTGGAGCACTCAAAGCCTGTCCTTTTGTTCTGATGATTCAGAGATGTGCCCTTATTGCACTTAAAAAATTGTTTTTGTTATCATTAATCTACAATCACGTGTAGAACATTATGTTTCCTAGACTCCCCCCTTCACCAAATCCCTCCCAAAAACCTCTTACAGTTGCTGTCAGTTAGCAGAGATGGATGCTGTAGACCCGTTCACGATGTACCCCCCCACACACCCCATTACAGTCGCTGTCTTTCAGCGTGTAGTAAGATGCTGTAGAATATCTACTTGTCTTCTCTGTGTTGTACAGCACTCGCCATGCGACCCCGCCCTCACGCATTATACATGCTTATCCTAATCTCCCTTTTCTTTCTCCCCACCTTTATCCCTCCCTTCCCAACCAACCTTCTCAGTCCTTTTCCCTTTGGTAACTGTTACTCCACATTCGGGTTCTGTGAGTCTGCTGCTGTTTTGTTTTTTTCAGTGTTTCTTTGTTGTTATACTCCACACATGAGTGAAATCATTTGGTACTTGTCTTTCTCCGCCTGGAATATTTCACTGAGCATACTACCGTCTCGCTCCATCCACGTCATTGCAAATGGTAGCGTTTGTTTTCTTCTTATGGCTGCAAACGGCAGTTTTTAAACTGGACTTCATTCTTCCTTTTAGTTTGTAGTTTCGCTATGTGCTTTCACCATTGATCTCCTTTTTATGAGCAGTAGCTTTGTTTTATTTAATATGTATCTGTATGTATCTTTCTATCTATCTATCTGTCTATCTATCTATCTGTCTATCCTTCTATCTTTCAATTTATCTATCTATCTTTCTATCTATCTTTCTATCTATCATCTGTCTATCAATCTATCTTCCTATCTACCTATCATGTCTATCGTCTGTCTATCTGTCATCTGTCATCTATCTATCTATCTATGAATCAATCATCTTTTTGTCTGGCCATCTATCCTTATGTACAGGACAGTTAACAACATCATCTATGTCAGTTCCCTACATTATGCTTCCAAAAATATTGCAAAGTAACTAGTCCTTAGGGAGAGCACTGGGTTCACTGAGACGCTTCCAGGTCGAGTCAGCCGCTTGTGCTTACAAATCCAGTAATTTATGGTGGTGCAGGGACTTGCACCCATCTCTCTGTCCTCTGTCCTCTTTTACCTCCTTCTCGCTTGCTGACTGTATTCAGCCACTTTCGTTGACTAAGTGCTTCCAGAAGACCACAACTCTCCTTCCTCTGGGCCTGTTTAGACAGAAAAGTATACTTGGTGCTTTGCTCACCACCAACTTTGAGGGACAATGGCATGATCACCGCTGATAGGAGGAGGGACAAATAAAAAGAACACCTATTTCTAGGCAGCAGCATTTTGGAGCAAAGAGAGTGTTGTGGAGTTACGTGTTTGTTTGAGTGTCCAAACTATCCTCTTTAGGTGGTTATTACTACTTTACTTTCAAGAACATCATAAAATCCACTGATTTCAAAAGCCCAGACACATATTATTACAGCAATTCAGTTGTTGAGGTGAGAAAAAATGAGAAGGACGTTGCTGTACCACTAAATCTATGGCTGGGCACTGCTGAAACCAAACAAAAAGAATTCACGGTGTCTAGATAGGGCTATTTTCTACTGACTGTCTCTGGGGACTCAAACAAAATCCATTTGTTGGTTTGTTTGCTTTTCAGTTACACTTGTGTAGGGTTGCTGTCCCCACCATTTCGGATTGTAGTTTGTCTGTGTCTTTGGATCTCAAGTGAGTCTCCTATAGGGGAGCACTTAGGTGATCTTGAGTTTTCATCCCTTCTTTTAACCCTGTGTCTTTTGTTTGGAGCTCGCAAAGCCTGTTTTATTGCTGTGCCCATATTGCACTTAAAAAAATTTTTTTTTATCATTAATCTGCAATCACGTGAAGTACGTCATATTTACTAGGCTCCCACCTTCACCAAGTCCCCACCAAAACCTCTTACAGTCGTTGTCCATAAGCATTGTTGTATGCTGTAGACTGCTTCACCATGTTGCCCCACAAACACCCCATTACAGTCGCTGTCCATCAGCGTGTAGTAAATGCTGTAGAATCTCTACTTGTCTTCTCTGTGTTGTACATCCCTCCCTTTGCCCCCCCGAGCCCACGCATTATACATGTTAATCCTAATGTCCCCTTTCTTCTCCCTGCCCTTATCCCTCCCTTCCCACACACCCTGCCCATTCCCTTTCCCTTTGGTAACTTTTATTGAACTCTCGGGTTCTGTGAGTCTGCTGCTCTTTATTTCCTCCAGTTTTTCTTTGTTGTTATACTCCACACATGAGTGAAATCATTGGCTACTTGTCTTTCTCCACCTGGTATATATCACTGAGCATGCTACCGTCTAGCTACATCCACATCCTTGCAAATGGTAGGATTTGTTTTCTTCTTATGGCTGCTTACTGCACTTTTTAAACTGGACTTCATTCTTCCTTTTTGTTTGTAGTTTCCCTATGTGCTTTCACCATTGATCTGTTGGTTATGAGCAATAGCTTTGTGTTAAACGATATCTATCTGAATCTGTGTAACTGTCTGTCTATCTATCAATCTATCTATCTATCCTTCTATCCTTCTATCTATGTATCTCTCTATCTTCCTATCATCTATCTATCGTGTCTATCATCTATCTATAATCTCTCATCTATCTATGTATCTATGAATCAATCATCTTTTTGTCTTCCCATCTATCCTTATGTACAGAACAGTTAACAACATCGCCTATGTCACTTCCCTACATTATGCTTCCAAAAATCTTGCCAAGTAACTAGGACGTATGGTGAGCACTGGGTACACTGAGACAATTGCAGGTCGAGTCTGCCGCGTGTGCTTACAAAACCAGTAAATGGTTGTCCAGGGACTTGAACCCATATCTCTGTCCTCTGTCCTCTTTTACCTCCTTCTCGCCTGCTGACTCTAATTTGCCACAATAATTGACTAAGTCTTCCCTAAAGACTAAAAGTATCCTTCCTCTGGGCCTGAAGTAGTCAGAAAAGTATACTTGGTGCTTTTGCTCATCAGCAAGTATGAAGGACATTGGCGTGATCACCTCTGATAGGAGGAGGGACAAATAAAAATGAACACCTATTTCTAGACAGGAGCTGTTTTGAACAAAGAGTGTGTTGTGGAGTGACGTGTTTATTTGAGTGCCCAACCTTCACTCTTAAGTGGTTATTTCTTTTTTACATTCATGAACATCATAAAACGCACTGATTTCAAAAGCCCAGACGCATTTTATTACAGCATTTCTGTTATTGAGGTGAGAAAAATTGAGAAGGACTTCGCTGTACAACGGTATCTATTTCTGGGCACTGCTGAAACCAAACAAAAAAAAATTCATGGTGGCCAGCTAGGGCTATTTTCTACTGACTGTCTCTGGGGACTCAAACAGAATCCATTTGTTTGTTTGTTTGTTTCTCAGTTTCACTTTTTTTGGGTACCTGTCACCGCCCCTTCAGCTTTTAATTTGTCCGTGTCCTGGGATCTTAAGTGAGTCTCCTGTAAGGTAGCACATACATGATCTTGAGTGAAAGATAGCTTAGTTTAGTATGATGCTTTCCTATCTACCTACTTATCTATCTCTTTACCTATGTAATCTTTCTATCTATCTATCTGTCATCTCTCTACTATCATCTGTGTATCTATCTAATTAATCTATCATCTATATGTATGTATATCAGTCGAATCTATGTATCAATCATTTGTCTCTCTATATATCTGTTTTCTCACTTTTGTCACGTTCTATCCCTAGGTGCACTTTGATTCCTCTGTGTCCTTCTCAGTGTCAATTCCTTGTGTTTGTTTTTGTGAGTTAGCTTTGTGTTTGGGTCTTGAGAGGAGTGGCCTTGGGTGGGAACTTCTCCTGCGTAGGTGGCACGAGTCTGCTGGGTGTGGATAGTGTGGTTGGTGGGCTGCGCTCTTGATACTGTGCAGCCCAGTGCCCTCCAGCTGCTCTGCCCCAGGGCCGTTCCTGCTGTGGCGGCTGCATGAGCTGCAGGGGATATCCGAGGCCCCATGCAGGGAGCACCCTGGCGGGCCTGAGGGGTCCGTGGTAGGTACATGCCCAGTAGTATGTCTTTTTGCCTGTGCACTGATGTTACCTCGGTGGCCCTGCTTGGTGGCCCATCTTCAGAGAGTATGTGTGTAGTCACTGGTTAAGAGAACTGCCTTTTGGTGACACGCAGGGTCCTTCTGGGTCAGTGGCCCATGGACTTGCTGAGGTGGCAGCCCTGCTAGCTTGTGGGGAAACTGCTCCCCTCTGCTGTCAAGGTGGAGGTGGAATTTCAGTGCATTTACGTATTTAGATGTGAGAGAGGTCTATCTGAATTGGAATAGTAGCGTTGAGAGCTATGTTTCCAGGCCCCTCAACTTGTAGTTCATCTTCGTCCTTGGATCTCATGTTAGTCTCCTGTAAGGGAGCACGTAGGTGGTCTTGAGTTTTCATCCCTTCTTTTAACCCTGTGTCTTTTCATTGTAGTCCTTAAGAGCCTGTCCTTTTATTCTTAGAATTGAGAGCTATGTCCTTATTGCACTTTAAAAAATTTTTTTGTTATCATTAATCCACAATCACGCAAAGAACATTATGTTAACCAAGTACACCACGTCCCCAACAAAAACCCCATTACAGTAGCTGTCCATCAGCATAGTTGGATGCTGTAGACCCCTTCACCATGTCCCCCCAACACCCCGTTACAGTCGCTTTCCATCAGCGTGTAGTAAGATGCTGTAGAATCACTACTGGTCTTCTCTGTGTTGTACAGCCCTCCCCATGCTCCCCCCACCCACACATTATACATGCTGATCCTAATTCCCCCTTTCTTTTTCCCCACATTTATCAAACCATTCCCACCCACCCTGCCTAGTTCCTTTCCCTTTGGTAGCTGTTAGTCCACTCTTGGGTTCTGTGAGTCTGCTGCTGTTTTTTTCCTTCAGTTTTTCTTTGTTGTTATACTCAACACATGAGTGAAATCATTTGGTACTTGTCTTTCTCCGCATGGCCTTTTTCACTGAACATAATATCCTCTAGATCCATCCACGTTGTTCAAATTGTAGGATTTTTTTCTTCTTACGGCTGCTTACTGAACTTTTTAAACTAGATTTCTGTCTTCTCTTTTGTCTGTAGTTTCGCTATGTGCTTTCACCATTGCTCTCCTCGTTATTAGCAATAAATTTACGTTAATCAAAATGTACCTATATCTATCTATACATCTGTCTGTCTGTCTATCTGTCTGTCTATCTATCTATCTATCTATCTATCTATCTATCTATCTATCTATCTATCTATCTATCTTCCTATCATCTATCGATGATGTCTATCATCAATCTATGTACCTATCTATCTATCTTTCATCTGTCGTCTCTCTAGCTATCTATCTATGAATCAATCATCTTTTTGTCTGCCCATCTATCCTTATGTACAGAACAGTTAACAACATCGCCTATGTCTCTTCCCTACATTATGCTTCCAAAAATCTTGCCAAGTAACTAGGACGTATGGTGAGCACTGGGTACACTGAGACAATTGCAGGTCGAGTCTGCCGTGTGTGCATACAAAACCAGTAAATGGTTGTCCAGGGACTTGAACCCATATCTCTGTCCTCTGTCCTCTTTTACCTCCTTCTCGCCTGCTGACTCTAATTTGCCACAATAATTGACTAAGTCTTCCCTAAAGACTAAAAGTATCCTTCCTCTGGGCCTGAAGTAGTCAGAAAAGTATACTTGGTGCTTTTGCTCATCACCAAGTATGAAGGACATTGGCGTGATCACCCCTGATAGGAGGAGGGACAAATAAAAATGAACACCTATTTCTAGACAGGAGTAGTTTTGAACAAAGAGTGTGTTGTGGAGTGACGTGTTTATTTGAGTGTCCAACCTTCACTCTTAAGTGGTTATTTCTTTTTTACATTCATGAACATCATAAAACGCACTGATTTCAAAAGCCCAGACGCATTTTATTACAGCAATTCTGTTATTGAGGTGAGAAAAATTGAGAAGGACTTCGCTGTACAACGGTATCTATTTCTGGGCACTGCTGAAACCAAACAAAAAAAAAT
Organism: Manis pentadactyla; assembly: GCF_030020395.1. Lineage (NCBI taxonomy): Eukaryota > Metazoa > Chordata > Mammalia > Pholidota > Manidae > Manis > Manis pentadactyla. The sequence goes on from NW_026644705.1 coordinate 2,315,880, forward strand.
TCATGGTGGTCAGCTAGGGCTATTTTCTACTGACTGTCTCTGGGGACTCAAACAGAATCCATTTGCTTGTTTGTTTCTCAGTTTCACTTTTTTTGGGTACCTGTCACCGCCCCTTCAGCTTTTAATTTGTCCGTGTCCTGGGATCTCAAGTGAGTCTCCTGTAAGGGAGCACATACATGATCTTGAGTGAAAGATAGCTTAGTTTAGTATGATGCTTTCCTATCTACCTACTTATCTATCTCTTTACCTATGTAATCTTTCTATCTATCTATCTGTCATCTATCGATGTATTGTCTGTCATCTCTCTACTATCATCTGTGTATCTATCTAATTAATCTATCATCTATATGTATGTATATCAGTCGAATCTATGTATCAATCATTTGTCTCTCTATATATCTGTTTTCTCACTTTTGTCACGTTCTGTCCCTAGGTGCACTTTGATTCCTCTGTGTCCTTCTCAGTGTCAATTCCTTGTGTTTGTTTTTGTGAGTTAGCTTTGTGTTTGGGTCTTGAGAGGAGTGGCCTTGGGTGGGAACTTCTCCTGCGTAGGTGGCACGAGTCTGCTGGGTGTGGATAGTGTGGTTGGTGGGCTGCGCTCTTGAAACTGTGCAGCCCAGTGCCCTCCAGCTGCTCTGCCCCTGGGCCTTTCCTGCTGTGGCGGCTGCATGAGCTGCAGGGAATATCCGAGGTCCCATGCAGGGAGCACCCTGGCGGGCCTGCGGGGTCCGTGGTAGGTATATGCCAAGTAGTATGTCTTTTTGCCTGTGCACCGATGTTACCTCTGTGGCCCTGCTTGGTGGCCCATCTTCAGAGAGTATGTGTGTAGTCACTGGTTAAGGGAACTGCCTTTTGGTGACACGCGGTTTTCTTCTGGGCCACTGGCCCATGGACTTGCTGAGGTGGCAGCCCAGCTAGCTTGTGGGGAAACTGCTCCCCTCTGCTGTCAAGGTGGAGGTGGAATTTCAGTGCATTTACGCATTTAGATGTGAGTGAAGTCTATCTGAAATGGAATATTTGTGTTGAGAGCTATGTTTCCACCTCCTCAACTTGTAGTTCATTTTTGTCCTTGGATCTCAAGTTAGTCTCCTGTAAGGGAGCACGTAGGTTGTCTTGAGTTTTCATCCCTTCTTTAACCCTGTGTCTTTTCATTGGAGTCCTGAAGAGCCTGTCCTTTTATTCTGAGAATTGAGAGCTATGTCCTTATTGCACTTAAAAAATTTTTTTTGTTATCATTAATCCACAATCACGCAGAGAACATTATGTTCACCAAGTACACCACGTCCCCCCCAAACACCCTATTACAGTAGCTGTCCATCAGCATAGTTGGATGCTGTAGACCCCTTCACCATGTCCCCCCCACAATCTGTTACAGTCGCTTTCCATCAGCGTGTAGTAAGATGCTGTAGAATCACTACTGGTCTTCTCTGTGTTGTACAGCCCTCCCCATGCTCCCCCCACCCACACATTATACATGCTAATCCTAATGTCCCCTTTCTTTCACCCCACATTTATCAAACACTTACCACCCACCCTGCCCAGTCCCTTTCCCTTTGGTAACTGTTAGTCCACTCTTGGGTTCTGTGAGTCTGCTGCTGTTTTTTTCCTTCAGTTTTTCTTTGTTGTTATACTCAACACATGAGTGAAATCATTTGGTACTTGTCTTTCTCCGCATGGCCTTTTTCACTGAGCATAATAACCTCCAGCTCCATCCACGTTGTTCAAATATTAGGATTTTTTTCTTCTTACGGCTGCTTACCGTACTTTTAAACTAGATTTCTGTCTTCTCTTTTGTCTGTAGTTTCGCTATGTGCTTTCACCATTGCTCTCCTTGTTATTAGCAATAACTTTACGTTAATCAATATGTACCTATATCTATCTATCCATCTGTCTGTCTATCTATCTACCTATCTTCCTATCATCTATCTATGATGTCTATCATCAATCTATGTACCTATCTATCTATCTTTCATATGTCGTCTGTCTAGCTATCTATCTATGAATCAATCATCTTTTTGTCTGCCCATCCATCCTTATGTACAGAACAGTTAACAACATCGCCTTTGTCACTTCCCTACATTATGCTTCAAAAAATCTTTCAAGGTAACTAGGCTGTAGGAAGAGCACTCGATTCACCGAGACACTTGCAGGTCGAGTCAGCCACGTGTACCTACAAAACCCGTAAATGGTTGTGCAGGGACTTAAACCTGTGTCTGTATCCTCTATTATCTTCTTCTCACTGGCTGACACTATTTAGCCACATTCATTGACTAAGTGCTCCGTGAAGACGACAAGTATTGTTCCTCTGTGCCTGTTGTCCACAGAAAGAAAACTTGGTGCTTTGCTCACCACCATGTTTGAGGGACATCGGCGTGATCACCGCTGATAGGATGGAACGACAAATGAAAAGGAACACCAGTTGCTAGACAGGAGCAGTTGGGAGCAAAGTGTGTGTTGTGGAGTGACGTGTTTATTTCAGTGTCCAAACTTCCCTCTTTATACAGTTATTACTTCTTTAAATTCATGAACTTCATAAAACCCACTGATCTCAAAGGTCCAGACGTATACTTTTACAGCAATTCAATTGTTGAGTTGAGAGAAAATGAGAATGATGTTGCTGTACCACTAAGTCTATGGCTGGGCAATGCTGAAACCAAACAAAAAGAATTCACGTTGGCAAGATAGGGCTATTTTCTACTGACTGTCTCTGTGGACTCAAACAGAATCCATTCTAGGATTGTTTGTTTTTCAGTTTCACTGTGTTGGGTACCTGTACACACCCCTTCGGCTTTTAGATTGTCTGTGTCCTTGGATCTCAAGAGAGTCTCCTGTAAGTAAGGGAGCACGAAGGTGGTCTTGAGTTTTCCTCCCTTCTTTTAACCCTGTGTCATTTGTTTGGAGTACTCAAAGCCTGTCCTTTTATTCTGATGATTCAGAGATGTGCCCTTATTGCACTTAAAAAATTGTTTTTGTTATCATTAATATACAATCACGTGTAGAACATTATGTTTCCTAGACTCCCCCCTTCACCAAGTCCCTCCCAAAAACCTCTTACAGTTGCTGTCAGTTAGCAGAGATGGATGCTGTAGACCCGTTCACGATGTACCCCCCCACACACCCCATTACAGTCGCTGTCCTTCAGCGTGTAGTAAGATGCTGTAGAATATCTACTTGTCTTCTCTGTGTTGTACAGCACTCGCCATGCGACCCTGCCCTCACGCATTATACATGCTTATCCTAATTTCCCTTTTCTTTCTCCCCACCCTTATCCCTCCCTTCCCAACCTCCCTTCTCATTCTTTTTCCCTTTGGTAACTGTTACACAACATTCGGGTTCTGTGAGTCTACTGCTGTTTTTTTTTTTCAGTGTTTCTTTGTTGTTATACTCCACACATGAGTGAAATCATTTGGTACTTGTCTTTCTCCGCCTGGAATATTTCACTGAGCATACTACCGTCTCGCTCCATCCACGTCATTGCAAATGGTAGCATTTGTTTTCTTCTTATGGCTGCAAACGGCAGTTTTTAAACTGGACTTCATTCTTCCTTTTAGTTTGTAGTTTCGCTATGTGCTTTCACCATTGCTTTCCTGGTTATGAGCAATACCTTTGTGTTTCACGATATGTACCTATACTTATGTATCTGTCTGTATGTCTAACTATCTATCAATCAATCAGTCATCTTTTTGTCTGAACATCTGTCCTTGTATGCAGAACAGTTAACAACATAGACTATGTCCCTTCGCTACGTTATGCTTCCAAAAATCTTGCAAGGTAACTAGGTCGTAAGGAGAGTCCTGGGTTCCCCGAGACACTTGCAGGTTGAGTCAGAAGTGTACCTACAAAACCAGGAAATGGTGGTGCAGGGACTTGCACTCGTGTCTCTGTCCTCTCTCCTCTTTTATCTCCTTCTCACTTGCTGACTGTATTTAGCCACATCATTGACTAAGGGCTCCCTGAAGACCACAAGAATCCTTCCTCTGTGCCTGATATCGACAGAAAAGTAAACTTGCTGCTTGCTCACCACCATATTTGAGGAACATCGGCGTGATAAACCCTGATAAGAGGGAGGGACAAATAAAAAGGAACACCACTTCCTAGACAGGAGCAGTTGGGATTAAAGAGTGTGTTGTGGAGTGAAGTGTTTATTTGAGTGTCCAAACTTCCCTCTTTATCTGGTTATTACTTCTTTACATTCGTGGACATCATAAACCCACTGATTTCAAAGGCCCAGACCCATATTATTACAGCAATTCAGTTGTTGAGTTGAGAGAAAATGAGAAGGATGTTGCTGCACCACTAAATCTATGTCTGGGCACTGCTGATACCAAACAAAAAGCATTCACAGTGGCCAGATAGGACTATTTTCTACTGACTGTCTCTGGGGACACACACAGAATCCATTTGATTGATTGTTTTTTGGATTCAATTGTGTTGGGTACCTCTCAGCACCGCTACGGCTTGTAGTTTGTCTTTGTACTTGGATCTCAAGTGGGTCTCCTGTAAGAGAGCACGTAGGTGTTCTTGAGTTTTCATCCCTTCTTTTAACCCTGTCTTTTGTTTGGATCACTCAAAGCCTGTCCTTTAACACTGATGATTCAGAGCTGTGCCCTTATTGCACTTTAAAATTCGTTTTTTGTTATCATTATTCTGCAATCACATGAAGAACATTATGTTTACTACGATCCCCCCTTCACCAAGTCCGCCCCAAAACCTCTTACAGAATGTCTCCATCAGCATAGTTGGATTCTCTAGACTAATTCACCATGAACCCACACACACACCCCGTTACAGTCGCTGTCCATCAGCGTGTAGTAAGATGTTGTAGAATCTCTACTTTTCTTCTCTGTGTTGTACAGCACTCCCCATGCCCAACCGACCGCATGCATTATTCATGCTAATAATAATATCCCCTTTCTTTCTTCCTGCCCTTATCCCTCCATTATCACCCACCCTGCCCAGTACTTTTCCCTTTGGTATCTGTTAGTCCACTCTCGGGTTCTGTGATTCTGCTGCTGTTTTTTCCATCAGTTTTTCTATGTTGTTGTACTCTACACATGAGTAAAATCATTTGGTACTTGTCTTTCTCCTCCTGGCCTATTTCACTGAGCATACTACCGTCTAACTCCATCCACATCATTGTAAATGGTAGGATTTGTTTTCTTCTTATGGCTGCTTACTGCACACTTTAAACTGGATTTCATTCTTCCTTTTTGTTTGTAGTATCACTATGTGATTTCACCATTTATCTCCTGGTTATGAGCAATAGCTTTGTGTTAATCGATATGTATCTGTATCTATCTATCTATCTATCTATCTATCTATCTATCTATCTATCTATCTGTCTGTCTGTCTGTCTACAACCTATCTACCTATGTATCTATCTGTCTATCTATCTATCTATCTATCTATCTATCTATCTATCTATCTATCTATCTATCTATCTATCTATCTATCTATCTGTCTGTCTATCTGTCTATCTATTTGTCTATCAATCTATCTATTTATCTGTCTATCTACCTATCTTTCCTAATATCTTTCTATCTACCTACCTACCTACCTACCTACCTATCTATCTATCTATCTATCTATCTATCTATCTATCTATCTATCTATCTATCTATCTATCTATCTGCCTATCTTTCATGACTATCATCTATCTATCAATCATCTGTCATCTATGTATCTATGAATCTACCATCTTTTTGTGTGCCCATCTATTCTTATGTACAGAACAGTTAACAACATAGCGTATGTCACTTTCCAACATTATGCTTCCAAAAACAGTGCAAGATGAGTAGGCTGTATTGAGAGCACTGGGTTCACTGAGACAATTGCAGGTCGTGTCAGCATCGTGTCCTTACAAAACCAGTAAATGGTGGTGCAGGGACTTGAACCCATCTCTCTGTCATCTGTCCTCTTTTCCCTCCTTCTCGATTGCTGACTGTATTTAGCCACATTCATTGACTAAGTGCTACCTTAAGATCACAAGTTTCATTCCTCTGGGCCTCTTGTAGACAGTAAAGTATACTTGGTGCTTTGCTTACCACCATGTTTGAGGGACATCGGCGTGATCACCGCTGATAGGAGGAGGGTCAAATAAAAAGAACACCTATGTCTAGACAGGAGCATTTGGGAGCAAAGAGAATGTTGTGGAGTTACGTGTTTGTTTGAGTGTCCAAACTTACCACTTTAGGGGGTTATTACTTCTTTACATTTGTGAACATCATAAAACCCACTGATTTCAAAAGCCGAGACTCATATTATTACAGAAATTCAGTTGTTGAGGTGAGAAAAAATGAGAAGGACTTTGCTAAACCACTAAATCAATGGCTGGGCACTGCTGAAACCAAACAAAAAGAATTCACGGTGGCTAGATAGGGCTATTTTCTACTGGCTGTCTGTGGGGACTCAAACAGAATCCATTTGTTTGTTTGTTTGTTTGTTTCTCAGTTTCACTTGTGTAGGGTACCCGTTCCCGCCCCTTCAGCTTGTGGTTTGTGTCCTTGGATCTCAAGTGAGTATCCAGTAAGGGAGCACGTACGTGGTCTTGTGTTTTCATCCCTTATTCTAACCCTGTGTGTTTTGATTGGAGCACTCAAAGAGTGTCCCTTTATTCTGATGATTTAGCGCTGTTCCCTTATTGCACTTAAAAATTTTTTTTGTTATCATTAATCTACAATCACGTGAAGAAATTTACGGTTACTAGGCATCCCATTCAACATTCCGCATCTAAAACCTATTACAGTCGCTGCCCATCAGCGTGTAGTAATATTTTGTAGAATCCCTACTGTCCTGTCTGTGTTGTACAGTCCTCCCCATGCTACTCCCACCACACACATTATACACACTAATACTAATGCCCCCTTTCTTTCTCCCCACCCTTATCCCTCCTTCCCACCCAACCTGCCCAGTCCCTTTTCCTTTAGTAACTGTTTGCAAACTCGCGGGTTCTGTGAGTCTGCTGCTATTTTTTTCTTCAGATTTTCTTGTTTGTTATACTCCACACATGAGTGAAATCATTTGGTTCTTTTCTTTCTCCACCTGGCCTATTTCACTGAGCATAATACCCACTAGCTCCATCCACGTTGTTGCAAATGGTAGGATTTGTTTTCTTCTTATGGCTGATTACTGCACTTTTTAAACTGTATTTCTATCTTTTTTGTCTGTAGTTTCGCTATATGATTTCACCATTGCTCTCCTTGTTATGAGCAATAGCTTTGTTTTAATCAATATGTACTTTTATCTATCTATCTGTCTGTCTATCCATCTATCTATCTGTCTATCAATCAGTCAATCATCTTTTTGTTTGCCCATCTGTCCTTTTGTACAAAACAGTTAACAAGATAGCCTGTGTCACTTCCTTACATTGTGCTTCCAAAAATCTTTCAAGCTAAAGAGGCTGCAGGTAAAGCACTGGGTTCACCGAGACATTTGCAGGTAGAGTCAGCCGCATATTCCTACTAAACCAGGAAATTTTGCTGCAGGGTCTTGAACCAGTGTCTCTCTCCTCTCTCCTCTTTTATCTACTTCTCACTTGCTGACTGTATGTAGTCACATTCATTGACTAAGGGCTCCCTGAAGACCACAAGTATCCTTCCTCTGGGCCTGTTTTTGACAGAAAAGTAAACTTGGTGCTTTGCTCCTAACCGTGTTTGAGGGACATCGGCGTGATCACCACTGATAGGATGGAACAACAAATGAAAAGGAACACCAATTTCTAGACAGGAGCAGTTGGGTGTAAAGAGTGTGTTGTGGGGTAACGTGTTTATTTGAGTGTCCAAACTTCCCTCTTTATCTGGATATTGTTTCTTTACATTAATGAACATCATAAAACCCACTGATTTTAAAGGCCCAGATGCTTATTTTTTCACCAATTCAGTTGTTGAGGTGAGAGAAAATAAGAAGGACGTTACTGTACCACTAAATCTATGGCTGGGCAGTGCTGAAACCAAACAAAAAGAATTCACGGTGGCTTGATAGGGCTATTTTCTACTGACTATCTCTGGAGACACAAACAGAATCCATTTGTTCGATTGTTTGTTTTTCAGTTTCACTTGTGTTGAGTACCTGTTCCCACCACTTCGACTTGTAGTTTGTCTGTGTCCTTGCATCTCAAGGGAGTCTCCTGTGAGGGATCACGTAGGTGGTTTTGAATATTCATCCCTACTTTTAAACCTGTGTCTTTTGTTTGGAGCACTCAAAGCCTGTTTCATTTTATTCTGATGATTCAGAGCTGTGCCCATATTGCACTTAAAAAATTTTTTTATTATCATTAATCTACAATCACGTGAAGAACATTATGTTTACTTGGCACCCCCCTTCACCAAGGCACCCTTAGAAACCTCTTACAGATGCTGTCAATCAGCGGAGTTGGATGCTCTAGACCCCTTCACCATGAACCACCCCCCACACACCATTACAGTCGCAGTCCATTAGCGTGTAGTAAGATGCTGTAGAAACTTTACTTGTCTTCTCTGTGTTGTACAGCCCTATCCAAGCCCACCCGACCCCAAGCTTTATACATGCTAATCCTAATCTCCCATTTCTTTCTCCACACCCTCATCCTTCCCTTCCGAACCACCCTGCCCTGTCCCTTTCCCTTTGGTAACTGTTAGTCCGCTTTTGGGTTCTGTGAGTATGCTGCTGTTTTTTTCCTTCAGAGTTTCTTTGTTGTTATACTCCACACACGAGTGAAATCATTTGGTACTTGTCTTTCTCCACCTGGCCTATTTCACTTAGCATAATACCATCTTGCTCCATCCACATCATTGCAAATGGTAGGATTTGTTTTCCTCTTATGACTGCTTACGGCAGTTTTTAAACTGAACTTAATTCTAACTGTCTGTTTGTAGTTTCGCTATGTGCTTTCACCATTGAACTCCTGTTTATGAGCAATAGCTTTATGTTAATCGATATGTATCTGAATCTATCTATCTGTCTGTCTGTCTATCTATCTATCAATCTCTCTATCTATCCTTCTATCTTTCCTTCTTTCTATCTATCTATCTCTCTATCTATCTCTCTATCTATCTATCTATCTATCTATCTATCTATCTATCTATCTATCTATCTATCTATCTATCTATCTTCCTGTCATCTGTCTATCATGTCTATCATCTATCTATCTATCATCTGTCATCTATCTATCTATTTATGAATCAATCATCTTTTTTTCTTCCCATCTATCCTTATGTACAGAACAGTTAACAACATCGCCTATGTCACTTCCCTACATTATGCTTCCAAAAATCCTGCAAGGTAACTAGGCCGTAGGGAGAGCACTGGGTTCATTGAGACTCTTGCAGGTCTAGTCAGCCGCGTGTGCTTACAAAACCTGTTAATGTTGGTGCAGGGACAGGCACCCATATCTCTGTCCTCTATCCTCTTTTACCTGCTTCTGTCTTCAAGACAGTATTCAGCCACATTCATGGAATAAGTGCACCCTGAAGACCACAAGTATCCTTCCTCTGGGCCTGTTGAAGACAGAAAAATATACTTGGTGCTTTGCTATCCACCGAGTTTGAGGGACATCGACGTGAGCTCCGCTGATAGGAGGAGGGACAAATAAAAAGGAACACCTATTTCTAGACAGGAGCATTTGGCAGCAATGACAGTGTTGTGGAGTAACATGTTTGAGTGTCCAAACTTCCCTCTTTAGGTGGTTATTGCTTCTTTACATTCAAGAACACCATAAAACCCACTGATTTCAAAAGCCAAGACGCATATTATTACAGCAATTTAGTTGTTGAGGTGAGAAAACATGAGAAGGATGTTGCGGAACCACTAAATGTATGGTTGGGCACAGCTGAAACCAAACAAAAAGAATTCACGGTGCCTAGATAGGGCTATTTTCTACTGGCTGTCTCTGGGGACTCAAACAGAATCCATTTGTTTGTTTGTTTGTTTCTCTGTTTCACTTGGGTAGGGTCCCTGTACCTGCCCATTCTGCTTGTAGTTTGTCTGTGTCCTTGGATCCCAAGTGAATCTCGAGAATGGGAGCACGTAGGTGGTCTTGAGTTTTCATCCCTTCCTCTATCCCTGTGTCTTTTGATTGGAGAACTCAGAGCCTGTCCTTTTATTCTGACAATTGAGAGGTGTGTCATTATTGCACTTACAAAAATTTTTTTGTTATCATCAATCTACAAACACGCGAAGATCATTATGATCACCAAGTACACAAAGTCCCCCCCAAAAGCCCTGTTACAGTAACAGTCCATCATCGTAGTTGGATGCTGTACACCCATTCACCATTTCCCCACACACACACCCCATTACAGTCGCTGTCCATAGGCGTGTAGTAAGATGTTGCAGAAATAGTACTTCTCTTTTGTGTTGTACAGCCCTACCTATGCTCCCCCCACCCCAGACATTATAAATGCTAATCCTAATGACCCCTTTCTTTCTGCCCACCCTTTTCCCTACCTTCCCACCCTTCCTGCCCAGTCCCTTTCCCTTTGGTAACTGTTAGTCCACTGTCAGGTTCTGTTAGTCTGCTGCTGTTATTTTCCTTCAGTTTTTCTTTGTTGTTATACCCCACAAATGAATGAAATCATTTGGTACTTGTCTTTCTCCACCTGTCCTATTTCACTGAGCACAATACCCTCTAGTCCATCCACGTTATTGCAAATGATAGGATTTGTTATCTTTTATATCTGCTTAGTGCACTTTTTAAACTTGATTTCATTCTTCTCTTTTGTTTGTAGTTTCGCTATGTGCTTTCAACATTGCTTTCCTGGTTATGAGCAATAGCTTTGTGTTAATCGATATGTACTTATATCTATCTGTCTGTCTATCTATATACCTATCTATCTATCTGTCTATCGATCAATCATCTTTTTCTCTCCCCATCTGTCCTTGTGTACAGAACAGTTAAATACATAGCCTAAGTCACATCCCTACATTATGCTTCGAATAATCTTGCAAGGTAACTAGGCCGTATTGACAGCACTTGGTTCGCCAAGGCACTTGAAGGTCAAGTCAGCCTTGTGAACCCACAAAACCAGGAAATTGTGGTGCAGGGACTTGAATCCGCGTATCCATCCTCTGTCCTCTTTCATCTCCTTCTAACTTGCTGTCTGTATTTAGCCAAATTCATTGACTAAGTGCTCACTGAAGAACACAAGTATCATTCCTCTGGGCCTCTTGTTGAAAGAAAAGTAAACTTGTTGCTTTACTCACCACCATGTTTGAAGGACATCAGCGTGATCACTGCCAATAGGACGGAGGGTCAAATTAAAAGGAAAACCAATTTCTAGACAGGAGCAGTTGGGAGCTAAGAGTGTATTGTGGAGTGACGTGTTTATTTGAGTGTCCAAGCTTACCTCTTTAGCTGGTTATTATATCTTCACATTCCTGAACGTCATAAAACCCACTGATTTCAAAGGCCCTGATGCTTATTATTACAGCAACTCAGTTGTTGAGGTGAGAGAAAATGAGAAGTATGTTGCTGCACCACTAAATCTATGGCTGGGAACTGCTGATACCAAACAAAAAGAACTCACGGTGGCCAGAAAGGGCTATTTTCTGCTGACTGTCTCTGGGGACTCAAACAGAATCCATTTGTTTGATTGTTTTTCAGTTGCACTCGTGTATGGTACTTGTCCACACACCTTCTTCTTGTAGATTGTCTGTGTCCTTGGATCTCAAGTGAGTCTCCTGTAAGTAAGCACGTAGTTGTCTTGAGTTTTCATCCCTTTTTTTAACCCGTGTCTTTTGTTTGCAGCACTCAGTGCCTGACCTTTTATTCTGATGATTCAGAACTGTGCACTTATTGCACTTAAAGAATTTTTTATCATTAATCTACAATCACTTGAAGAACATTATGTTTACTATGCTCCCACCTTCACCAAGTCCCCCCGAAAAACCTCTTCAGTCACTGTCGATCAGCGTAGTTGTATGCTGTTGACCCCTTCACCATGTCCCCCCCCACAGACCCCGTTACAGTCGCTGTCCATCAGTGAGTTGTAAGATGCTATATGATCTGTACTAGTCTTCTATGTGTTGTACAGTACTCCCTATGCACACCCGACCCCACGCATGATACATGCTAATCCAAATTACCACTATTCTTTCTCCCCACACTTATCCCTCCATTCAGACTCACCTTGCCTAGTCCTTTATCCTTTGGTAACTTTTACTGAACTCTCGGTTTCTGTGAGTCTGCTGCTTTTTTTTCCTTCAGTTTTTCTTTGTTTTTATACTACACACATGAGTGAAATCACTTGGTTCTTGTCTATCTCCGCCTAGCCTATTTCTCAGAACATACTACTGTCTAGCTCCATGCACGTCATTGCAAACAGTAGTATTTGTTTTCTTCTTATGGCTGCTTACTGCAATTTTAAACTGGATTTCATTCTTCCTTTTTGTTGTAGTTTAGCTATGTTATTCATCATTCAACTCCTGTTTATGAACAATAGCTTTCTGTCAATCGATATGTACCTGTATCTATCTATCTAATGGTCTGTCTATCTATCTATGTATCTCTGTATGTATGTATCTATGTATCTATGGATCTATCTATCTATCTGTCTTCCTATCATCTATGATGTCTATCATCTTTCAATCTATGTACCTATCTAACTATCTTTCATCTGTCATCTCTCTACCTACCTATCTATGAATTAATCTTTTTTTTTGCATCCCATCTATCTTTATGTACAGAACAGTTAACATCATACCCTATGTCTCTTCCCTACATAATGCTTCCAGAAATCTTTCAAGTTAACTAAGCCATAAGTAGAGCACTGAGTTCACCGATACACTTTCAGGTAGTGTCAGCCGCGTGTGCTTACAAAACCAGTAAATGAAGGTGAAAGGACTTGAACCTGTATCTCTGTCCTCTGTCCTCTTATACTTCCTGCTCACTTGGTGACTTTATTTAGCCACATTCAGTGAGTAAGTGATCCCTGAAGACCACAAGTATCCTTCGTCTGGTCCGGTTGTCGACAGAAAAGTGTACTTGGTTCTTTGCACACCACCATGTTTGAGGGACATCGGCGTGATCACTGCTGATAGGTGCAGGGACAAATACAAAGGAACACCTATTTCTGGACAGGAGCAGTTGGGAACAAAGAGTGTGTTGTGGAGTGAAGTGTTTATTTGAGGGTCCAAACTTCCCTCCTTAGGTGGTTAATACTTCTTTACATTCGTGAACATCATAAAAAGCAATGATTTTAAAAGCCCAGACGCATATTGTTACAGCAATTCATTTGTTGATGTGAGAGGAAATAAGAAGGAACTTGCTGCACCACTAAATCTATGCCTGAGCACTGCTGAAACCAAACAAAAAGAATTCACGGTGGCTAGATAGGGCTATTTTCTACTGACTCCCTCTGGAGACTCAAACAGAATCAATTTGTTGGTTTGTTTCTCAGTTTCACTTGTATAGGGTACCGGTCCCCGCCCCTTCAGCTTGAAGTTTGTCTGTGTCCTTGGATCTCAAGTGAGTCTCCAGTAAGGGAGCACGTAGATGGTCTTGAGTTTTCATCAGTTCTTCTAACCCTGTGTCTTTTGATTGGTGCACTCAAAGCCTGTACTTTTATTCTGATATTTGAGAGCTGTGCTCTTACTGCACTTTGAAATTTTTTTTGTTCTCATTAATATACAATCACATACAGAACATTATGTTGTCCAGTCTACCCCCTTCACCATGACCCCCCAAATCCCAGTTACAGTCGCAGTCCGTCAGCATTTACTAAGATGCTGTAGAATCACTACATGTCTTATCTGTGTTGTACAGCCCTACCCATGTCCTTCCACCCTTCATATATACCTGCTAATCCTAATGCCCCCATTCTTTTTCCCCGCCCTTATTACTCCCTTCCCACATTCCCTCCCCTGTCCCTTTCTCTTTGGTAGCTGTTAGTCCACTCTCGGGTTCTGTGAGTCTGCTGCTGTCTTTTCCTTCAGTTTTTCTTTGTTATCATACTCCACACATGAGTGCAATCATTTGGTACATGTATTTCTCCGCCTGGACTATTTGACTGAGCATAATCCCCTCGAGCTCCATCCACATTATTTGTAAATGATAGGATTCGTTTTCTTCTTATGGCTGCTTACTGCACGTTTTAAACTGGATTTCATTCTTCTTTTTTGTTTGTAGTTTTGCAATGTGCTTTCACCATTGCTCTCCTTGTTTTGAGCAGTAGCTTTGTGCTAATCGATATGTACCTATATCTATCTATCTTTCTGTCTATCTTTTTATCAATCACTCAATCAATCATCCTTTTTTTCTGTCCATCTGTCCATGTGTGCAGAACAGTTAACCATATACCCTATATCACTTTCATACACTATGCTCCCCAAAATCCTGCAAAGTATCTAGGCTGCAGAGGGAGCACTGGGTTCACCGAGACACTTGCAGTACGAGTCGGCCGCGTGTACCTACAAAACCAGGAAATGGTTGTGCCGGGACTTGAACCCGTGTCTCTATCCTCTGTCCTCTTTCATCTCCTTCTAACTTGCTGTCTGTATTTAGCCACATTCATTGAATAAGTGCTACCTGAAGACCACAAGTATCATTCCTCTGGGCCTGTTGTTGACGGTAAAGTAAACTTGTTGCTTTTCTCACCACCATGTTTGAGGGACATCGGCGTGATCACTGCTGATAGGTGGAGGGACAAATATAAAGGAACACCTATTTCCGGACAGGAGCAGTTGGGAACAAAGTGTGTGTTTTGGAGTGAAGTGTTTATGTGAGGGTCCAAACTTCCCTCTTTAGGTGGTTATTACTTCTTTACATTCGTGAACATCATAAAAAGCAATGATTATAAATTCCCAGACGCATATTAATACAGCAATTCATTTGTTGAGGTGAGAGGAAATGAGAAAGAAGTTGCTTCACCACTAAATCTATGCCTGAGCACTGCTGAAAAAAAAACAAAAAGAATTCACGGTGGCAAATTGAGCTATTTTCTACTGACTCTCTCTGGGGACTCAAACCGAATCCTTTTATTTGTTTGTTTCTCAGTTTTACTTGTATAGGGTACCTGTCCCGGCCCCTTCGGCTTGTAATTTGTCTGTTTCCTTGGATCTCAAGTGTCTCTCCTTTAAGGGAGCCCTTAAATGATCTTGACTGTAAGATAACTTTGTTTAGTCTGATGCTTTACTATCTACCTACCTACCTATCTCTTTATCTATCTTTTTAATGTATCTACCTATCTACCTATCTGTCATCTGTCTATGTTCTACATCTATCTACTGTCATCTGTGTGTCAGTCTAATTATTCTATCATCTATATGTGTGCATGTTCATCCTGTCTATGTATCTGCCATCTGTCTTTGCATCTGTTTTCTCACTTTTGTCATCGATCTGTCACTAGGTGCACTTTGATCCCTCTGTGTCCTTCTCAGTCTCAATTCCTTGTGTTTTTTTTATGTGAGTTAGCTGTGTGTTTGTGTATTGAGAGGAGTGGCCTTGGGTGAGAACTTCTCCTGTCTAGGTGGCACGAGTCTGCTGGGTGTGGAAGGTTTGGTTGACGTGCTGGGCTCTTGAACCTGTGCACGCCAAGGCCATCCGGCCTTCTGTCCCTGGGCCTTTCCTGCTCTGGCGGCTGCGTGATCTGTGAGGCATATCTGAAGCCCCACGCAGGGAGCACTCTGGCTGTCCTGCGGAGTCCGATGCAGGTGCATGCCCAGTTGTAGGTCTTTTTGCCTGTGCACCGATGTTACCTAGGCCGCCCTGCTTGTTGGTCCCTCTCAAGAGAGCATGTGTGTAATCACTGGTTATGGGAACTGACCTTTGTGACACGCGGGACACTTGTGCTCCAGTGGCACATGGGCTTGCTGATGTGACAGGCCAGGTAGCTTGTGGGGAAACTGCTCCCTTATGCTGTCAAGGTGGGGTAGGAGTTTCAGTGCATTTAGGCATTTAGATGTGAGAGAGGTCTATCTGAAATAGAATACTAGCGTTGAGAGCTATGTTTCCATTCGTATGAAAAGGGCGCTGAGCATAAAGTGTTGGGTGATGGTGGCAGGAATTCTAGGAATGTTTATGTCCCCGCACTTATTTATTTTCTGTTAAGGGAGGTGATTCTGAAGTAACTTTTTACTCACGGATGAAGGTGGTGCATAAGGTCATCCCATGTCAGCCATGGTGAGATGAAGTGCTATAGTGGATTTAAAGCCTGTACACCTTGGCCTGATACATAGGAGTCACCGTGGGAGCTCTTTGCTGCTCTCCTGTCCTGGCTTATTACCTTAGCTAACTTGATGGTTCAGAGTGGTCCCAGCGTCATTTCCATCGAGATCTTTCTAAAATTCCCTAGAAACACTTGGCAAAGATATCCCCAGAGGATAGTGGATAATTTTACTCTTTCTGGTCATAGTTTGCAAGACGTTTGCCCTATCCTGCGTTCCTTTGTTACATTTGCATCTCCTGTGATTTTTAGACCGATAGGGGCAGTGGTGTACACACACACACGCACACGCACAGACACACACACACACACACACACATGACTGAGAGTTATCGGAGACCCCAGTTATTGGAAAGTGCAGCCCACATTTTAAAAAGAAACGTGCATAAGTTGTGCTCCTGGTGTTCCCCCCATAGAGAATAGACTTCAAAGTGCAGAGGTTGTTGGGCACAGATACCTATGCAGACACCTAAGCACAGATATCTATGCATATTCTCTCTCCATCCATCCTCTAAGTATATCTCTCTTTACCTACATATCTGTTTAGTCTACTCAAGTTGATTACCAGAGTGTCATTTAGAGGGGGCTTCATCCATAGACACTGATTTCTCGCCATTCTGGAAGCAGAATTCCAAGACCAAGGCAGTTTCAATTCCTGATGAGGTCCCTTCCTCTGGCTTGCATACAGCCACATCCCTGCTGTGTCCTCACAGGGTCGAGGGAGAATGCTCTGTCCTATGACCCTCTTAATAGGACTGATTGCGTAATGGCAGCTCCACCCACAACCTCATGATATCTTCCGAACTTAATTACTACTAAAGGCCCCACCTCCACATACCATGAGAGTGTGGGTTAGGGTTTCAACCCTGACTCAATTCAAATATGAACTTTGTGGGTTTGTGTGTGTGTGTGTTTGTGTGGTGGGGCAGGGCTTTAGGAGGAGCGGAAGATGGTGAATTGAGGGACCAAAAATTCAGTCCATAACTCTGTATCTATCGTCTATCTCTTGTCTATCTAATCTATCGATATCTATCATCTATCTGTCTAATCTTACCTACCTATATCATCTATTCTATCTAGTCTATCATCTGTCATCTATATATATCTTATCTGTCTGTCATCACTCAATATATTCATCTAATCTATGAATATCTATCATCTATCTAATGTATCTATTTCTAATCTATCATCTGTCACCTGTCATCTATCTGTCATGTACCTGTCGTCACCTTTTTGTCTACCCATCTATCCTTATGTACAGAACAGTGTAAGATAATTCTAGCTGAAATAAGCAGGTGAAGAGAGGCAACTAAGTT
This sequence comes from Manis pentadactyla, assembly GCF_030020395.1. NCBI lineage: Eukaryota > Metazoa > Chordata > Mammalia > Pholidota > Manidae > Manis > Manis pentadactyla. The sequence continues at coordinate 2,333,332 of NW_026644705.1, forward strand.
CCCGGTAGTTTATATGAATGCAAACACCCGGGTGAGATTTCCCTAGTCTATAGAAATGGAGGCTGGGGAATTCACACGTAAGTAGACAGGGAGCGAGATTTTAAAGAGGTAGGGGGAGGCATAGCTTAGATTTACAGCAATGCGTGGTTTGGCTAGCCCAAGGCATATTTTTCAGTTTGGGACGGGGCAACAGCCAGGAACTTCAGCACATTTTCAGTGTCCCATGTGGGAGGGGGCAGCAGCTGGAGACATTGGCACATTGTCAGGGTCCGACATGCTTGCTCCTCCCATCAGTGACCCCAGCCTTACAGTTAACAACACGGCTATCTACCATGGCCATCCATCCATCCATCCATCCATCCATCCATCCATCCATCCATCCATCCGTCCGTCCGTCCGTCCGTCCGTCCGTCCGTCCGTCCGTCCGTCCGTCCGTCCGTCCGTCCGTCCGTCCGTCCGTCCGTCCATCCATCCATCCATCCATCCATCCATCCATCCATCCATCCATCCATCCACCCACCCACCATCATTTTTGTCTACCCAACTATCCTTACGTACAGAACAGTTCACAAGATGGCTTATATGTCACTTCCCTACTTATGTTTCCAAAAGCCTGAAAGGTAACTCGGCCCTAGAGACAGACAGCACTAGGTTCATTGAGACATTTGAACGTCGAGTCAACAGCATGTGACTACAAAACTATTAAATGGTGGTGCGGGGGCCTAGTCTGGGGCTGGGGGCCTTTGTTTGAGCCTTTCCCGAGGGCGTTAGAGTGCCCATCGGGCCCGAGGCTCACTTATGGACAGGGGCGAGGCCGTCGTATGTGCCTCCCACAGCATCGTATGGGTCCAGATGAGACCAGATGATGACTGCCCTTGCATTGCTTGTCTGGGGTGCACAGTAGGCCAGCGGTGGTGCTGCCCATGACCTCGTGTGTGGCCGGGGCGGGCACAAAGATGATAGCCAGCGATGGTGGCGTCGTGTCCATCATTTCGTCCTGAGCGTCAGAGCCAGCCATTGGGCCGGTGCTTGTGCTGCCCAAGGCCTTGTCTGTTGGCTGACTCTTTATGGCGGTTTTGCAGAGGCAGGACACCACGAGGCGGGCTGGTAGTGGTGCCCGTGTGCCCTGAAGAGGAGGTGCTCGTCTAGGTGGTCTCTCTCCAGCATCTGCTGAGAGACTAGGATGGTCCAGAGGCCCAGGAATGCTCCCCGTGGAAGTGGGAACTCTGCTGTGAAAATTGGGAAATGCCAGCTGCTAAAGGCACAGGATCCCGGTGGAACAGCCTGTGACCAGGGTAGCGGGCAGGTGCAGGGTGCTCCCTGGCAGGAGGGGGAGGGGGCAGCGACCCGGGGACGGGAAGGACCACCGGGTGAAGAAGGTGGTGCTGGGGAGTCGGCGGGCATTGTGCGGTACGAAACTTAGTAAGGATGAAACTGTGCACACGGAAAAATTGGTTATGGCGTGCGCCAAACGATCGGAGGAAATTGTGTGAAGCTACGGAGAGGGTCTCCTTTGCCACTAACTCTTTCTCAGGCCTAGCACACACTGAGCTGAACAGCTATGGTGAGCCTTGTATGTATATCAGACAGGGGACGCATCACAAAGTGGCCTGGGACACTGTGACATCACCCAGGGGCCGCATCACCACGTCCCCATTGGCTTAAGCACACCAGCCCCTCCCAGAGGAGACCCTAGTCCAAGGCCACGGTGAGACCCCAAGGCCAACCACCGTAGTATCCCTAGCCCACGGGACTGCCCACTGAGGGTCGTGCAGATGTTCAGACCAACGAGGCCACCATGGGTCCGTCGAAGGCTGCAGTGCCCTCGTCTGTCACAGCTTAGCCCGTCTGGGTGCCGGCTATGCATGGGCTCAGCATCCAGGGCGCGGTGTGCATCAACTGCCTTGCCACCCCTGCACCCCCCATGATCCCGGAGGCCAGGGCCTGCACACAGCCAGGCACGGAGGCACCCAGATGCTGTCCGGGGAACGGCCCGCCCTTTCCCGGGCCTTCCCAGCTTCTCTGGGACTCCTGGAGCCAGGCATGCCTTCTCGGCCATGGCCAGCCAGGCGACCGGGTCTTAGCATAGCCACATCCCGCATTCTGACTGGGACCGGCCGCCCAGATTTTCTCTCTGATCTAGCTTTGGGGGCCTGTGTCTTGTACGTGAATAATACAACACAGTAAACTGGGAAAAACTTTTTATTTTTAAAATGCTTCTCCTTTAGACTCTTGCTCTCAATGGTGTCGCCATTCTTGCCCATCAGCCAAGCTGGATGCTTGTGGGGCAACGTCGCCTCCTCTCAGCAGTCAGCCTGTCCATTCCCGATCCTGAATCTTCATCCTTTATGTTATAACCTGTGGAGCTCGTGTCCCGTGTCAGTAACCCTGCTTCTGGTTTCTCAGGTCTTTCCTGGTGCACCTAGGCCCTGCTTGTTCACTGCTTCACTGTGGAAGCACTGACATTGTTACAGAATAAAATGTGAAATTCTCCAGCCCCAACTCACGGTCTGACCTTCACTTTCTCTACATCTCCATCCCTATGAGCCAAGCTAACTGCTCCTTGAAAAGATCCTGTCTTGTGCCTTTTTGTCTCTGAATTATTTCCTCTGGGGGTTCCCACCTCTTGCTTCTGGTTTTTAAGACATTTCACCCCAGCAGAAGAACAAGGATCGTTGAAGACCCACCTCTCTAGTCACCTCCTCTTCTAGGCTACCGTGCATTCTCACTTAGGCGTGCCCTCCTCTCCCTTCTCTGTACTTGGTGAGGACCTCTCTTATGTAATGTGAGTGTGTCAGCTCGTGCACATCAATCTTCATGTCACGGGATCTGTTGAACAGTGGTGACAGTGAATGACTGGACTCGGCTTCAGAGCTCAGCTTCCCGTTCAGTGATACCTTGTGCCGCTCGCTCGTCCGCCAACCGTTCATTATGTTCCAAACCGTGCGAACATAAATGCGGGTGAGATGCCACTGACGACCCCTCAGTCCCCGCTGTGTATGCCTCCGGGTGCTTAGGGAGAGCCACAGCGAGCCGAGCCCACGAACTTATCTTTAATGGCGATGAGCACAGAGAGTGTGGGGAAAGCCCCAGCTGATGCTGCTGTTGCTGTGATGACTCCTCTCCCTGGCCCAGTGGGGGTAAGATTCCAGATCTCTTCTTGTTCTCTGCCTGTGCTTTCTCTGTAGTGGTGCAGTTTTGTTGTATGGGGGCGGCTTCTTTCGTGTCTTTGAAGGAAATAAGTACAGGTCTCAGAAGTCCCTTGTGTCAGTTTTCATTGTACTGTACTGTCTTCTATGTCTATGTCTTTGGGTTTTCTCCCGCTGCTACTGCTTTTCCTCTGAGAGGACCTGTACCACAGTCCTGTTGTAGACAGAAGAGTAAATTTGGTGCTTTGCTCACCACCATGTTTGAGGGACATCGGTGTCACCACTGATAGGAGGAGGGACAGGTAAAAAGGAACACCGAGTTCTAGACGGGAGCAGTTGGTAGCAAATAGTGTGTTGTGGAGTGACGTGTTAGTTTGAGCATCCAAACTTCCCTCCGTATCTGGTTTTTGCTTCTTTACATTCGTAAACATCATAAAATCAACTGATTTCAAAAGCCCAGATGCATATTATTACATCAATTCAGTTGTTGAGGCGAGAAAAAATGAGAAGGTTTCGCGATACCAAAGAATCTATGACTGGGCCCTGCCAAAACCGAACAGAAAGAATCCAAGGTGGCGGGAATGGCTATTTTCTACTGTCTCTCTGGGCACTCAAACAGAATCACTTTTATTTATTTACTTTTTGGTGTCAGTAATGTACAATTACATGGCAACATTATGGTTGCTAGACTCCCCCTCCTCCCCCCTCCAACCCATTATCAAGTCTGCTATCCACACCCCATTACAGTCGCTGTCCATCAATATAGTAAGATGCTATAGATTCACTACCTGCTTCTGTGTGTTATACTGCAATCCCCGTGGCCCCCCATGCCCTACATTATGTGTGTGGATCGTAATGCCCCCTTTATCCCCTTATCCCTCCGTTCACACCCGTCCTCCCAGTCCCTTTCCCTTTGGTAAATGTTAGACCATTCTTGGGTTCGGTGAGTCTGCTGCTGTTTTTAATTTCTAATTTGCTTTGTTCTCATACCTCACATAGGAGTGAAATCCTTGGATACTTGTCTTTCACCAGCTGGCTTATTTCACTGAGCATAACACCCTCTAGCTCTGTCCGTGTTGTTGGAAATGGTGGGAGGATTTGTTTTCATCATATGGCTGAATGATATTATATAGTGTGTATGTACGAAATCTTTATCCATTCACCTAATGATGGACACTAAGGTTGCTTCCATTTCTTGGGTATTGTAAAGAGTGCTGTGATCAACATAGGGGTGCATCTGTCCCTTTCAAACTGGGCTCTTGCACTCTTAGGGTAAATTCCTAGGAGAAGAATTCCTGGGTCAAATGGTATTTCTGTTCTATGTTTATGTGGGGTACCTCCATACTGCTTTCCACAATGGTTGAGCTGACTGACATTCCCACCAGCACTGTAGGAGGGTTCCCCTTTCTCCACACCCTTGCCGACATCTGTTGTTGTCTGTCCTTTGGGTGGTGGCCATCCTAACTGGTGTGAGGTGATACCCCATTGTGGTTTTAATGTGCATTTCTCTGATGGTTAGCTATGTGGAGCGTCTTTTCATGTGCCTGTCGGAAACCTGAAATTGCTTCTGTGGAGAAGTGTCTGTTCAGATCCTATGCCCATTTTGTAATTGAATTCATTTGCTTTTTGTGTGTTGAGGTTCGTGAGCTCTTGATATATGTTTTCAATGGAAACGCCTTATCAAATATTGCATCAGTGAATATATTCTCCCATACTAAAGGGTGTCTTTTGGTTCTACTGATTGTGGTTAAGCAGAATCTTACTAAACCCCATACCACTTCACTCCAAATCTGACTAATTATTCCTTTTTTCCAGATCACCAAAGAGCAGAGAAAACTGGAACGATGAGGAGAAGCTGTGATGCAGGAACATCTAGCGTAAAACTGAGAGGTGAGGTGGTGTTTAGACTGGTAGGTTGTATCTTACCATGTACTGCTTTCAAGGGTCTTAGGTAAAAAAGATTGCCAAGGAGATGAAGACAGGGGTTTTGACGTCACCTGGTATCGGTGGAGCCACGTAGCCTCTAGCCATTGATGGGTAGGCTTGCATGCGGCACTGTTGTCTTTCCTGCGGTGTTAGACGAGCGGCGTCCCCCATATGCAGTTCAGTCAGAGCCCATGTGGGACTGTCCTGACATAGGCTGGGTGGACCCGAGAGCTGTGCTGTTCCTGCTCAGTTGTCGCAGCACCCCTCTCAGAACATGGTTTCAGCAGCGCTCCCGGGAGGGATAGAGAGAGAGAAAGAGAGACAGAGACAGAGAGACAGAGAGAGAGAATAGCACTCCAGAGACAGTGAAGGTTTTATTTTCTGTAGCTCCCTGAGCATGCTCCTGATGTTTATTTTGAGACCTCATTCTCAGGACGATTGATTCGAGTCCAGTTACGAGGTTCCTTTGAAGGTTCATATTTGTAGGTGGCGCCATTTAGCTCCCAGAAGCGTTACTCTCTGGGGATGCTCAGCCCTTGGGGGGATGGCAGGGGTCCCAGGGGAGCGGTGCCAGTGCGCACCCCTGCCGGGAGTAAAGAGGTCTTTCCTGCTTCCCGGTCGCAGTGCCTGTCTCCACTGCCAGGGCCAGTTTGCGGAGCACACAGGGAGAAGCTACCGTAGGTGGGGGCGGCCGTTTTGCAGGCTTGTGCTGGTTGTGATGTTGTCCGTGTACCAGTCACATCACGGTAAGGGGCCTCGAAGTTGCGAGGCCAGCCGGGGGAATGGAGCGCACGGAATTCCTGAAAAACTCCCCACTTGCCTGGCAGAGTGCACCTGTTCAGTTTGATGCACCTGTCCTTTCTCCTGAGCGGCAAGCCCTGTGGAAGCCATGCCCCTTTAGCAGTTCTCTCGCTGTTAGGAAGTCTCTCAGACTGTCTGCCATTTTTTTGTCCCACAGCCGCCAGTTGTGGATCCCTGTGTTTTCCCACATGTGGCTGGAATCACAAGTCTCTCGAAGTCTTCCGCCTGTCTTTTCTTTCCATCCCCACCGATCCTCCAGAGCACAGTACATTTACGGTAGGTTCATGCTCCCAGATCACTTCTCCAGGACTGTACGTCACACTTCTCCTTGAGGTGACAGCCTGCCAAAGCAGCGTTCTTCCCTGCTGCTCTTCCAGGATTTGGTGTAGTTGTTCTATTTCCATATAGTACGTATGTATATGGTTTTGGTTTTGGGAGGAGGATTCCGCCTCCCATCTCACGTGAGCCGCCATCTTCAAACCCTTCAGCATATCTTTTTTTTTTGTCAGTTTCACTTGTCTAGGGTACCTGTCCCCACCACCTCAATTTGTAGTTTGTCTTCTTCCTTGGATCCCAAGTGAGTCTCCTGTAAGGGAGCACGTAGGTGGTCTTGAGTTTTCATCCATTCTTTTAACCATGTGTCTTTTGATTGGAGCACTCAGATCGTGTCCCTTTATACTGACAATTGTGAGCTGTGTACTTATTGCACTTAAAAAAATTTTTTTGTTATCATTAATTTACAATCACGTGAAGAACATTATGATCACCAAGTACACCAAATTCCCCCGAAAACCCCATTACAGTCGCTGTCCATCAGCATAGTTGGATGCTGTAGACCCCTTAACCTTGTCCCCCCACACACACCATTAGGGTTGCTGTCTGTCAACGTGTAGTAAGATGCTATACAATCACTACTTGTCTTCTCAGTGTTGTACAGCCCTCCCCATGCTACCCCACGCCACACATTATATATGCTTATCCTAATGCCCATTCCCTTTCTCCCCGCCCTTATCCCTCCCTTCCCACGCACCCTGCCCAGTCCCTTTCCCTTTGGTAACAGTTAGTCCTCTCTCGGGTTCTGTGTGTCTGCTGCTGTTTTTTTCCTTGAGCTTTTCTTTGTTGTTATACTCCACACATGAGTGACATCATTTACTACTTGTCTTTCTCTGCCTTGCCTATTTCACTGAGCATAATACCGTCTAGCTCCATCCACTTTGTTGCAAATGGTAGGATTTGTTTTATTCTTAAGGCAGCTTACTGCACTTTTTAAACTAGATATCTGTCTTCTCTTTTGTCTGTAGTTTCGCTATGTGCTTTCACCATTGCTCTGTTGGTTATGAGCAACAGCTTTGTGTCAGTTGATATGTACCTATATCTATCTATCTGTCTGTTTATATATCTATCTATCTATTTATCTATCTATCTATCATCTTTCTATCTATCTATCTGTCTATCAATCAATCAATCATCTATTTATATGCCCGTCTGACCTTGTGTACAGGGCAGTTAACAACACAGCCTATGTCACTTCCCTACATTATGCTTCCCAAATCTTACATGGTAACTAGGCCGTTTGGAGAGCACTGGGTTCACGGAGAATCTTGCAGGTCAAGTCAACCACTTGTACCTACAAAACTAGGAAATAGTGGTGCAGGGACTTGAACTTGTGTCTCTATCCTCTTTTATCTTCTTCTCACATGCTGACTGTATTTAGCCACATTCATTGACTAAGTGCTCCCTGAAGACCACAAGTATTGTTCCTCTGGGCCTGTTGTCTACAGAAAGTAAGCTTGGTACTTTGCTCACAAAGATGTTTGAGGGACATCGGCATGATCACCACTGATAGGAGGGAGGGACAAATAAAAAGGAACACCAATTTCTAGACAGGTGCAGTGGGGAGCATAGAGTGTGTTGTGGAGTGACGTGTTTATTTGAGTGTCCAAACTTCCCTCTTTAACTGGTTATTACTTTTTTACATTCGTGAACATCATAAAAACCACTGATTTCAAAGACCCAGACGCACACTATTACAGTAATTCAGTTGTTGAAGTGAGAAGAAATGAGAAGGACGTTGCTGCACCACTAAATCATGGCTGCGCACTGCTGAAACCAAATAAATATAATTCATGGTGGCCAGATAGGACTATTTCCTACTGACTGTCTCTGGGGACTCAAACAGAATCCATTTGTTTGATTGTTTCTTTTTCACTTTCACTTGTGTAGGGTACCTATACCCACCCATTCGGCATGAAGTTTGTCTGTGTCCTTGGATCTCAAGTGAGTCTGCTGTAAGGGAGCACATAGGTGGTCTTGAGTTTTCATCCCTTCTTCTAACCTTGTGTCTTTTGATTGGAGCATTCAAAGCCTGTCATTTTATTCTGGTGATTCATATCTGTGCCGTTACTGCACTTAAAAACTTTTTTTTGTTATCATTAATCTACAATAACGTGAAGAACATTATGTTTACTAGGCTCCCCTCTTCACCAAGTACCCCCCTAAAACCTCTTACAGTCGCTGTCCATCAGCGTAGTTGGATGCTGTAGACTCCTTCTCCATGTCCCCCCACACACAACCCATTACAGTTGCTCTCCATCAGCGTGTAGTAAGATGCTGTAAAATCTCTACTTGTCTTCTCTGTGTTGTACAGCCATGCCCATGACCCACAGAACCCACACATTATGCATGCTAAACCTTATGTCCCCTAACTTTCTCTCCACCCTTATCCCTCCCTTCCCACCCACCCTACAAAGTCCCTCTCCCTTTAGTAACTGTTAGTCCACTCTCCGGTTCAGTGAGTCTACTGATGATTTTTTCCTTCAGTTTTTCTTTGTTGTTATACTCCACACAAGAGTGAAATTATTTGGTACTTGTGTTTCTCTGCCTGGCCTATTTCACTGAGCATACTACCGTCTAGCTCCATCCACGTCATAGCAAATGGAAGGATTTGTTTTCTTCTTATGGCTGCTTACTGCACTTTTTAAACTGGATTTCATTCTTCCTTTTGTTTGTACTTTCGCTATGTGCTTTCACCATTGATCTCCTGGTTATGAGCAATAGTTTTTTGTTAATTGATATGCATTTTTATCTGTCTATCTGTCTGTCTATCTGTCCATCTATGTATCTATATATCTATCTTTATATCCTTCTATCTTTCTATCTATATAACTATCTATTTTCCTATCATCTATCTATCTATCTATCTATCTATCTATCTATCTATCTATCTATCTATCTATCTATCTATCTATCATCTATCATCTATCATCTCTCTATCTATCTATGAATCAATCATCTTTTTGTCTACCTATCTATCCTTATGTACAGAACAGTTGACAACATGGCCTACGTCTCTTCCCAACATTATAGTTCCAAAAATCTTGCAAGGTTACTAGGCGTAGTTAGAGCACTGATATCTCTGAGACACTTACAGGTCGAGTCAGCGGCGTGTGCTTATAAAAAAAGTAAATGGTGGTGCAGGGACATGAACCCGTATCTCTGTCCTCTGTCCTCTTTTACCTCCTTCTCACTTGCTGAATGTATTTAGCCTCCTTCATTGCCTAAGGCCTCCCTGAAGACCACAAGTATCCTTCCTCTGGGCCTGTTGTAGACCGAAAAGTATACTTGGTGCTTTGCTCACCACCATGTTTGAGGGACATCGGCGTGATCAATGCTGATAGGAGGAGGAACAAATAAAAAGGAACACCTATTTCTCCACAGGAGTAGTTGGGAACAAAGAGTGTGTTGTGGAATGACGTGTTTATTTGGGTGTCCAAACTTCCCTCTTTAGGTGGTTATTACTTCTTTACATTCGTGAACATCATAAAATGCACTGATTTCAAAAGCACAGACGCATATTATTATAGCATTTCAGTTGTTGAGGTGAGAAAAAATGAGAAGGACGTTGCTGTACCACTAAATCTATGGCTGGGCACTGCTGAAACCAAACGAAAAGAATTCACCGTGGCTAGGTAGAGCTATTTTTTACTGACTGTCTCAGGGGACTCAAACAGAATCCATTTGTTTGTTTGTTTCTCTGTTTCACTTGTGTAGGATACCTGTCCCTGCCTCTCCAGCTTGTAGTTTGTCTGTGTCCTTGGATCTCAAGTGAGTCTCCTGTAAGGGAGCACATAGATTGTCTTGAGTGAAAGATAGCTTTGTTTAGCATGATGCTTTCCTATCTTCCTACCTACCTATCTCTTTATCTATCTGTGTAATCTATCTACCTGTCTATCTGACAGTCGTTTATCTATCTATGATCTATCATCTATCTACTATCATCTGTGTATCTATCTAATTTATCTATCATCCATATGTATGTATATCTGTTCAATCTATGTATCAATCATCTCTCTATGTATCTGTTTTCTCACTTTTGTCAACGTTCTGTCACTAGGTGCACTTTGGTTCCTCTGTGTCCTTCTCAGTCTCAATTCCATGTGTTTGTTTATGTGAGTTAGCTGTGTGTTTGGGTCTTGAGAGGAGTGGCCTTGGGTGGGAACTTCTGTGTAGGTGGCACTAGTCTGCTGTGTGTGGATGGTGTGGTTGGCCGGCTGGGCTCTTGAACTTGTGCGGGCCAGGTGCCCTCCGGATTCTCTGCCCCTGGGCCATTCCTGTTGTGTTGGCGGCGTGAGCTGCGGGCATATGCAAGGCCCCACGCAGGGAGCACCGTGGCTGGCCTTCGGGATCCGAGGTAGATGCATGCCCAGTAGTATGTCTTTTTGCCTGTGCACTGATGTCACCTCGGCGGCCCTCCTTGTTGGCCCATCTCCAAAGAGCATGCGTGTAGTCATTGGTTAAGGGAACTGCCTTTTGGTGACATGCGTGGCTCTTGTGGGAAAGTGGCCCATGGGCTTGCTGAGGTGGCAGGCCAGCTAGCTTGTGGGGAAACTGCTCCCCACTGCTGTCAAGGTGGAGGTTGAGTTTCCATGCATTTAGGCATTTAGATGTGAGTGAGGTCTATTTGTAATGGAATAGTAGCGTTGAGAGCTATGTTTCCGTTCATATTTAAAGGGCACTGAGCATAAAGAGTTGGGTGATGGTGGCAGGAATTCTAGGAATGTTTATGTCCCCACACGTATTTATTTTCTGTTAAGGGAGGTGATTCTGAAGTAGCTGTTTACTCACAGATGAAGGTGTTGCATAAGTTCATCCCACGTCATCCATGGTGTGATGAAGTGGTGTAGTAGAATTAAAGCCTCTACACGTTTTCCTGATACATAGGGGACACACCAAAGGCGCTCTTTGCTGCTCTCCTATCCTGGCTTGTTACCATAACTAACTTGATGATTCAGAGTGGTCCCAGCAATATTTCCAGAAATATCTTTCTAAAATTGCATAGAAACACTTGGCAAAGATATCCCCAGAGGCTAGTGGAAAATTTTATTCTTTCTGGTCAGTGTTTGCAAGATGTTTGCCCTATCCTGCATTCCTTTGTTTCTTTTGCATCTCCTGTGATTGTAGTCCAATAGGTGCAGTGGTGTACACACACACACGCACACGCACAGACACACACACACGGCTGAGAGTTAACGGAGACCCCAGTTAGCGGAAACTGCAGCCGACACTTTAAAAAAGAAAGGTGCAAAAGTTGTGCTCCTGGTGTTCCCCCCATACGGAGCAGACTTCAAAGTGCGGAGGTGGTTGGACACAGATACCTGTGCAGACAGCTAAGCACATAAATCTATGCATATTCTCTCTCCATCCATCGTCTAAGTGCATCTCTGTTTACCTACATATCTATGTTTGTCTACTCAAGCTGATAACCAGAGTGTCATTGAGTGGGTGTTTCATCCATAGATACTGATTTCTCGCTATTCTGGAAGCAGAAGTCCTAGACCAAGGCAGTTCAGTTCCTGGTGATGTCCAATCTTCCTACTTGCGTATGTCCGCATTTCTGCTGTGTTCTCACAGGGTCGAGGGGAATGCTCTGCCCTCTGTTCCTCTTAATAGCACTGATTGCATAATGGCAGCTCCACCCACACCTTCATGATATCTTCCAAACCCATTTACCTCCAAAGTCCCCACCTCCCAATACTATGACAGTGGGGGTTAGGGCTTCAAACCTGTCTCAATTCAAATATGAACTTGTGTGTGTGTATGTGTCTGTGTGTGTGTGTGTGTGTGTGTGTGTGTGTGTGTGTGTGTGTGTGTGTGTGTGTGTGGTGGCGGCGGCGGGGGTTTAGAGGAGTGGAAGATGGTGAGGTGAGGGCTCAAAAATTCAGTTCATAACTGTATCTATCTATCATCTGTCTGTCTAATCTAACCTCCCTATATCATTTATTCTATCTAGTCTATCATCTGTCATCTATATATATCTTATTTATCTGTCATCTCTGTCAATCTATTCGTCTAATCTATGAATATCTATCATCTATATAATACATCTATTTCTTTTTTTGTAGATATTTACTTTTTATTGAAGGGTAGTTGACACACAGTATTACATTACATTAGTTTCAGGTATACAACATAGTGATTTAACATATATATCCATGATAATTCTAGGTACCAGCTATCACCATACCAAGTTATTACAAAATTTTGACTCTATTCCCTATGCTATATATTACATCCCGGTTACTTATTTATTTTAAAATTGCAAGTGTGTACATTTTCTTTGGTTTGTTTGTGAGGGCATCTCTCTTATTTATAGATCAAATGGTTGTTAACAACGGTAAAATTCTGTGTAGGGTAATCAATGCTCAATGCACAATCATTAATCTACCCCAAGCCTAATTTTCTTCAGTCTCCAATCTTCTGAGGCATAACAAACAAGTTCTTACATGGAGAACAAATTCTTACATAGTGAATAAGTTACATGGTGAACAGTACAAGGGCAGTCTTCACAGAAACTTTCGGTTGTGCTCATGCATTATGATCTATAAACAGTCAGTTCATATATGAATACTCATTTGATATTTACACTAGATTTATATGTGAATACCACATTTCTCTCTTTATTATTATTATTTGTAATAAAATGCTGAAGTGGTAGGTACATACAAGATTAAGGTAGAAAACATAGTTTAGTGTTGTAAGAGAGCAAATATAGATGAACAGGTGTGTGCCTGAAGACTATGTGTTAATCAAAGCTAGACAAGGGCAATAAAACATCCACGTATGGAGAAGATTTCTCTCAGAACAGGGGGGTGAGGTTCTAAGCCTCACCTCTGTTGATCTCCAATTTGTCACCTGATGACCCCCTGCGACTGTGCCTGTCTAAGGTTGTTCCTCCCTTGAGGAATCTTACCCGTCTCTGGCTAACCAGTCACCTTCTGGAGCCGTACAGGGAAATGTAAAGTTGGTAAGTGAGAGAGAAGCCTTATTGTTTGAAATGGTTAGCTTCTTATTTCTTTGCATATTTATGCCCTGTAGCTTCTAAGACCAGCATTTGTCTTGAGGTATCTTTAAGACTTGGAAGAATTATGATACTAGGTAACTTTGATATGAGGCATTAATTCTATGTAAGGGTTGTAATTAGGAAGGAAGAAGAAAAGCTATAGAAGTAGCAGGCGGAAGAAAACCTGGGAAGATTGATTATTTCCTTGACTTATCTTCTTGTAGAGTAACTTCAGCATGTATAGGTTTTAAGCTACTACTTCAATTGTGCACACACATTAACATAATAGGAGGATAGTTACATAACCAAAGCATACCTGTAATTACAAGCCACCTCCAGTGAAACTAAGAAAACTAGTTAGTCACCTTAGGCATTTGTGAAAACTTATCTGTGATATGGCGGATATTGTCCAACTGAACTTGAACAGTCTGAGAGAAATCAGACAAATTAAAACAACCCATTCCTGGGGAATGTTCACATCCCTTATGTTCTTTTAACAGTAAATAGTCTGTCGTTGTAAGATTTTGGAGTACTACAATTTGCACTTCTAATTCTTGGTTGAGTTCCAACAGTGTAGATCCAGTCAAATTTGTTGTTTTACTGTATGCACAGGCCAGCTTAGATATCTCCTTCTTCATTCCCATGGCAAATCCAGGAACTGGTGGGATGAGGGCATCTACAGCTGTAGCATCGCGTTGATCTTTATTTGGGTTTTTTGATGTTCATCTTCTGGTATGAGTCTTCCAGAGAGTGCTGATGTTGGAAGTTCTTTTTCATATCGTATCTTAGTTCATTTTCAGGTTAGACCAATTAGGCCTTGATCCTCTTTATAAACACAAACAGACCTCTTGACTACACTTTTATATTCCATTTATACACTTTTGTAGAACTCATTGGATGTTACCACACAGGAACTGCCTTTTTTTCTTTTTTTTTTGGTGTCACTAATCTACACTTATATGACGAACACGTTGTTTACTATCGCTTAACCCTATACCAGGTCCCCCCTATATTCCCCTTTATAGTCACTGTCCATCAGCATAGCAAAATGTTATAGAATCACAACTTGCCTTCTCTGTGTTGTACAGTCCTCCCCTTTCTCCCACCTCCCTATGGATGCTAATCTTAATACCCCCTTTTTCTCCCCCCCTTATCCTCCCTACAAACCCATCCTCCCCAGTCCCTTTCCCATTGGTACTTGTTAGACCATTCTTGAGTTCTGTGATTATGCTGCTGTTTTGTTCCTTCAGTTTTTCCTTTGTTATTATACTCCACAGATGAGTGAAATCAGTTGGTATTTCTCTTTCTCTGCTTGGCTTATTTCACTGAGCGTAATACCGTGCAGCTCCATCCATGTTGCTCTTAATGGTAGGATTTGCCATATTCTTATGGCTGAGTAGTATTCCATTGTATATATGTACCACATCTTCTTTATCCATTCATCTATCGATGGACATTTAGGTTGCTTCCAATTATTGGCTATTGTAAACAGTGCTGCGATAAACATAGGGGTGCATTGTTCTTTCTCATACTTTATTGCTGCATTCTTAGTTTAAATTCCTTGGAGTGCAATCCCTGTGTCAAATGGTATGCCTGTTTTGAGCATTTTGATGTACCTCCATACTGCTTTCCACAATGGTTGAACTAATTTACATTCCCTCCAGCAGTGTAGGAGGGTTCCCCTTTCTCCACAGCATTGCCAACGTTTGTTGTTGTTTGTATTTTGTATGGCAGCCATCCTTACTGGTGTTAGGTGATACCTCACTGTAGTTTTAATTTGCATTTCTCTGATAATTAGTGATGTGGAGCATCTTTCCATGTGTCTGTTGGCCATCTGTATTTCTTTTTGAGAACCGTCTGTTCGTTTCCTCTTCCCATTTTTTAATTCGATTATTTTTTGTTTGTTTGTTGAGGTGTGTGAGCTCTTTATATATTCTTTACATCAAGCATTTACTGCATGTGTCATTTTCAACTATATTCTCTGATACTGTAGGGTTCCTTTATGTTCTACTGATGATGTCTTTTGCCGTTCAGAAGTTTTCAGCTTAATATAGTCCCACTTGTTCATTTTTGCTGATCTTTCCTTACGCGGGGATATATGTTGAAGAAGAGGTCACTCATGTTTATGTCTAAGAGGTTTTTGCCTATGTTTTCTTCCAAGAGTTTAATGGTTTCATGACTTACATTCAGGTCTTTGATCCATTTTGAGTTTACTTTTTTATATGGGGTTAGACTATGGTCCAGTTTCATTCTCCTACATGTAGCTGTCCTGTTTTGCCAGCACCATCTGTTGAAGAGACTGTCATTTCACTATTGTATGTCCATGGCTTCTTTATCAAATATTAATTGACCATATATATTTGGGTTAATGTCTGGAGTCTTTAGTCTGTTCCACTGGTCTGTGGCTCTGTTCTTGTGACAGTACCAAATTATCTTGATTACTATGGCTTTATAATAGAGCTTGAAGTTGGGGAGTGAGAACCACCCTACTTTATTCTTCTTTCTCAGGATTGCTTTGACTATTCGGGGTCTTTGGTGTTTCCATATGAATTTTTGAATTATTTGTTCCAGTTCATTGAAGAATGTTGCTGGTAGTTTCATAGGGATTGCATCAAATCTGTATATTGCTTTGGGAAGGATGGCCATTTTGAAGATATTAATTCTTCCTAGCCTCGAGCATGGGGTGAGTTTCCATTTGTTAGTGTCCCCTTTAATTTCTCTTAAGACTGACTTGTATTCTTCAGAGTATATGTCTTCCACTTCTTTGGTTAGGTTTAGTCCGAGGTATTTTTTTTTTTTGATGCAATTGTGAAAGGAGTTGTTTTAATGATTTCTCTTTCTGTTGGTTCATTGTTAGTGTATAGGAAAGCCACAGATTTCTGTGTGTTGATTTTGTATCCTGCAAATTTGCTGTATTCTGATATCATTTCTAGTAGTTTTTGGTTGAAGTCTTTAGGGTTTTTTATGTACAGTGTCATGTCATTGGCAAATAGTAACAGTTTAACTTCTTCTTTACCAATCTGGATTCCTTGTATTTTTTTGTTTTGTCTGATTGCCATGACTAGGACCTCCAGTACTATGTTAAAAAACAGTGGGGAGAGTGGGCATCCCTGTCTAGTTCCCGATCTCAGAGGAAATGCTTTCATCTTCTCACTGTTCAATATAATGTTGGCTGTGGGTTTATCATAGATGGCCTTTATTGTGTTGAGGTACTTGCCGTCTATTCCCATTTTGCTGAGAGTTTTTATCATGAATGGATGTTGAACTTTGTCAAATGCTCTTTCAGCATCTACGGAGATGATCATGTGGTTTCTGTCTTTCTTTTTATTGATGTGTTGGATGATGTTGATGGACTTTCGAATGTTGTACCATCCTTGCATCACTGGGATGAATTCCACTTGGTCATGGTGTATGATCCTTTTGATGTATTTTTGAATACCGTTTGTTAATATTTTTTTGATAATTTTTGCATCTACTTTCATCAGGAATATTGGTCTGTAGTTTTCTTTTTTGCTGGTTTCTTTACCTTGGTTTGCTATAAGGGTGATGTTAGCTTCATAGAATGAGTTTGGGAGTATCCCCTCCTCTTCTATTTTTTGGAAAATTTTAAGAATGGGTATTATGTCTTCCCTGTATGTCTAGTAAAATTCAGAGGTAAATCCATCTGGCCCGGGGTTTTTGTTCTTTGGTAGAATTTGATTACTGCTTCAATTTCATTGCTGGTAATTGGTCTGTTTAGATTTTCTGTTTCTTTCTGGGTCAGTCTTGGAAGTTTGTATTTTTCTTGGAGGTTATCCATTTCTCCTTGGTTTCCCAGCTTGTTAGCATATAGGTTTTCATAGTACTCTCTAATAATTCTTTGCATTTCAGTGGGTTCCCACATGATTTTTCCTTTCTCTTTTCTGATACTGTTGATTTGGTTGACTCTCTTTTCATCTTAATAAGTCTGGCTAGAGGCTTATCTATTTTGTTTATTTTCTCAAAGAATCATCTCTTGGTTTCATTGATTTTTGATACTGTTTTATTCTTCTCAGTTTTATTTATTTCTTCTCTGATCTTTATTATGTCCCTCCCTCTGCTGACGTTACGCCTCATTTGTTTTTCTTTTCCTATTTCAATAATTGAGACATTAGACCATTCATTTAGGGTTGTTCTTCCTTTTCTAAATATGCCTGGATTGCTATATACTTTCCTCTTAAGACTGCTTTTGCTGTGTCCCACAGAAGTTGTGGCTTAGTGTTGTTGTTCTCATTTGTTTCCTTATATTGCTGGATCTCCATTTTCATTTGGTCACTCATCCATTGATTATTTAGGAGCGTGTTGTTTAGCATCCATGTGTTTTTGAGCCTTTTTGCTTTATTTCTCATTCTATGCCTTTGTGGTCTGAAAAGTTGGTTGGTAAGATTTCAATCTTTTGGAATATACTGTGGCTCTTTTTGTGACGTAGTATGTGGTCTATTCTGGAGAATGTTCCATGTGCACTTGAGAAGAATGTGCATCCTGTTGTTTTCATATGTAGTCTTCTGTAGAAGTCTATTAGGTCCATCTGTTCTAATGTGTTGTTCAGTGCCTCTGTGTCCTTACTTATTTTCTGTCTGGTGGATCTGTCCTTTGTAGTGAGTGGTGCGTTGAACTCTCCTAGAATGAATGCATTGCATTCTATTTCCTCCTTTAGTTCTGTTTATATTTTTTTCAGGTATGTTGGTGCTCCTGTATTGGGTCCATATATATTTATAATGGTTATGTCCTCTTGATGGGCTGAGTCCTTTATCATTATGTAATATCCTTCTTTGTCTTTTGTTACTTTCTTTATTTAGAAGTCTGTTTTGTCTGATACCAGAATTGCAACACCTTTCTTCTCTCTGTTGTTTGCATGAAATATCTTTTTCCATCCCTTGACTTTAAGTCTGTGCAGGTCTTTGGGTTTGAGGTGAGTCTCTTGTAAGCAGCATATGGATGGATCTTGCTTTTTTATCCATTCTATTACTCTGTGTCTCTTGATTGGTGCATTCAGTCCATTTACATTTAGGGTGATTATTGAAAGGTATGAATTTATTGCATTGCAGGCTTTAAGTTTGTGGTTACCAAAGGTTTAGGGTTAGCTTCTTTACTATCTTACTGTCTGACTTAACTGACTTGTGGAGCTATTATAAAAGCGGTCTGATGATTCTTTATTTCTCTCCCTTCTTATTCATCCTCCTCCCTTTTTCATATGTTGGGTGTTTTTTTATGTGCTCTTTTTAAGAGTGCTCCCATGTAGAGCAGAACCTGTAGGATGCCCTGATGAGGTGGTTTGTGGGAGGCAAATTCCCTCAACTTTTGCTTGTCTGGGAATTGTTTAATCCCTCCTTCATATTTAAATGATATTCGTGCTGGATACAGTAGTCTTGGTTCAAGGCCCTTCTGTTTCATTTCATTAAGTATATCATGCCATTCTCTTCTATCCTGTAGGGTTTCTGTTGAGAAGTCTGATGATAGCCTGATGGGTTTTCCTTTGTAGGTAACCTTTTTTTCCTCTCTGGATGCCTTTAATTCTTTGTCCTTGTCTTTGATCTTTGCCATTTTAATTATTATGTGTCTTGCTGTTGCCTGCCTTGGATCCCTTGTCATGGAAGTTCTGTGTACCTCTGTGGTCTGAGAAGCCATTTCTTCCCCAAGTTTAGGGACGTTTTCGGCAATTATTTCTTCAAAGACACTTTCTATCCCTTTATCTGTCCTCTCCTTCTGGTATTCCTATAATGCCTATATTATTCCTTTTTGATTGGTCACTCTGCTCTCTTAAAATTCTTTCATTCCTGGAGATCCTTTTATCTCTCTCTGCACCAGCTTCTCTGCGTTCCTGTTCTCTGTTTTCTAGTCCATCAATGGTCTCTTGAATCTCGTCCATTCTGTTTTGAAGTCCTTCCAGAGATTTTTTTATTTCTGTATTCTCCTTCCTTAGTTTTTGCATATTTCTCTGCAAGTCCATTAGCATGTTTATGACTTTTGTTTTAATTATTTTTTAGGAAGACTGGCTAAATCTGTCTCCCCAGGTTCCTTCTCAGGGGAAGATGAAGCAGATGCCGAAGCTGTCTGGGTTACTCTTGTCTGGTTCATATTTTTTGGCCTTTTCATGTGGACAGGTGCTACTGGCTGTCAGCTGGGTGGGCCAAACTTTTCAAATGCTACTGGCCTTTCTTTACTGGGACAACTGCGACCCCTCGTGGCTTGTGTTAGGTAATTGCGTGTAGACTGGGTCTTTGTGTCTTGCCTGGCCGGAGTGGAGGAACTTCCCTTTCTGTGGGCGTTTTACCTTAGGCTGCTTCTCTGCTTTCACAGTGCCTGGATTGGTAGTGGACGGGGTAGCTGCTTGGTGGTTTACCTCCATGAGGGGTCTCAGAGCTGTTGCCCAGGGTGTTAGTGTGCCCGGTTTTCCCAGTACTTTCCAGCTGCTGGTCTGTGACCTGTGTGGTTTCCTTCTAGCTGTTAAGTCCCTGTCCCTTTCAGACTTTCAAAAAGCCCGCGCTTTTCTTTGTCACAGGGGCATCATCTTCGGCACCTGCTCAGAGGACTTGCTGCCCTGTTTCCTTAGTATCCAGGGCCCCCCGCGCATGCACTGTGTCTGTGCTCTGGTGCAGTTGGCTGGGGCTAGTTTTTCAGCAGTCTTGGGCTCCGTCTCCCTCCCGCTCTGCCTATTCTTCTCCTGCCGGGAGCTGGGGAAGGGTCACTCAGGTCATGCCTGGCTGGGGATTCTATCTTACCCCTTTCACCAGGCGCTGGGTTCTCGTTGTTGTAGTTGTAGTCTGGCTGTTGTCCTGTGTCTTCTGGTCTCTCTTTTAGGATTATTTGAATTTGTTGTATTTTCAAAAATATATGTGATTATGTCAGGAGATTCCCACTGTCCTACTCATACTGCCATGTTTTCTCTGCACTGCGGTTTTATTTTCTGTAGCTCCCTGAGGATGCTCCTGATGTTTATTTTGAGATCACTTACTTCAGGAAGATTGATTTGAGTCCATTTATCAGGTTCCTTTGAAGTTTCATATTTGTAGGTGGCGCCCTATAGCTCCCAGAAGCGTTACTCTCTGGAGATGCTCAGACCTTGGGCGGATGGCAGGGGTCCCGGGGAGCAGTGCCGGTGCCCATCCCCGCTGGGGGGAAAGAGGTCTTTCGTGCTTCCCAGCCACAGTGCCCGTCTCCAGTGCCAGGGCCAGTTTGCGGAGCATGCAGGGAGAAGCTGCCGTAGGTTGGGGCAGCCATTTTTCAGATCGGTGCCAGTGGGAAGGCAGTCCGTCTACCAGTCACATCACGGTAAGTTGCCTTGGAGCTGCGAGGTCAGCCAGGGGGATGGAGTGCCCGGAGCTCCTGAAAGCTCCCCTGACTGCCGTCCAGAATGTACCCAGGCACTTTGGCGCACCTGTCCTTTCTCCTGAGTGGCAAGCCCTGTGAGAGCTTTGCCCCTTTAGCAGTTCTCTCGCTGTTAGGAAGTCTCTCAGACTGTCCGCCTTTCTTTTGTCCCACATTGGCTGGATGTGGATCCCTGTGTTGTCCCACAAGTGGCTGGAATCTCAAGTCCCTCGAAGTCTTCTACCTGTCTTTGATTTCCAACTCCACCGATTCTCCAGAGCATAGCACATGTACGGTAGGTTCGTGCTCCCAGAGCACATCTCCAGGACTGTACATCACACTTCTCCTAGAGTTGAAAGCCTGCCACAGCAGCGTTGTTCCCTGCTGCTCTTCCAGGATTTGGTATAGTTGTTCTATTTCCATATAGTATGTAAGTATGTAATTTTGGTTTTGGGAGGAGGATTCCGCCTCCCCTCTCACTTGAGCCACCATCTTTAAACCCATCAGCACATCTTTATTTTTTTTTCAGTTTCTCTTGTGTAGGTTACCTATCCAAACCAACTCAATTTTTAGTTTGTCTTCGTCCTTGGAACTCAAGTGATTCTCCTGTAAAGGAGCACATAGGTGGTCTTGAGTTTCCATCCCATCTTTTAACCATGTGTCTTTTGATTAGAGCACACAGAGCCTGTCCTTTTATTCTGACAATTGAGAGCTGTGTACTTATTGCCCTTAAAAAATATTTTTTGTTAACATTAATCTACAATCACGCTAGAACATTATGATCACCAAGTACAAGTCCCCCAAAAAACCCCGTTAGAGAAGCTGTCCATCAGCGTAGTTGTATGATTAGACCCCTTCACCATGTCCACCCACACACCCCGTTACAGTAGCTGTCCATCAGCATGTAGTAACATGCTGTAGAAACACTACTTGTCTTCTCTGTGTTGTACAGCATTTCCCGTGCTCCCACCACCCCACACATTATAAATGCTAATCCTAATGAACCCTTCCTTTCTCCCCGCCCTTTTCCCTCCCTTCCCACCCACCCTGCCCAGTCACTTTTCCTTTGGTAACTGTTAGTCCACTTTTGGGTTCTGTGAGTCTGCTGCTGTATTTTACCTACAGTGTTTCTTTGTTGTTATACTCCACACATGAGTGAAATCATTTTCTACTTGTCTTTCTCCGCCTGGCCTATTTCACTGAGCATAGTACCATCTTGCTCCATCCACATCATTGCAAACGGTAGGATTTGTTTTCTTCTTATGGCTGCTTACTGCAATTTTTAAACTGGACTTCATTCTAACTTTTTGTTCGTAGTTTCTCTATCTGCTTTCACCATTGATCTCCTGGTTATGAGCAACAGCTTTGTGTTAATCGATATGCATCTGTATGTATGTATGTATGTATGTATCTATCTATCTATCTGTCTGTCTGTCTGTCTGTCTGTCCGTCTATCTATCTATCTATCTATCTATCTATCTATCTATCTATCTATCTATCTATCTATCTATCCATCCTTCTATCTTTCCTTCTATCTATCTATCATCTATCTATGTATCTATGTATGTACCTATCTATGAGTCTATCTATCTATCTATCTATCTATCTATCTATCTATCTATCTATCTATCTATCTATCTATCTATCTATCTATCTACCTATCTTCCTATCATCTATCTGTCATGTCTATCATCTTTCATCTGTCATCTATCTAACTATCTATGAATCAATCATCTTTTTGTCTGCCCATCTATCCTTATGTACAGAACAGTTAACAACATCGCCTAGGTCATTTCCCTACATTATGCTTCCAAAAACCTTGCAAGATAACTAGGCCATAGGTAGAGCACTGGGTTCACTGAGAAACTTTCAGGTCGATACAGCCGCGTGTGCTTACAAAACCAGTAAATGGTGGTGCAGGGACTTGCTCCCATATCTCTGACCTCTGTCCTCTTTTACCTCCTTCTCACTTGCTGACTGTATTTAGCCACATTCATTGAATAAGTGCTCCCTGAAGACAACAAGTATCCTTCCTCTGGGCCTGTTGAAGACAGAACACTCTACTTGGTGTTTTATTCACCACCATGTTTGAGGGACATTGGCGTGATCACCGCTAATAGGAGGAGGGACAAATAAAAAGGAACACATTTTTCTAAACAGCAGCATTTGGGAGCAATGAGAGTGTTGTGGAGTTACGTGTTTGTTTGAGTGTCCAAACTTCCTTCTTTAGGTGGTTATTACTTCTTTACATTCAAGAACATCATAAAACCCAGTGATTTCAAAACCCAGACACATATTATTAACAATTCAGTTATTGAGGTGAGAAAAAATGAGAAGGACATTGCTGTACCACTAAATCTATGGCTGGACACTGCTGATACCAAACAAAAAGAATTCACGTTGGCTAGATAAGGCTATTTTCTATTGACTGTCTCTGGGGACTCAAACAGAATCCATTTGTTTGTTTGTTTGTTTCTCAGTTTCACTTGTGTAGGCTACCTGTCCCCGCCCCTTTGGATTGTAGTTTGTTTCCTTGGATTTCAAGTGAGGCTCCTGTAAGGGAGCATGTAGATAGTCTTGAGGGAAAGATAGCATGTTTAGTATGATGCTTTCCTATCTACCTACCTACGTATCTCTTTATCTATCTATGTAATCTATATACCTATGTATCTGTCTATCATCTATCTATGTTCTATCATCTATCTTGTATCATCTGTGTATCTATCTAATTAATCTATCATCCATATGTATGTATATCAGTCCAATCTATGTATCAATCATTTGTCTATGTATCTGTTTTCTCACTTTTGTCAACGTTCTGTCACTAGGTGCACTTTGATTCCTCTTTGTCGTTCTCAGTCTCAATTCCTTGTGTTTGTTTATATGAATTAGCTGTGTGTTTGGGTCTCGAGAGGAGTGGCCTTGTGTGGGGACTTCTCCTGCGTAGGTGGCAAGAGTCTGCTGGGTTTGGATAGAGTGGTTGGCTGCTGGGCTCTTGAACATGTGTAGGCCAGGCCCCTCAGGCTGCTCTGCCCCTGGGCCATTCCTGCTGTGGCAGCTGTGTGAGCTGTGGGGCCTATCCGAGGACCCATGCAGCAAACACTCTGGCGGGCCTGCAGGGTCCGATTCAGGGGCATGCCCTGTAGTAGGTCGTTATGCCTGTGCACCGATGTCACCTCAGCGGCCCTCCTTGGTGGCCCATCTCCAGTGACCATGTATGTAGTCACTGGTTAAGGGAACTGCCTTTTGGCGACATGCGGTGCTCTTGTGTGCCGGCGGCCGATGGGCTTGCTAAGGTGGCAGGCCAGCTAGCATGTGGGAAAACTTCTCCCCTCTGCTGTCAAGGTGGAGGTTGAGTTTCAGTGCATTTAGGCATTTAGATGTGAGTGAGGTCTATCTAAAATGGATTAGTAGCATTTAGAGCTATATTTCCGTTCATATGAAAAGGGTGCTCAGCATAAAGTGTTGTGTGATGGTGGCAGGAATTCTAGGAATGTTTATGTCTCTGCACTTATTTATTTTCTGTTAAGGGAGGTGATTCTGAAGTAACTTTTTACTCACAGATGAAGGTGTTGAATAAGGTCATCAAACGTCAGCCATGGTGAGATGAAGTGGTGTAGTAGAATTAAAGCCTGTACACCTTGGCCTGATATGTAGGAGACACACCGTTTGTGCTCTTTGCTGCTCTCCTGTCCTGGCTTATTACCTTAACTAACTTGATGGTTCAGAATGGTCCCGGCAACATTTCCAGCAATATCTTTCTAAAACTGCATAGAAACACTTGGCAAAGATAGCCCCAGAGGCTAGTGGATAATCGTACTCTTTCTGGTCATAGTTTGCAAGATGTTTGCCTTGCCTGCGTTCCTTTGTTACTTTTGCATCTCCTGTGATTGTAGACCGATAGAGGCAGTGGTGTACACACACACATGCACACGTAAAGACACGCACACACGGCTGAGAGTTAACGGAGACCCCAGTTAGCGGAAACTGCAGCCCACACATTAAAAAAGAAACGTGCATAGGTTGTGCTCCTAGTGTTTCCCCCATACGGTGCAAACTTCAAAGTGCAGAGGTGGTTGGATACAAATACCTATGCAGACAGCTTAGCACGTATATCTATGCGTAGGTTCTCTCCATCCATCGTCTAAGTGCATCTCTGTATTCCTACATGTCTATGTTAGCCTGCTCAAACTGATAACCAGAGTGTCATTGAGTGGGATTTTCATCCATAGACACTGATTTCTCCCTATTCTGAAAGCAGAAGTCCAAGACCAAGGCAGGTTCAGTTCCTGGTGTGGTCCCTTCTTCTGGTTTGCATATGGCCACATCCATGCTGTGTCCTCACAGGGTCAAGGGAGAAAGCTCTGTTTTCAATTCCTCTTAATAGCACTGACTGCATAATGGCAGCTCCACCCACACCCCCATGATATCTTCCAAACCCAATTACCTCCAAAGGCCCCACCTCCCAATACCATGACAGTGGGGGTTAGGTCTTCAACCCTGTCTCAGTTCAAATATGAACTTGTGTGAGTGTATGTATGTGTGTGTGTGTGTGTGTGTGAGTGTGTGTGTGTGTGTTGTGGGGGCAGATGGTTAGAGGAACAGAAGATGGTGAGGTGTGGTCCCAAAAATTCAGTTCATAACTCTGTACCTATCTATCATCTATCTTTCTAATATAACCTCCCTACATCATCTATTCTATTTAGTCTATCATCTGTCATCTATATATATCTAATCATTCTGTCATCTCTGTCAATCTTTTCATTTAATCTATGAATATCTACCATCTATCTAATAAATCTATTTCTTTTTTTTAATATATTTATTTTTTAATTGAAGGGTATTTGACACACAGTATTACATTACATTAGTTTCAGGCGAACAATATATTGATTTAACATTTATATCCATGATAATTCTAGGTAGCAGCTATCACCATACCAAGTTGTTACAATATTTTGACTATATTCCTTATGTTATACATTACATCATGGTTACTTATTTATTTTACAATTGGAAGTTTGAACATTTTTTGTTTGTTTGTTTGTTAGGGCATCTCTCATATTTATAGATCAAATGGTTTTTAACAACAATAAATTTCTGTATAGGGAAGTCAATGATCAATGGACAATCATTAATCCACCCTAAGACTAGTTTTCGTCAGTCTCCATTCTTCTGAGGCATAACAAACAAGTTCCTCCATGGAGAACAAATTCTTACATAGTGAATAAGTTACATGGTGATCAGTAAAAGTGCAGTCATCACAGAAACTTTCGGTTTTGCTCATGCATTATGAACTATAAACAGTCAGTTCAAATATGAATACTCATTTGATTTTTATACTTGATTTATATGTGAGTACCACATTTCTCCCTTTACTATTATTATTTTTAATAAAAAGCTGAAGTGGTAGGTAGATACAAGATAAAGGTAGAAAACATAGTTTAGTGTTGTAAGAGAGCAAATGTAGATGATCAGGTGTGTGCCTGTAGACTATGTGTTAATCCAAGCTAGACAAGGGCAATAAAACATCCACGTATGCAGAAGATTTCTCTCAGAACAGGGGGGGTGTGGTTCTAAGCCTCACCTCTGTTGATCCCCAATTTCTCATCTGATGACACAATGCAATTGTGCCTGTCTTAGGTTGTTCCTCCCTTGAGGAATCTTACCCATCTCTGGCTAACCAGTCATCTTCTAGAGCCATACAGGGAAATGTAAATTTGGTAAGTGAGAGAGAAGCCTTACTGTTTGAAATGGTTAGGTTTTAATTTATTTGCATATTTATGCCCTGTAGCTTCTATTCCCAGCATTTGTCTTGAGGTATCTTTAACACTTGGAGGAATTATGATACTCGGTAACTTTGATATTAGGCACGAATTTTATTTAAGGGTTGTAATTAGAAATTAAGAAGAAAAGCAATAGAAGTAGCAGGCAGAAGAAAACATGGGAATATTGATTACTTCTTTGACATATCTTCTTGTAGAGTAACTTCAGCATGTATAGGTTTTAAGCTACTACTTCAATTGCGCACACACATTTACATAATAGGAGTATAGTTACATAACCAAAGCATACCTGTAATTACCAGCCATCTCCAGTGAAACCAAGAAATCCAGTTCGGCACCTTAGGCATTTGTGAAAACTTATCTATGATATGGTCGATTTTGTCCAACTGAACTTGAACAGTCAGAGAGAAATCAAAGAATTTAAATAACCCATTCCTGGGGAATGTTCACATCCCTTATGTTCTTTTAACAGTAAATAGTCTGTAGTTGTAAGATTTTGGAGCGCTACAATTTGCACTTCTAATTCTTGGTTGAGTTCCAACAGTATAGATCCAGTCAAATTTGTTGTTTTACTGTATGCACAGGCCAGCTTAGATATCTCCTTCTTCATTCCCATGGCAAATCAAAGAACTGGTGGGATGAGTGCATCTACAGCTGTAGCACTGCGTGGATCTTTTTTGGGGGTTTTGATGATCATCTTCTGGTATGAGTCTTCCAGAGAGTGCTGATGTTGGAAGTTTTTTTCATATCATATTTTAGTTCATTTTCGGGGTAGATCAATTAGGCTTTGATCCTTTGTATAAACACAAACAGTCCCTTTGCCTACACTTTTATATGCCCTTTATACTCTTGTGTAGGACTAGTTGGATGTTAACACACAGGAACTGCCTTTTTTTTTTTTTGGTATCACAAATCTATACTTAGATGATGAATATTATGTTTACTAGGCTCTCTCCTATACCATGTAGCCCCATAAACCCCTTTACAGTCACGGTCCATCAGCATAGCAAAATGTTGTAGAATCACTACTTGCATTCTCTGTGTTGTACATCCCTCCCTTTTCTCCTACCCACCCATGCATGCTAATCTTAATACCCCCCTACTTCTCTCCCCCTTCTCAAGATGTACCCACCCATCTTCCCCAGTCCCTTCCCCTTTGGTACCTGTTAGTCCATTCTTGAGTTCTGTGATTCTGCTGCTGTTTTGTTTCTTCAGTTTTCCTTTATTCTTATATTCCACAGATACGTGAAATCATTTGGTATTTCTCTTTCTCCGCTTGGCTTGTTTCACTGAGCATAATACCCTCCAGCTCCATCCATGTTGCTGCAAATGGTAGGATTTGCCCTTTTCTTATGGCTGAGGAGTATTCCATTGTGTATATGTACCACATCTTCTTTATCCATTCATCTATCGATGGACATTTAGGTTGCTTCCAATTCTTGGCTATTGTAAATAGTGCTGCGATAAACATAGGGGTGCACTGATCTTTCTCATACTTGATTGCTGCATTCTTAGGGTAAATTCCTAGGAGGGCAATTCCTGGGTCAAATGGTAAATCTTTTTTAAGCATTTTGATGTACCTCCATAATGCTTTCCACAATGGTTGAACTAAATTACATTCCCACCAGCAGTGTAGGAGGGTTCCCCTTTCTCCACAGCCTTTCCAACATTTGTTGTTGTTTGTCTTTTGGATGGCAGCCATCCTTACTAATGTGAGGTGATACCTCATTGTAGTTTTAATTTGCATTTCTTTGATAATAATTAATGTGGAGCATTTTTTAATGCGTCTGTTGGACATCTGTGTTTCTTTTTCGGAGAACTGTCTGTTCAGTTCCTCTGCCCATTTTTTAATTGGGTTATTTGTTTTATGTTTGTTGAGGCGAGTGAGCTCTTTATATATTCTGGACATCATGCCTTTATCGGATGTGTCATTTTCAAATATATTCTCCCATACTATAGGGTTCCTTTTTGTTCTACTGATGATGTCTTTTGCCATACAGAAGCTATTCAGCTTAATATAGTCCAACTTATTCATTTTTGCTGTTGTTTACCTTGCCTGGGGAGATATGTTAAGGAAAAGGTCACTCATGTTTATGTCTAAGAGGTTTTTGCCTATGTTTTCTTCCAAGAGTTTAATGGTTTCATGACTTACATTCTGGTCTTTGATCCATTTTGAATTTACTTTTGTATATGGGGTTAGACAATGGTCCAGTTTCTTTCTCCTACATGTAGCTGTCCTGTTTTGCCAGCACCATCTGTTGAAGAGACTGTCATTTCGCCATTGTATGTCCATGGCTCCTTTATCAAATATTAATTGACCATATATGTCTGGGTTAATATCTGGATTCTCTAGTCTGTTCCATTGGTCTGTGGCTCTGCTCTTGTGCCAGTACCAAATTGTCTTGATTACTATGGCTTTATAATAGAGCTTGAAGTTGGGGAGTGAGATCCCCCCTACATATTCTCCTTTCTCAAGATTGCTTTGGCTATTCGGGGTCTTTGGTGTTTCTATATGAATTTTTGAATTATTTGTTCCAGTTTATTGAAGAATGTTGCTGGTAGTTTCATAGAGATTGCATCAAATCTGTATATTGCTTTGGGCAGCATGGCCATTTTGATGATGTTAAATCTTCCTAGCCACGAGCATGGGATGAGTTTCTATCTGTTAGTGTCCCCTTTAATTTCTCTTAAGAGTGACTTGTAGTTTTCAGAGTATAAGTCTTTCACTTCTTTGGTTAGGTTTATTCCTAAGTATTTTATTTTTTTTGATGCATTTGTGAATGTAGTTGTTTTCCTGATTTCTCTTTCTGTTGGTTCATTGTTAGTGTATAGGAAAGCCACAGATTTCTGTGTGTTGATTTTGTATCCTGCAACTTTGGTGTTATCCGATATCAGTTCTAGTAGTTTTGGGGTGGAGTCTTTAAGGTTTTTTATGTACAGTATCATGTCTTCTGCAAATAGTGACAGATTAACTTCTTCTTTACCGATCGGATTCCTTGTATTTCTTTGTTTTGTCTGATTGCCCTGGCTAGGGCCTACAGTACTATGATAAATAACAGTGGAGAGAGTGGGCATCCCTGTCTTGTTCCCGACCTCAGAGGAAATGCTGTCAGCTTCTCGCTGTTCAATATAATGTTGGCTGTGGGTTTATCATAGATGGCCTTTATTATATTGAGGTACTTTCCCTCTATTCCCATTTTGCTGAGAGTTTTTATCATAAATGGATGTTGAACTTTGTCAAATGCTTTTTCATCATCTATGGAGATGATCATGTGATTTTTGTCTTTCTTTTTGTTGATGTGGTTGATGATGTTGATGGACTTTCGAATGTTGTACCATCCTTGCATCCCTGAGATGAATCCCACTTGGTCATGTTGTATGATCCTTTTGATGTATTTTTGAATTTGGTTTGCTAATATTTTGTTTTGTATTTTTGCATCTACGATCATCAGGGATATTGGTTTGTATTTTTCTTTTTTGGTGGGGTATTTGCCTGGTTTTGGTATTAGGGTGATATTCGTTTCACAGAATGAGTTTGGGAGTAACCCCTCCTCGTCTATTTTTTTTGGAAAACTCTAAGGAGAAAGGGTATTATGTCTTCCCTGCATGTCTAATAAAATTCCGAGGTATATCCACCTGGCCCGGGGTTTTGTTCTTTGGTAGTTTTTTAATTACCCCTTCAATTTCATTGCCGGTAATTTGTTCTGTTTAGATTTTCTGTTTCTTTCTGGTTCAGTCTTGGTAGCTTGTATTTTTGTAGGAAATTTTTCATTTCTCCTAGGTTTCCCAGCTTGTTAGCATATAGGTTTTCATAGTATTCTCTAATAATTCTTTGTATTTCTGTATGGTCTCTCGTGATTTTTCCTTTCCCCTTTCTGATACTGTTGATTTGTGTTGACTCTCTTTTCTTCTTAATAAGTTTAACTAGAGGCTTATCTATTTTGTTTATATTCTCGAAGAACCTGCTTTTGGTGTAATTGATTTTTGCTATTGTTTTATTCTTCTCAGTTTTATTTATTTCTTCTCTGATCTTTATTATGTCCCTCCTTCTGGTGACCTTAGGACTCATTTGTACTTCTTTTTCCTATTTCGATAATTGTGACATTAGACCATTCATTTCGGATGGTTCTTCCTTTTTTAAATATGCTTGGATTTGTATTACTATATATTTTCCTCTTAGGACTTCTTTTGCTGTGTCGCACAGAAGTTGGGGCTTAGGGTTGTTGTTGTCATGTGTTTCCATATATTGCTGGATCTCCATTTTGATTTGGTCATTGATCCTTTGATTATTTAGGAGGGTGTTGTTAAGTCTCCATATATTTGTCAGCCTCTGCTTTCTTTGTATGGTTTATTTCTAATTTTATGTATTTATGATCTGAAAAGTTGGTTGGTAGGATTTCAATCTTTTGGAATTTTCTGAGGCTCTTTTTGTGGCCTATTATGTGGTCTATTCTGGACAATGTTCCATGTGCACTTGATAAGAATGTATATCCTGTTGCTTTGGGATGTAGCATTTGATAGATGTCTATTAGGTCCATCTGCTCTACTGTGTTGTTCAGTGCTTCCGTGTCCTTACTTATTTTCTTCCCGGTGGATCTATCCTTTGCGGTGAGTGGTGTGTTGAAGTCTCCTAAAATGAATGCATTGCAGAATATTTCCCCCTTTAGTTCTGTTAGTATTTGTTTCATATATGCTGGTGCTCCTGTTTTGAGTGCATATATATTTCGAGTGGTTATATCTTCTTGTTGGTCTGAGAGCTTTATCATTATGAAGTGTCCTTCTTTATCTCTTCTTACTTTCTTAGTTTTGAAGTCTATTTTGTCTGATATTAGTACTGAAACCCCTGCTTTCTTCTCGCTGTTGTTTGCTTGAAATAAGTTTTTCCATCCCTTGACTTTTAGTCTGTATATGTCTTTGGGTTTGAGGTGAGTTTCTTGTAAGCAGCATATAGATGGGTCTTGTTTGTTTATCCATTCTATTAGTCTGTGTCTTTTGGTTGGTGCATTCAGCCCATTAACATTTAGGGTGACTATTGAAAGATATGTACTTATTGCCATTGCAGGCTTCAAATTCGTCGTTACCAAAGGTTCAAGGTTAGCCTCTTTAGTATCTTACTGCCTAACTTAGCTCGCTTGTTGAGCTGTTATATACATTGTCTGGAGATTCTTTTCTTCTCTCCCTTCTTATTCCTCCTCCTCGATTCTTCATACGTTGGGTGTTTTGTGCTGTGCTCTTTCTAGGAGTGCTCCCATCTAGAGCAGTCCCTGTAAGATGTCCTGTAGAGGTGGTTTGTGGGAAGAAAATTCCCTCAGCTTTTGTTTGTCTGGGGATTGTTTAATCCCGTCATATTTGAATGATAGTCGTACTGGATACAGTATCCTTGGTTCAAGGCCCTTCTGTTTCATTGTATTAAATATATCATGCCATTCTCTTCTGGCCTGTATGGTTTCTGTCAAGAAGTCTGATGTAAGCCTGATGGGTTTTGTTTTATAGGTGACCTTTTTCTCTCTAGCTGCCTTTAAATTTACTTCCTTGTCCTTGATCTTTGCCATTTTAATTATTATGTGTCATTATGTTTTCCTCCTTGGATCCTTTCTGTTGGGGTTTCTGTGTATTTCCGTGGTCTGTTCGATTTTTTCCTCCCCCAGTTTGGGGAAGTTTTCAGCAATTATTTCTTCTAAGATACTTTCCATCTCTTTTCCACTCTCTTCTTCTTCAGAAACCCCTATAATACGGATATTGTTCCTTTTGTATTAGTCACACAGTTCTCTTAATATTGTTTCATTCCTGGAGATCCTTTTATCTCCCTGTATGTCAGCTTCTATGCGATCCTATTCTCTGGTTTCAGTTCAATCAATGGTCTCTTGCATCCTATCCATTCTTCTTATAAACCCTTCCAGAGTTTGTTTCATTAATGTGATCTCCTTTCTGGAATCTTTGAACTCCCTCCGGACTTCATCCCATATCTCTTGCGTATTTCTCTGCATCTCTGTCAGCATGTTTATGATTTTATTTTGAATTCTTTTTCAGGAAGACTGGTTAGGTCTGTCTCCTTCTCTGGTGCTGTCTCTGTGATCTTTGACTGCCTGTTGCTTTGCCTTTTCATGGTGATAGGAATAGTTTGCAGAGCTGGAATGAGTGACGGCTGGAAAGACATCATTTCTTGTTGGTTTGTGGCCCTCCTCTCCTGGAATAACAGCGACCTCTAGTGGCTTGTGCTGGGCAGCTTCGTGCAGACACGGTTTCTGCTTCCTCCCTGACTGCTATGGAGATTATCTCCGCTGTTGCTCTGGGCGTGGCCTGGCTTGGGCAGCTGCTCCAATGTGGTTGAGTTGCGTTGGAGTGGGAGCGGCTGGGAGGCTATTTATCTCTGTAAGGTGCCTCCCTGCTCCCTGCAGCCCAGGGGTTATTTTGCCCAGAGATCCCCAGATTCCCTTCAACTGGATTAAGTGTCCCACCCTGCCCCTTTAAGACTTCCAAAAAATACCCGCCAAAACAAAACAACGAGAACAACAAGAAAAATTTTTCAATTAAGAAAACAAAAAAAATGTTGTCCTCTCGTTTTACTTTATTCTCCGGCGCCAGCCTCAGGCATCTTCTCACCAGACTTTCTACCCTGTTTCCCTAGTATTGGGGTCCGTATCCCTTTAAGACTTCCAAAAAGCGCTCGCCAAAACAAAACAGAAAAAAAAATTGTCACTCGCTTTTCTGGTGTCCTCCAGTGCCAGGCCTCTGGTGCCCGCTCACTGTTCTTGCTGCCCTGTTTTCCTAGTATCCAGGGTCCCCTGCAAACGCACTGTGTCTACACTCTACCCAGGATGGCTGGGGCTGGGTGTTCGGCAGTCCTGGGCTCCTTCTCCCTTCCGCTCTGCCTATACTTCTCCCACCGGGAGTTGGGGGTACGGGCGCTCGGCTCCCGCCGGACTGGTGCTTGTATCTTATGGCCTTTGCATGGCGCTGTGTTCTCTCAGTTGTGGATGTTGTCTGGATATTGTCCTGTGTCCTCTGGTCTTTATTCTAGGAAGAGTTGTCTTTGTTATATTTTCATAGATATATGTGGTTTGGGGAAGATATTTCCGCTGCTCTACTCACGACGCCATCTTCCGATCCCTCTTCCTGGTATATACTTCTTGATATCACATTTATATGTACCCAGTTGCTCTTACATTTCAAAATTCTCTTCTGAGCAGACGATTGATATAGGGCTAGTAACATGACTCTATATGATGTAAACCAGGCTTTAAAAATATTAATGATTATGAGATATTCCTATCAACAATTACCAAAAGAAACAATCAATCAATATTTCCACCTTTACTGGGCAGCCTGCATAGAATTACTACTTCTAGGTCTGCCTTTAGATGGAATAATTCACTCCATTAAATTACATCTATATCTATAAAAGAGGAGAGAAAAAGAGTGATAGAAATTTTAATGCCTTGACATTTTAATAGCTTCCTATAGAAGAAACCATTGTTTTATAGTCCTAAAAATTTATCAAATATTGAATTAAAATTCTGCCAAAAGTCAGATCCACAATAAATAGCTACTCCATAAATGACATATTCAACTTATATGGCTTTCCAATTTTTTAAAAAACATTATGAATACATGGAATTCTTTTAAATGAAAAAAATTAAAAACATGAAAGTAAAGAACACACTTGTGATACCACAGGCCCTTTAAGAAGATTCCAGAAAGAAATGGCCTGTGCCTCTAGCTCCTGGTGAGGATGCCAACCCCCAGTGACTCAGTGGCCAGGAAGACTATACCCTGAACCCCAGAGCCAAGGGTAAATCCCATTGCTCCACTGACGACACTCCATGCTGTCTAACTTTTATTTAATGTCCAGCCCAATACTGACATGATACACTTGTATTTTTCATCCAGAGACCAAACAAATACAAGTATTTGAACAAGAGAAAACAAAAAGAGCCAAATTTGGCTATTATTCCTCATTAAAACTTATAGAGTGTCAAGCTCCAAACCCCAAGGAAGATGCTGAGGCCGTAGCGGGAGACTTCACCACCCGGGAAAGGCAGGGAGAGGTGGAGAGAAGCATATAGCGATCGCCCCTGATCGTCTCTGACATTTTACAGGTCTCACTGTGGGGATCCCAGGCTGCAGCAGGAGTTTGCTTCATGTGCCCGAGGCCACGTCTGTCACCCTTCAGCCCCACTGCTGCATCCCAAGGCACACGGTCTCGGCTGTGTTCATGCCAGGAGGGATGACGTGGGTCCTGTCTGTGCAGCAGACATGGGGAAACATCGCAGACTCACCACTAAGAGAAACAAAAATGTCCTATCTCATTTACTCTTCACTCCGTCCCATTGTAAGGGCGTCTCGATCCTCATATTGTACTTGAGGAAATTGAGGTTTAGAGAGATTACAGAGGTTGGAAGTGATTACAACTATTAAAAGATGTCTCAGGATGCAATCATGGTGCCTCCTGTCTGGGGTGAGGGTAGAAATGGCAAAAGCACCCCCTTTAAAAAGACGTGTGTTTCCTACATTTTCTAGTTGCTCCTGAGTAGCAAGGGGGTAGAAACCTCGAGGAGGTGTGAGGTAGTGGATGGAGGCAGAGTGGCCCTGGGGACGCCAGGTGTATGGGAGTTGCCATCAGTCCTCACGCATTCCTGGGAGGCATCAGCATCTTCCCCATTTGCTCACAAGGGGCTGAGGCTACTGCTCCACATGGGCCCCAGGCCACATAGGCAGGAAATGGAGTTGCTGAAAGGGGAGACCTTCCCACTCTCATCAGCTGCCCCTGAACTGTCCCTGTCCTGGGATATGCCCCAAGCTGCACTGTGTGCCTATTATTTACTTAATGCCCACGGCAGTCTGCCTACGTGGTGTTTCACTGTGAATTTACAATTACCTAGTGTTAGAGCTTTGAGAATGCCGCATTAAATGCAGTCTCTTTAGTTTTCAATCCTTGGATTTTTTCCAAGGTTTGTGCATTCTGAGAACAGTCAGGCAGGGGACACATTGTCCATTTTCACTATATTTCATCTCTGGGTCTGAGAGACCTAGAGATGAGAAGGGAAAAAGTCATAAAATATGTGGAGAAGATTAAAGTTCTTTTTTATTAAAAAAAATTAAAAATGGAGAAAAGCTTATTTCTCTGTTGATTCAACTAGCCTAAGTAACAAGCAACACCTCAGGTCACCTCTTAACATCACTCCACATGACAGCAAACAGCCTCATCGACATTACCATTACTCATTTGAGGCCGACACTGAGGTTACTCTAAATAGCACTTAAATTTCTTCATCCCACCATCATAGAATTTTGCGTTTGCACCTTTTATGACTTTATGTACTTGAAATTCGCTGTGAATCAGGAAAAAGCTTTCCTGGAGCTGCTGCATTTACTTGATATTATAAAGTGAGAGTCACATGTGTAATACACATGTCTGAGTTGTGCTGTTCTGTGAAATTTTGCAAATAGGTCCTTTTGAACAAAAGGGAAAATGTAGGATCTTCCTTTTGTGGGGCAAGGTAATACTCAGAGGAATGTTGGGGGCAGGGCTCTAAACTCTGCTTCTGCTCCTCACAGTGGCATTCTGAGTCCTTCTCTTGGGGAGGGTGTGGATGTGAGCGGGGTCCTGGGATACTCCTGGCTGACGGGCAGGACTCTGGGTCCTGTCGGTGGTGGCGGTATTACTGCCTAACAATTCATTAATCTGTCCATCTGTTTTAGGCAGTGTTCTGGGTTTGTGTTATATTTAACAGTTTTAAAAAATAGGTTGGCTTTAAAGAGGCTTACTGTATAGAAGGCAGCGTACCTCGGTCCACAGGTTTATGATCCATTGTGTATGTTTCATTCAGAGTTGAATCTTCAGCACCTAGAAAAGTTCCTGGCTTCTAGTAGGGGCATTATAAACATTTTTTTAGAAAGATTACAACAGATGAAAAAGTCATTAATTCACTCATTCCTTCATTGAGATGGGATATGCGGTAAAATACAGATGTCAGCAAGGATTTAGGTTCATTTGGTGGGTCTGGGTAGGAGCCTAGGAATCAGAATTGCTTTTAACATTTTATCATAAATATTTCCAAACACACAGGAAAATAGAGTATAATGACTGCCTACATATCCATTACCTAGATTAATAGATATTAACAGTTTTGACATGTTTACATCATCAATTTTTTTAGCCAAAATATTTTAAATAAGTTAAATGGACATCATGAAAATCAGAACATTTTCCTTCTTAAAATCAATACCATTATATAGCTAACATAAGTAATGGTAGTTTTCTAGTATCATAATCTAATATCTGATCCATATTCAAAATTTTCCAATCGCTCCAAAAATTGTATGTTACCCCCATTTTTGTCCTAGCAGGATCCACTCCCCACAGTATTTGTTCATCACATTTCTTAAGTCTCTTATAATCTAGAATTTTGCTCCCCTGCCCCTTTCTCTATCATGACATTAACTTGTTGAAGAGACAAGGCCAGATGTCCCTCAGAATGGTCTAGTTTCTGAATTTGTCCAGCTTCTGAATTTTTGGTGGCATTTACCTTATTTCACTTACCCATGAATTCTCTGTAACTGGAGTGTGGATATAGAGGCTGAATTACATTCAGGTTAAACATTTCAGGCAAGACATCATCATTGATGATGTATGATATTACTTTACCTCATGAGGTACATCTAACTGACTCTTTAACAGTAGCAAAGACAGCCTCATCTCTCCCTCATAAAGTTCTATTTCTTTTTTTAAACCATCAGATAATCTGTGGAGTCAGACTTGAGCAGTACTAGGGGATCCATCTCTCCATCAGTGTATCACCTAATTAATGGCTTAATCATCCATTGATGATTCTTGCCTCCGTCAGTGACTTCACCAGGGGTTGCAAAATGTTGATTTCTCTATTTTTATCATTCCTTTTATGTTTATTAGTTGGCCATCTTTGTCAGAGAGAAAGAGCAAGGGAGAGATTCATCTCATCAACGGCTTCTTCTGTATAGGCAAAGTATATAGTTATGTATTTGGATTTTCCCTTTAATAGTAAGGAGTAGACCTCAAATGTTTTTTGCCTGTTTTATCTTTGTTTTTCTCTTTTCTGAGTATCATTTTATAGACTTACAATTTTGCATATAGTCAGTGGATTTCATTCATTTTGAAGTTGCGATTTCCCATCTTTGGCCAGTAAGAGCACCTTCAAACTGCCTATTTTCCAGGCACAGGAAGGTGTCCCCAGCTCACCAAGTGCACTCCCTCTCCCAGACCCAGAATCAGCCACTTCTCTAAAGAGCCCTGATTCCTTTCATGGGGAAACTAGGTAAAGACAAAACTCTGGCTGCTGAGAGTGCTCATTGCCACTGGGTCATCAAAGCTTCTAGGCTCTTCAATGGTCAAAAATAGGGAAAATACACAGGTATATATTTTAAATTCTTTGTTCATATTGAAATTTTCTATGCAAATGTAACAATACTGAAGTTCTACTTTAACTTAAATTTTTATACTAACATTGCTTTTCTCTTACACAGAAAACGTTTGCTAATATTAACATTTATTTCTGTATCTTTTAATACATATATTAGTTTTAAAATAAAAATGTCAGTATTATTTCTTTTAACTCCTGCGTTAAACTTTACATTTCTTTTATCCTGAGAACACATCCCCCTAAGCAGGCTAAAACATTTGCCTTAAAGCATTGCAACAGTTATTTTCTTGATCTGTTACCAATTAGGGATGTAAGTGTACTTACTTTCAATTTTAGGAACTCATGTTTAAATATTTAAGGATTTACTTGGTCAAAAAATCAACATTAAATAAAAACACATGAGTCTTGCTTCCATCTCTGTCAACTCCATCTTCTGATTTAAAAAAAAATGTGTGCGTTTGAACTTTTTGTCTTGCCCTTGTTCTTTCCTCCCTTCTCTTCTGGAAATGTGTTGTTGTAGAGCTCCTAAGGAGGTCTGAGTGAGGTAGGTGGCTGTGGAGGTTGTGTAGGGATGCTGTGATGACTGAAGCAGGGCCCAGAGCCCAGGCAGGATGAAGGGGGCATCCTCAGTAGGTGGTGGCCTGGCCTGGGATCAGTTGTCGGAGCCTGATCAGGACTTGGAGGGAATTTCGAGGGGTGCTACCTTGGAGCCCCAGCAAGGTGTGGGCTTCCACACAGTGATTCCAA
Organism: Manis pentadactyla; assembly: GCF_030020395.1. NCBI lineage: Eukaryota > Metazoa > Chordata > Mammalia > Pholidota > Manidae > Manis > Manis pentadactyla. The sequence goes on from NW_026644705.1 coordinate 2,371,805, forward strand.
CTGATGCAGGTATCAGAGTACAGGTGGAGGGAAGAGACTGTCTGTGGTGGGGAAATTGGGAGAGACAGCTGGGGAGCTTGTGTACACACAGGTGAAGCACAGTCTACAAAATGTATCTATGCACATAGAAATAAATATATATGTGACTGTGTACACACAGACATGTACATTTATTCCTCTGTATCCAGCACTGTCTGATAACTCGGTAACATTTTAAGTTTTAGATTTTTCTGTGAGGGTATATATACAAATTTTTAAAAGTAAAAACGTACACAAACCAAAAGGACTGGACTGGGTTATGCAAACACATTCTTCCCATTTTCTGCCTGAAACCTGGAAGGAGGGGCAATTCCCCTGTGTGCACTGCACCCACTCACATTTCCACCCCTCCAACCATGGCTCCTATTTCATCCCAAGTCTATTCAGACGCCTTTTAACCAGGCTCTCTGCACCCACACCTGGCGTCTCTCTGCCATAAGCCAGGGAGCTTCCACAATTCACAGCTCTGCCCGTCTCCTCTTGCTGGTGCCCATTAATGCATGAAGGCCACTTCCTGGCTGACCTTTTCCATCTTCTCCAGTCTCATCATTTATCACTTCCTTTTTCCACACTTTCAACATTCACCCTTTGCTCTAGCCCTACTTACAGGCATGCGCTTCTCCCACACAACATGCTATTTGATGTTTGGAGTTGTGTACTTAGTTGCTTCTGTGTGGTTTGTCTCCTTCCACTAGAATATGAGTTGAGGCAAGTGGAGGCCTTGTCTGTTCTGTATACAGCAGCATTCCCAGAATTTTGAATGATTTCTGGCACTTCAAAGGCACGTTTATAGTATTTGTTGTATAGATGATGGGATGAACTCTCCAGTACCTTTGCACATGCTGTTCCTTATATTTAAACTGTCTTCCTTCTCCCAATGCCCTTCATGAGTTAAATACTATTTCTCCTGTAAAACTTGGTTAAAATATCAATTATTCCATGGAGATATTGCTAATATCTGCCCCTCACCCAAGAAATACACACACACACACACACACATGCACAGTTGGGTTATCTCTCTCCTCTGAACTGCCCTCACATACCACCTCCATGTATAAGTCCCATGAACAGCTGGCTGATCAGAAAAGATTAATTCTCCCCATTCATCCTGTAGAATTGTTACCAGAAAATGGCTGCCCAGGTACTGCATTATGTGGGGCCAATGTGACCAGCTCTGACGAATGGCTTGTGGGCACCACTTCCAAACCTAGCCCAAAAAATATTCCTGTGACACCCTCTAGTTTCCTCTTTCTTCTACCTGTTGACTGGATGTGAAGTATCCAAAAGAAAACTCTAAGGCCATGGGAATAGTTAGAGCACATGAAAACTACCTTGCAAACTCCTGCACTATTCTGCAATGACGGCAGGAAATGCATTCTATTGTGGCTAGCAACAGGGCTTGGGGCCCTTTGTTACTGAGGTTACCCTTCCCAACTTACACAGCATGCCTTTCCACAGCACAGAGTGCTGTCACTGCCATGTGTCTCTCCTTGCCTGTAGTCTGAGCTACTTGGGGCAGGGAATGTGTGTCACATCCCACATGACCAGGGTGTAGTCCAGGGTCTGGCATATAACTTTGAGCAGTTAATCTGTCTGGCAGTGGGTTGATGACTCAGAAAAAGTAAGACAAGGCCAGTTATTGTTTTTCTCCCTAACAAAGATTTTCCTGTGAATTCGTCTGCTATTTCCACTATAGATGATGTTTGATGTTTTACCTTGAGCATCACTGGGGCCCCCTCCTCTCTACTGAGACACTTCACCTGTCTTCCCAAGGCCCTGTGCTGGCAGGCTGTTCATCTCAGTCTCTACTCACGGAGCTCACGGAGGAGAACTAATTTTGGAAAATCCATCTATGCCTGACCTTTATTCTACCCTGCTCTGAAATAGTTTATTTTTATTTTTTTGCTTTAAGTGTCAATTTTTCCCTGCTCACAATGAAATTGTGCCTAATTTCCATTCTCCTTTCCACCTTAAACTGGTCATTACTGCTTCTTGCTTTGGTGGCTTTATTCTGGTGAGCCCTACATTCAGTTGAGATTGTAAAACAAAACTAGGTGGGTGTTATTTGTTTCTAAAACAAAGTGCAAAAACAAAGTGGATTTTTCAGTTCTAAGCTCACATCCAGCTCATCACATCAAGAAATCCACTGAGGTCTGGTGGGAAGATCACTTCAAATAATTATTAATAACAGTAGAATTTATCATCTCAAGGAACTATTTACTGGGCACTATAGTAGACACCTAAAATGCCTCATTTTTATGGTCTGTTCAGGATACTTGAGACATTGAACAGAGGCAATATTGATGAGTATGTCAGGATACACAGCATACACCTAGACTTGCCCAGAAATTGCAGGTCAAATGGTGACCCTGGCCACATGTCATATGAAGGAACAGTGACAGGGTGGAGCAGGCAGCTTATCAGGTCACACAGCTTGTGAGGTGGGAGGATTCAAAGACAGGTGTGCCTGACCCCAAAGCTCATGTTCTATTGCCTTTGTCTAAAGTCCTGGTGAGAGTGGAAGAACGTGGGAAGGCAGAGTGTGGAAGTGAGGTGAAGGGGAGATGAGGTTGATAGACTGGTTATATCAGCCTGATCAGCTGATCAGACTCCCAGACTGCCATTCCCACTGCCTAGCTGCCCCCTTCTGGGATGCAAAGACACATGGAGAGTATGGTGGGAAACAGTCAACACATGTTCAGTAATGATGACTTTCTAAATTTTTCTTGGAGAAAGAAAGAGAAAGTGAGAAAAAAGGAACCAGAACAGAGGCTTGGGAACCACAAGGTAATCTAAAGATATTCATGGGAAATCAAACTCCTGAGGCTTCACAGAAGACCCCAGGTTTTACCAGAAATTGTAACTTATGTTTCAGCTTTAAGAGTATTTCATGACTCAACCAAAGTTGTCAGGAAATTGTTTACCATTGCATATGCAGGTGGGTTTACACAATAAAGCCTCACGTTAGCAAATGCTTATCACATAATAAGAAACTGTATTTGACTTGTGAATGCTATATTGTTTCAAAGCTGTTGCTTTATAAATAAATGTTTTACTTCTGCATTTTACATTAGCTAACATGCCTTGGTTGCATCTGAAGAAATGTGAAATTTAAAGAAATGACAATCACTTCAACTGAACAAAAAATCACTCCCACGGGGTATCTTAAATGGCAGTTCATACTGAGTCACTTGATTGATGTGACTCTGCCTATTGCCCTTCAAGTGCTATAAACAGATATTTATCCACTCCACATCCAGCACATTAGTTTGTGGAAAGGTACAATTATTTCTGCAAGTAAATCTACCAAATGTTAGAAATGAGTTAGGAGGCAGCAACATGGAGATTGAGTTCTGAAAGTTTTAGGATGGAAAAAGTTGGTAAAGAAAACAGCAGAGAGAAAGAGAGAAGGAGCATTAAAAAATCTTCAACCCAAATCGTGATAGGCTCAGGGTTGGGGAGTAAAGCTAGGTTTTGCATTTTTCTGATAGCTCCTGGTTCTGATGCTGTCATTTGCATATCAGCTCACTTTTCCATTAGATCTCAGGTCCCTGACAGGTCAGCACTGACGGTACAGGAGATGCAGCTGAAAAAATATCCATTTTTTAAACAAGGTAAAAGAAATGCTTTAAACTGAAACTGCTGCCACTAATATCTAGCTGTGTTTCCACCAATCTGTGTGGTTAAATCTTAATGCTTTCCTGTATTAATAGCCTTTCCTGAAATCCCCTGATGGGCTCTGTTTGGTTAATTCATTCTCCTTGGCCATCAGTGATCTAGAGAATTCCTGAAAGGTCATCTTGCCATTCAACAATGCTGTGACACAGCCTGGTGCAGCGTCATTTGATGAATAGGAAGAGTCTTAGCCTCCGCTGGTAGTACACCTAAGGCTGCAGTGAAACCACCATTTGCAGATGAGGCATATTTTTGCCTCTGGGAAAATGCAGGCATCAGCTGTCAGTTCATTTTGAGTTTACAAAATGAGCTAAGATTCAGGAAATTGTTTTATACCCTTCAGAAATGATCACAAAGGTGTTATCTTTGTCTCTTACATACTCAGGAAGACTTGTAAAAGTCTTCCCCATCTAATCTTGTCCAATTATGTCTCTTTATGATAACCAGTGGGAAGGAACAGTATTGCCCATCAGCACTTAGTGCTGAAATATGACTCAGGAAATTATCCTCAGTTGAATGATTCATTTCCAAGTCTCCTCAATTCATTTGAGTGATATTATATCATATGTGCACAACTGCAGGGTTAACTAGGTATTATTTGTTAAGCATTTATTATGTACCATGCCCAGGACTAAACATTTTACATTCATTGACTCATTTAAGCCTCATAAATACAATTTGAGGTAAATACTATTATTATCTCACTTTATGGATATTCAAGAACAATATTTAGTAGAAGAATTAAAACACAAATTTGTCTTACTCCAGGCAGACATATAACTATTGTAGAATGATTCTAGGAGAGGCTAAGACTACAGATTCTAGGTCATGTCAACCACTGTAATGATGGGGTCCAGGATATGCTACCCCAAACTATGGTAACTTGGCATGTTGAATATTTTAAACTGAAGGTGTTTGGTAAAATCAAAGAGGCAGGAAGTTCACTCTGACCTTCTCCCTGTCCTTACCCCCTGAAACAGATCATATATCCCTTATGAGATGTACCCTCCCTATACCCAGAGGAAAGAAGAATCCTTTTCTTTGAAGACATAGGGACACAAAGAAGAATCCTAATAAGCAGGCCTTGATAAGTTCCCCGTATTTATTACAGTACCTCATACTCCTTAACCTGTACTATTTTCATCTAACTGTCCACTCATTATCAAACCAAGCACAAAAATGCTCATGGCCAACTGTTTCTGTGGGTCATCACTTCCTTGTGAAGTCTGCCATATCACACAAAACTTATAAATAAGTGGGTGTACTTTTCTCTGGTTAGTCTGTCTGTCAGTTTAGTTTTCAGAGCCAGCAACCCTAAGATGGTCAAGAATAATTCCCCAGCTCCTGCAGTGGTCCCAGTTGATGCTAAGCACAGCACTCTACAGTGGACATCATACTATCATTTATATAAGGAAACTGAAGCTCCAAGCATTTACATGACTGGCCTAAGTTAGGGCTGTTAAATGGGATGAAAACACAGGATATAGTTCAGATGATAGCAAAAAATATTTTAATATAAGTATGTCCAAAAAATAATTACTTCTCTGATATTCAAATTTAACTTGTGTTTGTATGGCAACTTTAGGCTGAAGTACCAGTTCTGGTGTAACACGGGCTTCTCCTCAGAGCCCAGGGCTCTTTCCACTACTCCATGGGTGGGGTCTACACTCCCAACCCAGAGCTGTAAATGGACAGGTATAGAAACTGCCTCAGTCAGACCATCACATAGCCTTGGAAGCTAACATTTGGCACTAGAGCCACATCAGCTTTGTAGCTGGAATCTAATGCATACACCTCGGGGTCAAACATTACAACTTTTTTTAATAAGTCAACTTAGCTTTTTTTGTAAGTCCTTCTTCTCATAGGATAGTGGAAATACAGCTTTCTGACCCTCTCCCTGGATGTGCCAACATGAACACAGAAATACAATAGAAAGTGTATATTGGTCTGGGCCTCATTCCTGACACTGGGTTCCTAAAGCCCTGGGAATTTCCTGGGTAATAGCAGCATCTTTTAATGTAAGTAGGTGGTTCTGGGTGGGCTCTGCTTGGGTGCCTGAAAGGCAGAAAGCCCAAGCCATGACTAGAAGCTTGGAATTTTCAGCCTCACCCCTCCATTCTCCAGAGAAAGGGGAGCGGATAAAAACAGAGTTAATAATACGTCATACCTGTGTCTCAACAATTGGAGTTTGGAGAGATTCAAGGTTGGCAAACACATCCATGTGGTGTACTGGGAGGGTGATGAGTCCCAACCCCACAGGGATGAATGAAGCATTCTGCTGGCCCAAGGGAGATCCCTCACAGTTTCAAAAAAGCGTTAGAAACCATTTCTCACATGGGGTAGACCTTCTGTAACCTCCGTTGATCATGGCACCAGCTTCACTGGGCAAATCGTACAAGTCTTAATGAAAGGTAATGGATGTACCCCAGTTCGCTAATGCATTCATCTACTGAAGCACATCCTGATTTCCTTAGGTTTTTAGCCATTATGAATAGAGGTACTGTGTAAAATTGCATGGTGAATTTTGTTGAGACACAGTTTTTCAAAGCAGTTGTCTAAATAACAGCGACGCAATTCTTGGATCCTAAAGTGAGACTTATCTTTTCAATGGTAAGATAGTTTTTAATGGTTATTTTTTGTTTTATGGATTTTTGTGTATCTTGAGTACAAATACTTTATAAAATATGTATTTGCCAACATTTTCTCCCAGTGCGTAATTTGTATTTGGGTTCTTTGAACAAGATTTTATAGAGTAGAAATCTTAATTCTATAAATCCCACATGATGTATCCTTTTTCTTTTTTGTATAGGATTTTGGTGTTGGGGGTTAAAAGTCATCAGCAAGAGTGTATAGATTTTCTTGCTTTTACATAGAATTTTTATAATTTTGCACCTAAAAATTGTCTATGGAGAATGTTGAGTGAATTTTTGTGTAAGCTGTAAAGCTTGTGCGTACCTTCATTGCATTCTGTATGTTCTCCAACAAATTATACAAGACATGGGAAATTCCTGCAAATTGGGGTTGATTTTCCAAAATTTTGTTATTCATCAATCGAGCCACGAGGGGGCGCCACCTTCCTCGAGCTGTGAGCCCTCGTCCCATATCACATAAAACTTAGAAATAAGTGGGTGTAGTCCGCCCACCGTGGCCCTCAGTCGACGCCATTGCCCTGACTGTGGACCTGCGTGGCGCATGCGCGATCAGGCCCAGGACATCCTTCTGGTTCTGGTGGCAGCCGGGATTCCTCAGGCTCCCGTGCGGCACCGTCCAGGACACTGCCGTCCGCGGCCGCCGTGAAAGCTCGGTTTTCTTAGGAGCCATGGGACGGAAAGGTGAGGAGAGGCTCCCCGTGCGTCGCCTGCAGAGCGCTCCTCTTCACGGGCCTGTGGAGGAAGGCCTGCGGCAGGGAAAGTGGTCTCAGTTGAATTTGGGGGAGCGGCTGACGCGACGGGTGGAGTTGAGGGGGCGGGTGAGTCCGGGACACAGCTGATTCCGTGCCGGGGCGAGTGAGCCTCGCCCAGCGCGTCCCCGGGAGCCCGTGCGGTGGGTGGATTGGCCGCACCGGCGGGAGGCCCTCCAGGCTCCAGACGTCCTTCCTGACAAGGCTCTGAGATGGTAATGGGGCAGAGGGGACTTGGTTGCTGAATGGCCTGCTTACCTAGGTTTCAGGTCTTGCGGTGTGCTGAGCACACTGGTTGTTTTCCTGAGAAGAGTCCCCAGTGTGGGGTCCGCCTGGGAGACTCTCCCCAGGCTAAGCACGGCACTGACACAGCCCAGCTTCCCGAGGGCTGCCCCCCATCCGTGGCCTGTGCCCGGGCCTCGTGTGCTGCCTCCAAGGGAAGAGCTGGATTGGTGAAGCAGAGGGCGCCCCGTGTTCTGTTACCAAACCCGCTTCTGCTTGGGCGCCACACGGGGTCTCGGTTGCTGCAGCACTGCATTGTAATGGGATGAAAGGGTGACATGCTCCTGCTCTGCTTTCCCAGGACGGCTGTGGGGATGGGGTCCCGTCCAGTTCAACCAAGCCTGCAGGGTGTTTGCTTAGTTTCTGTGAGAAGTGCGATGGAATTTTGGTGAGGGTCGCAGGGGTTGTGCACATTGCTGTGTGTGGAGGGACTTGTAACAACCTAACTCTTCCCGTCCACATCTGCAGGGTCCACAATTTTCAGGTCTCCCACCTCCTCGGTTAAGTTTGTTCTTAGGTACCTGTAACTTCTGGAGAAAATTCCTGAACTAAATACCTTTGAGCCAAAATCAGTCAAAGGGAGAAATAAAGTGGGAGAAACCCGTTTGTTACTTACTAGTAGTCATCCACTTCAGCTTGCCCGTGTCTGTCACAACCAGGCTTCAGAAGAAGGGGCCCCACCGAACTTCTCCAGTCCAAATATGCCCTCGCTCGCCCTCGTAATTACCTGTTGATAGAGAGATGGACTATTTCTCTCCACTTCTTGGAAGCACCTACTGATGTGGAGATGCACGAAGGCTAGGTGAGATACTTTGGAAATACTACAGTTTTTTCCACAGCACTTTAGTCTTATTTATTTATTTCCTTGGTATCATTAATCTACAATGACATGAGCAACATTATGGTTACTAGTTTCCCCCCATCATCAAGTCCTCAGCATACACCCCATTACAGTCACTGACCATCAGTGTAGTAAGATGCTGTAGAATCACTAGTCTTCTCTGTGTTGGACAGCCCTCCCCATACCACTCCTGGCACATTATGTGGGCTAATCATAATGCCTTTCCCCGCTTACCCTCCCTTCCCACCATCCCTCCCCAGGGCCTTTCTCTTTGGTAACTGTTAGTCCATTCTTGTGTTCTGTGAATCTGCTGCTGGTTTGTTTCTTCCGTTTTTTTTCTTTATTCTTACACTCCACGTATGAGTGAAATCATTTGGTACTTGACTTTTTCCGTCTGGCTTACTTCACTGAGCATAATACCCTCTAGCTCCATCCAAGTTGTTGCAAATGGCAGGAGTTGTTTTATTCTTACACAACACTTTCTTCTTTATGATGCACTTGTAAAGGGCATTATTTTCTTAATCTCTGATGGTTCGTTATTAGTGAATACAAGCAAACGACTTTTATAAGTTGGTTTGGTATCTTACAAGTTTACTGAATTCATTTTTAGTTCTAACAGGACTTTGGTGAAGTAGGGTGGGAAATTGGAATTCTAAAATTCCACTGTTTTACCCCAGGTCTTCCCAACATCCAAGGCCAAGTGGCTGCAGGGTAACCTCCCACAGGCTTTCTAATGAGCCCTGGACCCCTGCAAGGTGCCATTTGTTTGAACTGGGTGGAAGGGCTTGGCCTCTCTTGACAGGATGTTATGTCTGCTGTGCTTTTTTATGGTTATTTTGCAAACTAATTTACTTTCCAGCAATTTAAAACCTACAGAAAACTTGTAGTGTCAGTACAGATTCACTTTATACTGAATTTCCTAGCATCTCACTTTGCCACAGTTTCCACTTCACACGAAATTTCTGTGGTGTCTACCCCAAACAGGGACACGCTTCCAGGGAAACAACATCTGACTGCAAATGAGGGAAGTATTAGGGTCTCCACATGATAATCCAATGCACAGAACCACCACAGCTGTCACCATCCGCTCCAGCTTAGTGCACATGTCTTACTATCCTGATGCAGTTTCCTTTTTCTGGAACTGTTCCCGAGACTTTACCTCAGTTGGTTTCTCTGGGACCTTGAATAAGCAGGATCACATAATATTTGTCCTTCTTGGAGGGGCGCATTTCCATGAGCATAATGGCTTTGTGGGTCCATCTGTGCAGCAGGTTCTAGGACTCCTTGTTTACTCCACTGTGTAGACACCACATTGCTTTCATCTGTCTGTGGTCACCCGGGTCGTCTCCCCATTTTGGCTGTTGTTACTCATGCAGCTTTAAACAGAGGTGTGAAATATCTACGTCCCTGCTTTCCTGTCATTTGCGCAAATGCCCTGAAATGGAATTGCTAATTATATGTTAACTATGCTCGAGTTTTGGGGGACACTCTTCACACACAGTGTTTTCAAATCAGCTTTGGACCATTCTTCTTTATTTCTATATTTGGCAGAATAATGTAGTTTATGGATCAACCCTGTTTTGTTCATCTGTTCATCCCTTGATGGGCATTTGAGTTGTTTCTACCTTTTTACTGTGGTGAGCAGTGATGCTAAGAACTCTTGGGCCAGTTTCTGTTTGAACAGCATTTTCATTTCTCTGTGGTATTTATCTAGGATCGGTTCTTTATCCACAATTAGGTAACTGTATTATATATTATGAGGAAATGCCAAGCTGTTGTATACAAGATGCATGTTTTATATTTCCACAAGCCAAGGTTAGGGGCTCTAATTCCTATGCATCCTTGGTAACATGTGATTTTGAATTTCCCTGAGTATGGCCAATGCCATGTGCTTGCATTGGGTGGGGGTCTCTGTGGTCTAATTTGCATTTCCATAGCAACTGATGCTGTGTGAGACCTCTTCATGTGCTTGTTGAACATTTGTATGTCTTACTTGGAATCTTAATCCACTTTAAACATTTGTCTTCTCTTGTTGCCTTGTACTAGTTTGTGGTGTTTCCTGGGTTACAGGCTCTTTTTAGATGTACAACGTGGAGATATTTCCTTTCATTATGTGACTGTTTTTTCACTTTCTGGTTGGTGACTTTTAACGCAGAAAAGTATTTAATTTTATGCTCTCTTCTGTTGCTTGTCCTTTGGTGTCAGATCTGAGAAATCATGGCTAAATCCAAGGTCATGAACGTTTATCCTCATGTTTTCTTCTAGACTCTGTTGTTTTTTAAATATTATGTAAGCCCTTTGTCTTTTCTGAGTTAATTTTTGTATGTGATATGTGTTAAGGGTTCAGTTTCATTCATCTGCATATGGACAGCTATTTGCCCAGCACCGTTAGCAAGGAAGACAATTCTTTCCCTAATTTAATTTTGTCCACCCTTGTCAGAAAGCAAGTGACTGTATATGGTTTGGGTCACTTCTGGGCTTTCCACTCACTTCTGTTGATCCGTGCATACAGTTGACCCTTGAACAAAATGGGGGGTTGTATAGCTGACATCCCACAGAGTCAGAATACACATAAAACATCTCTCTCCCCCCAAACTTAAGTATTATCCTAATCTCATTGCTTATTTTTACTGGAAGACTTACCAATAATATAAACAGTTAACACATACTTTGTACATTACACATGTTTTGTGCTGTATTATAACTGTAAGGTAAGCTAGAAAAATCAAGTGTTTTTAATTGTCTTAAGTCTTATGTGAGAGGTACCCTCCCTATACCAAGAGGAAAGGAAAATCCTTTCCTTTAAAGACAAAGGGTCAGAAAGAGGTATCTTAATGAGCAGGCCTTGATAAGTTCCCCTATTTACGACACTATCTCATACTCCTGAACCTGTCATATTTCTCCACAAATGTCCACTCCTTATCAAATCCAGCACAAATTGCTCAGGGCCAACTGCTTCTCTGGGTCTTCACTTCCTTGTGAAGTCTCCCATATCACATAAAACCTATTAATAAATGGGTGTGCTTTTCTCTGGTTAATCTTTGTCAGTTTCATTTTCAGACCCAGCAACCCTAAGAGGGTCAAGAACAGCTCCCCCAGCCCTTGCAGTGTTCCCAGTTGATACTAAGCACAGCACTCTACAGTGGGCATTATTCTATCTCTCAGATGAGTAAATTGAAGCTCCAAGCATTTAGATGACTGGCCTAAGATAGGGCTGCCAGTCTTGGGGTAAAAACACGGGATATAGTTCAGATGATAGCAAGAATTATGTTAATATAAGTATGTCCAGAAAATTATTTGTTCTGTGAAATTCAAATTTAACTTGTGTTTCTATGGCAACTTTAGACAAAAGTCCCTGTTCTTTTGTAAGATAGGCTTTTTCTCTGAGCCCAGGGCTCTTTCTACCACTACAAGGGAGTGGCCTACACTCCCTACCCAGACCTGCGAATGGAGAGTCATAGAAACTGCCTCGGTCAGACCCTCAAATAGCTGTGGAAGCTAATACTTGTCACTACACCCATATAGACTTTTAGTTTTAATCTAATTCATACACGTTGGGATAAAACATTATAACATTTTAAAGAAGTAAACAGTTTTTGTTGTAAATCCTCCTTATCCAAGGATAGCAGAAGCAGAACTTCCTGACTCTCTTCCTGGGATGTGCCACTGTGAACACAGAAATACAACAGAAAACATATTCTGGTCCTTTGCCTCATTCCTGATCCTGGGCTCCTAAATCCTTGTAAATCTCCTGGGTAAGAGATTCTTTTATACTAAGTAGGTGGTTCTGGGTGGGTTCTGCTCAGGTGTCTGACAGGCAGAAAGCCCATGCCATGATTAGAAAGTTGGAATTTTCAGCCTCAACCCTTCATTCTCCAGAGAAAGGGGAGGAGAAAAAAATGGAGTTAATAATACATCATACAAGTGTCTCAAAATATGGATTTTGGAGAGCTTCCAGGTTGGCAAACACATCCATGTCGTGTACTGGGAGGGCGATGTGTTCCAACCCCACAGGGAAGAATGAAGCCTTCTCCTAGCCCAAGGCCGAAGCCTTCATAATTACAAAGAAGCTGTTAGAAACCATTTCTCATTTGGGGTACACCTGTGAGCACCAGTGATCAAGGCACCAGCTTCACTGGGCAAATCACTGTACATTTCACTGTACAAATTGTAGTGAAATGTAATGGATGTACCCCAATTTGCCAAAGCATTCATCTGCTGAAACACATCCTGATTTCTTTAAGTTTTTAGCCTTTATGAATAGAGCTATTATGTAAAACTGCATGGTGGCTTTTGTTGGGACATAGTTTTTCAAAGCAGTTGTATAAATACTGGTGATGCAATTCTTGAATGTCATGGTGAGAACTTTTTTAATTGTAAAATATTTTTAATGGCTCATTTTTTGTTTTATGTATCTTTGTATATCTTGAGTACTAATCCTTTATCAAAAATGTATTTTGCAAATATTATCTTTTAGTTTGTGTCTTGTGTTTGGGTTCTCTGAGCAAGGTCTTTTAGAGTAGAAATTATAACTCTATAAAGCACATGTGATTATTTTTCTTTTGTGGAAAGGCCTTTGGTGTTGGGTTCAGCAAGGTTTGTAGATTTTCTTGCTTTACCTACAAATTTTATAATTTTGCATCTAAAATTTGACTATGAAAATTTTTTATGTGTGTACCACTAAAAATTATTTAAAATTAAAGTATTATTGACATACACTCTTATGAAAGTTTCACATGAAATATCACTGCGGTCACTACATCCACCCATATTATCAAGTCCCCTCCATGCCTCATTGCAGTCACTGTCCATCAGTGTAGTAAGATGCCGCAGAGTCACTACTTGTCTTCTCTGTTCTACACTGTCTTCTCTGTGGTCCCCCACACCATGTGTGCCAATCATAATACCCCTCAATCCCCTTCTCCCTCCATTTTCACCTGCCCTCCCACACCCCTCCCCTTTGGTAACTGCTAGTCCTTTCTTGGAGTCTGTGAGTCCACTGCTCTTTTGGTCCTTCATTTTTACTTTGCCTTTATTTTCCAGAAATGAGGGAAATCATTTGGCATTTGTCTTTCTCCACCTTGCTTATTTCACTGAGCATAATATCTTCCAGCTCCAACTATGTTGTTGCCTATGGTAGGATATGTTTTTTCTTATGACTAAGAAGTATTCCATTGTGTTTATGTACCACACCTTCTTTATTCATTGATCTCCTGATGGACACTTAGGTTGCTTCCATATCTTGGCTCTTGGAAAAAGTGCTGCAACAAATATAGTGGTGCATATGTCTTTTGGAATCTGAGAAACTATATTCTTTGGGTAAATTCCTAAGAGTGGAATTACGGGGTCAAATGGTATTTCTATTTTTAGTTTTCTAAGGAACATGCCTATGGGGAATTTCGAGTTAATTTTGGTGTAACTTGTAAAGCCTTTGCCTACTTCATTTCATTCATTTCACACTTAAAGTGGAGAAGACACAAGAAATTTGTGCCCATTGTGGCATGAATTTCCAAAGATTTGTGGTTCATCAGTTTAGCCACAAGGGGGCACCACCTTCACTGAGTTGTAAGCACGCATCCTGCAATGCTCACCGTGACCCGCAAGCGGCGCCTCGGCCCTCTTTGTGGATCAGCAGGGCTCATGCGCGGTCAGGACGCAGGCCTTTTCTCCCGGCTCTGACCGGTGCCGGTATTGCTCCGGATCCCCTGCAGCTCCGTGACACCGCGGGCCGCGTCCACAGGGGCACCTCGGTTTCCTGAGGAGCTGCAGTACGGAAAGGTAAGGAGAAGCTTTCCGTGCATATCCTACTGAGCGCTCCTCTTCAGGGGCCGGGAGAGGAAGGCCTGCGATGGTTAACTGAGTATTTGTGGAGTCTGGGCCACGACGGGTGCAGCTGAGTTCAGGGTGTGGCGGACGGCACTCAGGGAGAGTTGGGGCCCGTGCTGAGACAGGGCTGGGGCGGGTATGTGGTGTCCAGCGCTTCCCCGGCAGCCTGTGTCTCCACGCTGCGTGCCTCGGGCCCCTTGCAGTGGGTGGATTGTCCACACCTGCGGGACACCTTCCAGGCTGCAGGCATCCTTCCTAACAAGGCTCTGAAATGAGAATGGGGGCGGTTGGGAGATGGCTGCTTAAGCGGCTCGCTTACCTGTGCTTCAGCCTTTGCTGAGCGCCCAGCACACAGGGTGGTTTCTTGCGAAGGGTCCCCGAGGTGGGGTCCACCTGAGAGGCCCCCCTGGGCACAGCATGGTGCTGAAACAGCCTGGCTCCTTGAGGGTGGCCAACACCCACTGCCTGAGACCGGCGCCAAGTGAGCCGGTTCTTCATGCCGAGCAGGTTGGGGGATGAAGGGCACTTGGTGTTCTGTTTAGACTCCCGCTTCTGCTTGGGCGAAACATGGGGTCTCCGTTGCTACAGGTCCACAGTGTAGTGGGAGGTCACGGCACGATGCCAGGGCTCTGCTTTCTCATGTCGGCTGTGGGGATGGGGTCCTGTGTGGTTCTATCCAGCCTGTTGGGTGTTTGCTTCTTTGTGAAGTGTGGTGGAATTTCGATGGGGGGGTCCCACGGAGTCTGAAGGTTCCTGTTGGTCGACAGGACTTGTAATAAACTAACCCACCCCCGCCCCATCCTGGTCTGCAGTGTCCACAGTGTTTAGGCCTCAAGCTTCAAGACTCCCGCCTCATTGGTTAGGCTTCTCCTTAGGTACTTCATTCTTTACGATGCAGTTGTAAAGGGCATTGTTTTCTTAATGTCTCTTCCTGACCGTTGGTTATTGGTGAACAGAAGTAAACAAATTCTGTATGTTGATTTTGTATCCTGCTAGATTATTGATTTTATTTTTAGCTGTAACAGGTTTTTGGTGGAGCAGTGTGGAAACTGGAATTTAAAAATCCCAGTGTTCCACTCCAGGTCGTCCCAACAACCAAGCCCAGTGTCTGCAAGGGAATTTTACCACGTGCCTTGTAGTGACTCCCGCAGGCTAAGTAGTGGTCCACTTCGGGTGAACTGAATGGGAAGGGCTTGGCCTCTGTGACAGGGTGTGATGTCTGCTCTGCTGTTCTGGTGCAGGACCGACGTGGTTGGTCTGCAAAGTAATTTACTTTCCAGCAATTTCAAGCACACAGAAAACTTACAGTGTCAGTACAAACACTCTTTACACTAAATGTCTCATGGTCCCACTTTACCACACCTGCCACTTCACACAAAATTCTCTTGGCCTCTACCCTAAATAGGGACAAGTTTAAAGGGAGCCACCACCTGACCCTAAATGAGGAAAGTATTACGGTCTCCACATGATAATCCAGTGCACAGACCCAGCACAGCTGTTTCCATCTACCCCAGCTGTGTGCAAATGTCTTTCTATTCTGATCACATTTCCTTTTTCTGGAACTCTTCCAGGGACATTAGCTCAGATGGGCTCCACCAGATCTCATGTAAGTGGGATCACATAGTATTCATCCTTCTGTGACTGGCGCATTTCACTGAGAAAATTGGCTTTAGGATTCATCCATGCAGCAGGTGCCAGGATGCCCTTGTTCACTCCACTGTGTGGAGAGGACACTTTGTTCATCTATTTGTCTGTGGACACGTGGGTCTTCTCCACCTTTTAACCATTGTGAGTCATGCAGATGTGAGCATATGTGTCCAAATATCTAAGTCCCTGCTTTTGGCAGATGCCCTGTTGTTTAGGCAGATGCCCTGAAATGGAATTGCTGCTCATATATTAACTGTATCTTCAAGTTTCTGGGGACAACTTCCCCACTCTCCACACCGTTTTCCAGGAGGCTGTGGACCATTTTCCTTACTCTATATGGCAGAAAAATACAGTTTATGGATCAACCCGTTTTTATCCATCCATTCACCCCTTGATGGGCATTTGAGTTGTTTCTGACTTTTTGCTGTGCTGATCAATGCTGCCAAGAACTCGTGGGCCAGTTTCTATTTGAACATCATAGTCATTTTTTGAAGTATTATCTAGGAGTGGATGTAGAACCACAATTAAGTAATTGTATTTTATCTTTATGAGGAAACACCAAGGTGTTGTACACAGGCTGCACGTTTTACATTTCCACAAGCAAAGGTTAGGGGCTCCAGTTCTTCTGCATCCTTTGCAATGTGTGATTTTCAGTTTTCCTGAATATAGCCACTCCCATGTGTGTGCAGGGAATTCTATGGGACACCTTTCCATGTGCTTGTTGGAGCATTTGTATGTCTTGGAGTCTATCATCCATTTAAAAAGTTGGGATGTTGCCTTGTTGCACTGAACAACTTCATGGTGTATTCTGGATAACAGGCTCTTGTCAGATGTACAGTGTGCAGATATTTTCCTCTATTCCGTGACTTTTTCACTTCTTGGTTGGAATCTTTTGAAGCAGAAAAGATTTTAATTTGGAGGAAATTAATTTATTCTTTCTCTTGTTGCTTGTACTTTGGTTTCAGATCTGAGAAACCATAGCTAAATCTAAGGTCATGAAGACTTATCCCCATGTTTTACCTATTACATGTAAGCCGTTATGTATTTTGAGTTAATTTTTGTAAGTGATATAAGTTAGGATTCATTTTCATTCTTCTGCATGTAGACAGGAGGTTGCCAAGCACCATTTACTGGAAAGACACTTTCTCTCCATAAGTTAATATTGTCCACCCTTGTCAGAAATCAACTGGATATTTCCATTCGGGTATTTTGATCTTTATATACAGTCGTCCCTTGAACAACATGGGGGCTAGTGGTGCTGACTCCCCCACAGAATCACAATCTACATAAAACATGTGACTCTGCCAAACCTTTGTTATCCTAAAACTGATTGCCTATTTTGACTGGAAGCCTTACCAATAATATAAACACTCGATTAACAATATTTTGTACATTATACCTACTATGTGCTATATTCTTACAGTAAAGTAAGCTAGAGAAAAGGTAACGTTTGAAATTGTTGACTTAACATTTTCCCAACATATTTGCAGGGAAAAATCAGTTTAAGTGTACCTGTGGAGTTCACATGAGTACTGTCCAAGGGTCAGCTGTGTATCTTTATGACAGTGTCACAGTGTTTCATTTACTGCTCACTTTGTACTAAGATTAGATTTTGGGAAGTCTGTGATTCCAGCTTTGATTTTCTTTTTCAAGATTCTGCTCAAGGGCTCATTGTGGTCCCTTGCAATTTAATATGTGACAGGATCAGCAGGAGCAATTCTTCCTAAAAAGCTTTGGGAATTTTCATACGAACCACATTGAGTCTGTAGGGTGCATTTGTGCCATTGCCATCTTAGAGATATTAAGTCTGCCATCACCACAGCAGGACCTTACATTTATTTTGCTTTTCTTTATTTTTCCTATTATCAATGTTTTATAATTTTAAATGCATAATACTTGCACTTAAATTAAGTCTGCTCCCATGTATATTATTAATGTTGACATTATTTAGTAGAGAATTTAAAAATTCCTTTTTTGATTATTCATTGCTAATGTATACAAGGAAAACATGTTTGTGTAATGTTCTTCTTTCTTGTAACTTCCCTTAGTTAATTTAGAACCTTACATTTGGAATTTAAGGGTTCAGAGCGTGGGGATTTAAGAATTTAGATATTTAGGATTAAAATAATACTGCCTAATATTTAATAAATGGAAGATTGGAACACAGTGAAGAGTAGGGTTTGTCATAGGGGTTTTGTTTGAAATAAGACAATAGGAAGAGAATTGGTTAGAACTATGGATAGAGTACATGAACGGGTTAGGGTATGGGAATGGGTTAGTGTTAGGGTTAGGGTAATGTGATGGAGTGAGGCTATCAAATACAGCTAGGAGGCTTCAAACAAAATCCAGCCCTTTTCGACAACTTCCTCAGACTTTGCAGGCATGAAAGTGGTCTCAGGCTGCCTGGTAGTTCTGCTGGGTTCAGAACCCTAGGTGGGAAATCTTTCTGGCCACCCAGATTTATTATCATCTGCTCTCCAGTGCTGCAGTGGACAAGTCTGAGGTCGTTTTCCTTGATATTTTGCATGTTTTTGTCATTTTCTTCTGTGCTAGTTTTTTAGGTATCTTACTCATATTTTTTCGAGAAATTGTTGGTGAATTAACCACAATGTAAACTATTTTTCCTTCATTGAGTTGAGTGCTCAGTGGGTCCTTATAACCTAAGAATTATGTTTTTGAGTTATTTAATATGTTCTTATAGTATTTCCTTTGAAGATTTTCTCCTTTTTCCCTTTTTTTTGACTGCATATTAATTTTGGTATAAAACTTTTCAACATTGACTTTCCAGTGTTCTTAACTTTTTTTTTGTATTGTCCCCTTCTCTAAATTTTTATTCTCCTTTCCGTGAGATTTCTTTAACATCTGAATCCTTCCCTTTATTTTTTTGTTTCTTTTCCATTCTTCCTGATTTTTTTCTTTTTAATAATAGGCTCTTATGTGATGAATGCAGCATCTTAGCTCAATGGAGATATTAAATATGATTTCTTTGAAGTTTTCTTCTTTTACCAGTATTGTCTGTTTCCACTATTATACTTTTTTTCACGTTATTTTGGTCTTTTCTCCTAATTACTGTGGGCTTACTCAGATGTCTGGTGATCCTTCTCTTTCGCTTATTTAAGAGGTGAGGCACTGGAGATCTATCAAGAAATGGAGTGTGCCCATTTGTGGCACGTGTGCCTATATGTCTGTGGGCTTGTTTTCTGCCAGACTTTGTAGGGTGACTGGGTTCCCAGGTGGCATTCTCATTGCAGATACTAATAGTTTATCTGTAAGTCTTTTCAGTAGATGGGTTAATTTTCCCATAGGATGGCCACTTGATCTCTTGTTTTGGGAATATCAGTCCAGATACTGGAGTTCTTGACCTGTGTGGATAGAGTTCCTGTAGGCCTGGAGGATCTCGTGCTCTGACATGCACATGTGTACTTTCTAACCTGGTTTTCACCCCTATTTTCTTCACTGCCGGTGTTACGACATTGTTGCTCTACAAAAAAGGGGAAAGTGGAGTAGACTTGGAGTCTTACTGCTCCTTTCACAGGCTTTCAAATGGTCTCCTGTTTCTGCCTTTGCCCACAAGCCACCTTCACAGGTGGTCCTGCAGCCTGTTTATGTTGATGCTGCCTCCTCAGACACTGAGGTTTGGCCATCCTCTGTGTCTCACATTCATCACCATTTCAACATACATTTTGCATATGTTGTTGTGTATCTAGATGTCTCCTACATTTGCTTTAAAAAATGGATTTCAGTTTTTTCTAAAGGCTTGTTCTGTTGACTTTTCAAGAAAATAAAGTTGGTAGAGACATCTCTGCTCTATCATCATAAAAGTAGAAGCCCTTTGAACAGAGGAATTTCAAAGGATTTTGAGTAGAGAAATGTATTGAATGAAAAGAGAATGTAATGTTATGAAAGTCCTCTGTCCTTACTTTCACCTCTTTGTGACTTTCTAAATCTCTGTGCATCTTTGCCCTACAGTATCTGTGGGAGTTTGTTCAGATAGACTGGAAGCTGGTTAGAGGCTTTCATAATGACCAAACTGTGCCAGATAAATGGCATATTTTCTGCTTGGGTATTGTTAGCCCCATAATGCTGGGGTGTACACTCTGTCCTTACTCTGTTCTGGCATGAGTTTGGAAGACAGTGTCTGCTCTGATCAAGGTCAAGCAGGTTTGACAGATAAAAGCAAAAGGCTTAGAGGGCAACTAACCATGGCCTCATTCATTCCACCTGCTTTTGTGCAGCTTGCTTAAACCATGATGGTCTATGACTAGTCTTATCTGGTGATAATGTGCGGAAACCTACCGCATCGCAAGTGGCAGGATCCAGTCAGCATGAAGATTCTGTTTCCTGGAACTCGCTGGAAACTTACTTATTTTAAACGGAATGAGCTAGACCTGCAGTCCTAAATGGCTACTAAGCTCCTTGGTATCCACTGTGGAAAATTGCCTTCTCTCTGTCCTCAGCATTTGAATATGCTGTCTATTGTGAGGAATTCTCCACTGAAAAGAAGCTCCCTTTTATGCCCACTCGGTTCTTCCCACCCCAGAATCTGAACACTGAGGGAACAGCACAGAAACACAGGACCAGTTGGAGGTGGTAGTAAGTGCACAGGGGTGATGGGCTGATCCTGGGGTAAGGCAAGGTGTGTTCTTGGGTAAAGTCATGGAAATTCCTTCTAAGTAAACTGGTCCTCTGCCTTTAGTGTGAATTCTGTGACCTCCTACTGGACCGCCACGGTTTCCTTTCCCTTTTAAGTTGCCAGTGTTCATTTCTGTTGTTTGTAGTTAAGAACCGGATTTGCACAGACTGGTTGATCTTGCGATTTCCCTCTGGTGACCCACCGTGAGCTAGATTTCTCTCTTGAAATGGTGTCCCAACACCTAGTCTTTTCTGAGGAGCTTTAGTGTCTGATTCGGACTTTAGGAAGCCCAAGTCCTCATGTTCAAGGTTTTTAAACTTTGTTTTATCTCTGTGGAACTCGTATGTGTGGAATGCACCAGAAATGAAAACACACACATCTACTACACAAAAGGAGAATATTTGCTCCCCTTTCTTTCCTTGTCATACCTTTTCAGGGAAGAAATGATGTGGGTTTCATTAAATGTTTTTTTAATTTTGTTTTTCATTAAAAATTTTTCTTGTGGTAAAAAAATATTACAGAATTTACTATCTTAACTGCTTTTAATTGTACATTTTAGTAATGTTAAGTTTATTCACATTGTAAAACACAGTTCCAGAATTTTTTCACGTAAGTCTTGTTTGATTATAAAGAAAGGAAGGCTCAGTTGAGAGAAAGAAGACTGTTTTTATAGAAGAATAATCTTTTGGCCATTTTCCATGAAGCAACTTAAAAGATTATTTATCTTTTAAAACTTTTGAATTTTTGTAATTTTAGATGATACTTGTGGAGTATTAAGTGTGTACCCAAGCATTGGTTATACTGGTAGCCCAATAAGTTTATATAAAAGTTTCCTTGTGTAAGTAATGATTTGGGGCCAAGTGTGACAACATTTCCCGATTTTACTTTGTTTATTGGAGCCTGAAGTAGACTGGAGATGGTTGCAGCTGGTCTTGAGGAGGAGCAGAAAGGCTCATTACCCAGCAGTGGTTCATTGTGGCATCTCTTCTCCTTTTCTTTTCCATGAATGGAGACAAGATGTATTAGCATCTTGTTAACACTGGTGGAGGCTCAGAATTGCACCACAAAATCTCCTACGTTTTATGAAGCTGTGTTATTCCCAAGTGAAGTGTTTATGTAAGACTTTTGGGATTATCATTGTGAGGGATATATTTAGTGTATTTGGGTTTGTCTTTTGAAGCATGAGGGACCAACTCTCTTAATTAGCAGATTTTCAAATCCCTGATTCACACATATATTATTCAATAGAGTTATTCATATGTATGTGTGGCACACACACATACCCACACATAAATATATGAAATGCTGTTTAGATAACGGTCTCACAGGAAGTTGTTAGAAAGGGTTATTTAAAGTTTTCAAACTGAACTGGTTACTCAGTGGTCTTTTTGTCATTATTTCTTTTTCCTAGCCCTAAAATGAATATGAAAGCAGTGAATATTAGAAAAATGAGAATGATAAAGAAGAGTGGGTGTAATCAGTTTTATCTTTCAAGGAAGTCAGCAAACATTTGGTCTTTGTGTTTTTTTAAATATTAAGATATTACTGATATACTCTCTTATGAAGGTTTCACCTGAAAAACAGTGTGTTTACTACAATCACCCATATTATTGAGTCCCCCCAAACATCTTTTTTTTTGGATCATTCTGTATTTACCATTTTGTGCCCTCCTTTGTTGTCTAATAAAAATAGTTTCCAAATACAGGTAACTTAATTTTAGATACATGTCATTCCTTTAAAGGATTTTTTTTGTTAATGTAATCATTTATCTGCTATAGGCTATTTTGTTTGTTACTAGCCATATTAGTTTGCAACTGGCAAGCTATTCCAAAGAGTTTGTTAAATTGAATGTTATTTTAGAAAGTACATTTTTATATTAGGCTATTTCACTGTTTGTTTTAGTAATCTGTCAAAAAAAAATACTTTGGGGCATACTGTTGTCAGGCTATGATGGGTTATGTTGGTGGCCCCGGATGAGTTCAAGGTCAAGAAATAGTCACTTGGTGAAATGGAAACTAGGAGAAGTTAAAATGATTATTTTCTGTGTTGCCGGCAAAACCATAATTGTTTTTCTCAGGGCCTAGGACTTCCCAAAGTCACAGAATAAAGATAGCTCTCTGCCCAGAGCATCCATTTGACTTGAGGATTTTCAATACATTGTGAAACATAACAAGTTTTAGTAGCAAGACAAACACTGATATATTGTGAGGCAGGATGCCTTGACTGATTTCCCTGAATTTTTAAGATTAAAATGCCATATTCAATTTAAGAAATTTAAGATTTAAGAAATTTTCCATTAGCAAGGAATACTTCAAATTATATCCTCAAATCCCCTATATCATGAGTTGGGATATTTGGTGAATACTTTAGACATTGTGTGCCACATAGTTCTCTCCTGCATATTCTGTTTGGTTGTTTTGTTTTGGTTTCTAACCCTTTAGAAATGACAACAGCACACTTGCTCACAGGCTCCTCCATTGCTGACCCCTGCTGTAGACAGTCCATTCACATTTCCTGCTACCTCCTGGGGCTCCTCAGTGATCACACTTGAGAAACACAGGCTTGGCTGTTCCCAAACTATCCTTCATGAAAATTAAGCATATATTTAGGCAGAATTGAAAAGAATGTAGTGATGGACAGAAATTTTGACCTATGTTGAAGCCCAACTGGGTGCAGCAGTTATGTGCTAATAGAACTCTTCAGAGACAAAAAGGGAAGCTAAAGTTCCAAATTTCATTGTTGTTCACAGGAGATTTTGCTCTGTCTTTAAAATGTAGACATTATTAATATAGGGTTAATGGCTACATCTACAGAGTGAAGCCCTGCAAGTAGCCCAACCCCATTTGCCTCACCTCATTACCCAGTTGGTTGCCAAATCCTGTCTTTTCACCTCCTGAATAAGTCGGTACTGTTTCTGTCCCAAAATCCAATTTGAGCAGGCCTTGTTGTTGATCTTCCTCTAATTGACCAGGACTCTCATTATTTCCCTCTCCCCCGTGCCCAGAAAACCTTATTACTCTTAGGACATTTATTATCTTGGTGTGTTTTTTCTCGTGTATTTGCCTTCAGCTAGGATCTGAGTGCCTTGTGCTTGTCCTCAGCTGGCTCTGTGGTGTCTTTACTCTAGGGTCTGTCACCTGTTGTGATGCTAGGAACACAGAATGTACTCAACAAAAATTGTTATGTGAAGGGGCAATAGCTACAGGTGTTTTCAGATGAGTGTGTGTAACCAGTTCTTTTGGGTCTCACCTCATCCAGCATTTGCACACTTGTTCTAATAGCAGTCAGAGCCAAGTGTCTCCAAAGCAATCTTACTGAACCTTCTGGTTTTTATGATGAAACCTGTTTGTGAAATTGCCTCAATTAGAAGCTCGCATATCCTGCAGTTAATATTTTCTTAGGAAATTTGATCTGAATTTAAAAATCAGTATTATTCTGTCTAAAACATCACTTACCTAATCAAGGAGGTCTTCACTTCTCTTACCTTCTGTCCGAATGTTTAGTCTTCCATTTTCACTTTACTTTGTTGTCTGCCACAGTGTTCTACAGTGATGAGGCCCTGGGGCATGTCTTTCTTAAAAACAATGCCTTGTGCTGTGAGTATTGAAAGGCCACCCCTGTTGTGCTTCCAGCCATTTATCTTATGTAATCCAAACTGGTGATTTTCTTTCCATTGAATGTTTTCTCTCATTCTTAGCTTTATGCAGCAAGTTAATGAAAAGGAAACAGAACGCTTAAGATTCTAGGGCAATGTTAATGCCAATGTTCAGACAGTAAAACCTGTTTACAGGAGTGTCAAAGGTTATGAGTAAGTTTTCCTCTGCCCCTATTTTCATGTGACCTCTCCCAAGTCCCCAAGTTGTATCTTTTTATGAGTTTCTGCTTGCAGTTTTATGATCACCCTGTCCCTCATACTAGTGTCTATAATCCTTGATTTTAAATTAGGACAGTATTTACTTCTTTCTTAAATAAATATAACAAATTTGCATTCTTAGAACTTCTCTCATCTCACCCATTTGATTTATACATGGAAAATTGTTAGTTTTTAATTCTCATTCTCTTCTGTAACTAATAACTATTTTAAAGTAAAAATACAATACATGTTATATTTGTATTGTTTTAGACATGTAAATACTGTTCTCTACAGAGCTGTTCAGTTGTGTGAGCAGTGAGAGGAGGGCAAATAATCCTATTTTACTAAATTACTGTGGTTTAAGAAGGACGTAAATGTCAATAGCCAAGAGATTATCTTTCTTAATTAATTTTGTTCTTTCCACTTACTCCTCTGATATTTCTTAAAATTTTATTACTGTTTTCCTTTCCTGTTGAGCAGAAGAAAGCTTTTTCCAGGCAATTTCGGTTGGTGCTTGTAGACACACCTGCTTGCTCTTCCTTCTTCTACCAGTAGGGTTTTAATTGGGAATTTAAAATCCTCAGCAGCATATTCTTTTTTTTTGTATTTCGCATAAAAATTGCTGAATGAAGCTGTTTCAGACAACTGCATTGCACATATCCTACCAGGATTAGAACTGCCAACTATGTTTTCCTTCTATACTCAGATTCCCTAAAATGGAATATAGCATTAATGATCCTTATCCACTAAATGAGGAAACTGCCCAGGGGCTACCCTCAGGCTTAAAAGACATTATTAGAAGGAGCCTTTGGTCATTTTCCACAGCTGCAGCAACTCATAGTCTTAGAAAGAATGTCTTTAAAAAATTCTGTGGGAAACAAGATTTGCTGTGGCTCACTGAGAACCTGTCGCTGAGACTGTTCATTCGGGCCTCATGCTTTTCTTGCTCCTTGTACTGTTCTGTCAGTGAAGTGTCACGAGAGAGCATGGGTTGTGGGACAGCCTTCCAGTGTGTCTGCTGTGGGCCCTCCTCACTGCTCCTGGGGCACTGTTTGGATGGAGCACATCCCTGTCTCTGTCTGAGATGGTTTTTGTGCACATGACCATCCCATTGTAGAACCGGGAGTTCCATAGTGAGCTCTGAAGAAAGGCTCTTGTGGGCTCTGCCAGTTGTAGATTTTATCAGGAGCTTATGAATGTCTCTCACACTGGTTCTCACTGGAACACAAGCAAGTACAGGTGAAGTAAGCTTTTTTTCTTTTCCTTTTCAACAGCTGTTTAGCTTGCTTTATTCTTAAAATTGTAGTGTTTCAGTAAATGTGCCATTAGGAAAAGTGTCAGTTATGCTGATATCTATATAATTCAGAAATTTTCTTTTCATAGGCAGTTGGCACTACAAGCAAAGTGAATTTATCATCCCTTTTCCTAAATGAAATAAAAATGTATTGTCTTCTGAAATGGGGCAAATTTATCTTGAATACACTTTGTGTGTCTGTGCCTTCTCAAAAGACATATTATCTGATCATTGTTGTTATAGTTACAGAAGGTTGATTGTCCAGAATGTGCAATTTGCAGGTGTGCATTTACAAGCACTTCAGAGACAGTATCTTTGAAAATAAGAAATTCAGCAAGGCTATCTAGAGACTTAATAGTGAGTTTTTAAAGTATTGTATTTTTAACTTTCATAGTATGAACTCTAATATATATATTTAAAAATAGATGCCTGATAAGTGAAGTGAATATAAGAAAACAGATCTTCCTCTTTTATTGGGCAATGCCTCAGGACAAAATATAAGAATGTATATCTTAATAGGTTGTGATTTTTAAATTTCTATTTTAAACTATTTCACATCATACTGTATGTTATTATCTCTGAAAAGAGGTATTAACTATTAATAAATCATAGATTTTAGATTATCACTCCCCTTCTCTGCTTAAATTTGACAAAAAAAAATTTAACCTCTTATTTCAGAATCATCAGTACACTCAAAAACTTTTGAATGTCAGAAAGTTTTTTTTTTTACACAATTCTTTAAAACCTGTAGTTAATAGAGTAGAAATCGGATTTACACAAATTATGTTACTAGCATGAGGTTAATCTAAATCATGGCACATTGGAGAGGGTTGGAAGATGGCGTCGTGAGTAGAACAGTGGAAATCTCCTCCCAAAACCACAAATATCTATGAAAATATAACAAAACCAACCCCTCCTAGAATGAAGACAAGAGGACACAGGACAATATCAAGACCACATCCGCAGCAGAGAGAACGCAGCGCGTCATGAATGGGGTAAGATACAAGCCACAGCGCGGTGGGAGCCAAGCGCCCATCCCCCCAACTCCCGGCAGGAGGAGAATAGGCAGAGCGGGAGGGAGATGGAGCACAGGACTACCGAACACACAGCCCCAGCCATCCGGGCCAGTGTGCAGGGCCCTGGATACTAGGAAAACAAGGCAGCAATAGTGAGCGGGCACCGGAGGCCGGGCCCCAGAGGACATAAGAAGAGTGAGCCAGATTTTGTTTTTTTCTGTTTTGTTTTGGCTAGCACTTTTTGGAAGTCTTAAAGAGATAGGGACCCCAATGCTAGGGAAAGAGGGCTGCAAGACCGGTGAGCAGATGCCTGAGGCTGGCACCGGAGAATAAAGAAAAACGAGTGGCCACTTTTATTTTTAATTAATTTTTTTTTTTGTGGTCGTTGTTTTGTTTCAGCGGGTGCTTTTTGGAAGTCTTAAAGGGGCAGGGCGGGACACTATATCCAGAGGTAAGGAATCTGGGGATCGCAGGGCAGTCTAACCCCTGGGCTCCAGGGAATAGGGAGGCACCTTACAGAGATAAATAGTCTCCATGCCGCTCCCTCTAAAATGCCACTTCACCACTTTGGAGCAGGGGCCCGAACCAGGCCACGCCCACAGTCACAGTGGAGATAAACTCCATAGCAGCCAGGCAGGAAGCAGAAACCCTGTCTGCACGCAGCTGTCCAGCACAAGCCACTAGAGGTTGCTTTTATCCCAGGAGAGGAAGGCCACAAACGAACAAGAAGGGAAGTTCTTCCAGCCGTCATTTGTTCCAGCTCTGCAAACTATTCCTATCACCATGAAAAGGCAGAGCTACAGGCAAAGATCACAGAGACAACACCAGAGAAGGAGACAGACCTAACCAGTCTTCCTGACAAAGAATTCAAAATGAGAATCATAAACACGCTGACAGAGATGCAGAGAAATACGCAAGAGAAATGGAATGAAGTCCGGAGGGAGATCACACATGCCAGAAAGGAGATTGCAGAAATGAAACAAACTCTGGAAGGGTTTATAAGCAGAATGGATAAGATGCAAGAGGGCATTGATGGAATTAAATCCAGAGAAGAGGAACGCATAGAAGCTGACAGAGAGAGAGATAAAAGTATCTCCAGGAATGAAACAATGTTAAGAAAATTGTGTGACCAATCTAAAAGGAACAATATCCATATTATAGGGGTTCCAGAAGAAGAAGAGAGAGGAAAAGAGATGGAAAGTATCTTAGAAGAAATAACTGCTGAAAACTTCCCCAAACTGGGGGAGGAAAAAATCGAACAGACCACGGAAATACACAGAACCCCCAACAGAAAGGATCCAAGGAGGACAAAACCAAGACACATAATAATTGAAATGGCGAAGATCAAGGACAAAGAAAGAGTTTTAAGGCAGCTAGAGAAAAAAGGTCACCTATAAAAGAAAACCCATCAGGCTAACATCAGACTTCTTGACAGAAACCATACAGGCCAGAAGAGAATGGCATGATATATTTAATACAATGAAACAGAAGGCCTTGCACCAACTATACTGTATCCAGCACAACTATCATTCAAATATGATGGTGGGATTAAACAATTCCCAGACAAACAAAAGCTGAGGGAATTTTCTTCCCACAAACCACCTCTACAGAACATCTTACAGGGACTGCTCTAAATGGGAGCACTCCTAGAAAGAGCACAGCACAAAACACCCAACATATGAAGAATCGAGGAGGAGGAATAAGAAGGGAGAGAAGAAAATAATCTCCAGATAGTGTATATAATAGCTCAATAAGTGAGCTTATTTAGGCAGTAAGATAATAAAGAAGCTAACCTTAAACCTTTGGTAACCACAAATCTAAAGCCTGCAATGGCAATAAGTACATATTTTTCAATAGTCACCCTAAATGTAAATGAACTTAATACACCAATAAAAAGACACAAAGTAACAGAATGGATAAAAAAACAAGACCCATGTATATGCTGCTTACAAGAAACTCACCTCAAACCCAAAGACATGCACAGGCTAAAAGTCAAGGGATGGGAAAACATATTTCAAGCAAACAACAGCGAGAAGAAAGCAGGGATTGCAGTACTAATATCAGACAAAATAGACTTCAAAACAAAGAAAGTAACAGACAAAGAAGGACACTACATAATGATAAAGGGCTCAGTCCAACAAGAGGATATAACCATTCTAAATATATATGCACCCAACACAGGAGCACCAGCATATGTGAAACAAATACTAACAGAACTAAAGGGGGAAATAGACTGCAATGCATTCATTCTAGGAAACTTCAACACACCACTCAACCCAAAGGATAGATCCACTGGGCAGAAAATAAGTAAGGACAGTGAAGCACTGAACAACACAGTAGAGCAGATGGACCTAATAGACATCTATAGAACTCTACATCCTAAAGCAACAGGATACACATTCTTCTCAAGTGCACATGGAACATTCTCCAGAATAGACCACATACTAGGAAACAAAAAGAGCCTCAGAAAATTCCAAAGATTGAAATCCTACCAACCAACTTTACAGACAACAAAGGCATAAAACTAGAAATAAACTGTACAAAGAAAGTAAAGAGGCTCACAAACACATGGAGGCTAAACAACACGCTCCTAAATAATCAATGGATCAATGACGAAATCAAAATGGAGATCCAGCAATATATGGAAACAAATGACAACAACAACACTAAGCCCCAACTTCTGTGTGACGCAGCAAAAGCACTCTTAAGAGGAACGTATATAGCGATCCAGGCACACTAGAAGGAGCAAGAACAATCTCAAATGAATAGTCTAACATCACAATTATCAAAATTGGAAAAAGAAGAACAAATGAGGCCTAAATCAGCAGAAGGGGGACATAATAAAGATAAGCGAAGAAATAAGCAAAATTGAGAAGAGTAAAACAATAGCAAACATCAATGAAACCAAGAGGTGGTTATTTGACAAAAACAAAATAGATAAGCCACTAGCCAAAGTTGTTAAGGGAAAAAGAGAATCAACACAATCCAACAGAATCACAAATGAGAACGGAAAAATCATGACAGACTCCACAGATATACAAAGAATTATTAAATACTACTATGTAAATCTATATGCCAAAAAGCTGAAAAACCTAGAAGAAATGGACAACTTCCTAGAAATATACAACCTTCCAAGACTGACCAAGGAAGAAACACAAAAGTTAAACAAACCAATTATGAGCCAAGAAATTGAAACGGTAATCAAAAAACTACCAAAGAACAAAATACCCGGGCAGGATGGATTTACTTCAGAATTTTATCAGACACACAGAGAAGACATAATACCCATTCTCCTTAAAGTTTTCCAAAAAATAGAAGAGGAGAGAATACTCCCAAACTCATTCTATGAAGCCAAAATCACCCTAATACCAAAACCAGGCAAAGACCACACCAAAAAAGAAAATTACAAACCAATATCCCTGATGAATGTATATGCAAAAATACTTAATAAAATATTAGCAAACCGAATACAAAAGTATTTCAAAAGGATCAAACTCCATGACCAAGTGGGATTCATCCCAGGGATGATAGGATGGTACAACATTCAAAAATCCATCAACATCATCCACCGCATCAACAAAAAGAAAGACAAAAACCACATGATCATCTCCATAGCTGAAAAAACATTCGACAAAATTCAGCATCCATTCAAGATAAAAACTCTCAGCAAAATGGGAATAGAGGGCAAGTTCCTCAACATAATAAAGGCCATATATCATAAACACACAGACAACATTATACTGAACAGCGAGAAGCTGAAAGCTTTTCCTCTGAGATCGGGAACTAGACAGGGATGCCCACTCTCCCCACTGCTGTTTAACATAGTACTGGAGGTCCTAGCCATGGCAATCAGACAAAACAAAGAAATACAAGGAATCCAGATTGGTAAAGAAGAAGTTAAACTGTCACCATTTGCAGATGACGTGATATTGTACATAGAAAACCCTAAAGACTCCACCCCAAAATTACTAGAACTGATATCGGAATACAGCAAAGTTGCAGGATAAAAATTAACACACAGAAATCTGTAGCTTTCCCATACACGAACAATGAACCAATAGAAAGGGATATCAGGAAAGCAATTCCATTCACAATTGCATAAAAAAGAATAAACTACCTAGGAATAAATCTATCCAAAGATGTGAATCACCTATATTCTGAACACTACAAGTCACTCTTAAGAGAAATTAAAAGGGACACTTACAAATGGAAACTCATCCCATGGTCGTGGATAGGAAGAATTAATATCGTCAAAATGGACATCCTGCCCAAAGCAATATACAGATTTGACGCAATCCCTATCAAATTCACAGCAACATTCTTCAATGAACTTGAACAAATAATTCAAAAATTCATATGGAACCACCAAAGACCCCAAATAGCCAAAGCAATCCTGAGAAAGAAGAATAAAGTATAGGGGATCTCACTCACCAATGTCAAGCTCTACTATAAAGCAATAGTAATCAACACAATTTGGTACTGGCACAAGAACAGAGCCACCGACCAGAGGAACAGACTAGAGATTCCAGACATTAACCCAAACATATATGGTCTATTAATATTTGATAAAGGAGTCATGGACACACAATGGCAAAATGACAGTCTCTTCAACAGATAATGCTGGCAAAACTGGACAGCTACATGTAGGAGAATGAAACTGGACCTTTGTCTAACCCCATATAAAAAGTAAATTCAAAATGGATCAAAAATCTGAATGTAAGCCATGAAACCATTAAACTCGTGGAAAAAAACATAGGCAAAAACCTCTTAGACATAAACTTGAGTGACTTCTTCTTGAACATATCTCCCCGGGCAAGGAAAACAACAGCAAAAATGAACAAGTGGGACTATATTAAGCTGAAAATCTTCTGCACAGGAAAAGACACCATCAATAGAACAAAAAGGAACCCTACAGTATGGGAGAATATATTTGTGAATGACAGATCAGATAAAGGCTTGATGTCGAAAATATATAAAGAGTTCACACGCGTCAACAAGCAAAAATCAAATAATCCAATTAAAAAATGGGCAGAGGAACTGAACAGACAGTTCTCTATAAAAGAAATACAGATGGCCAACAGAAACATGAAAAGATGCTCCACATCACTAATTATCAGAGCAAAGCAAATTAAAACTACAATGAGGCATCACCACACACCAGTAAGGATGGTTGCCATCCAAAAGACAAACAACAACAAATGTTGGCGAGGCTGTGGAGAAAGGGAACCCTCCTACACTGCTGGTGGGAAAGTAAACTAGTACAACCATTGTGGAAAGCAGTATGGAGGTTCATCAAAATGCTCAAAACAGACTTACCATTTGACCCAGGATTTCCATTCCTAGGAATTTACCCTAAGAACGCAGCAATCAAGTTTGAGAAAGACAGATGCACCCCTATGTGTATCACAGCACTATTTACAAAAGCCAAGAATTGAAAACAACTTAATGTCCATCGGTAGATGAATGGATAAAGAAGATGTGGTACATATACACAATGGAATACTACTCAGCCATAAGAGGGCAAATCCTACAATTTGCAGCAACATGATGGAGCTGGAGGGTATTATGCTCAGTTAAATAAGCCAAGCGGAGAAAGAGAAATACCAAATGGTTTCACTCATCTGTGGAGTATAAGAACAAAGGAAAAACTGAAGGAACAAAACAACAGCAGAATCACAGAACCCAAGAATGGACTAACAGGTATCAAAGGGAAAGGGACTGAGGAGGATGTGTGGGTAGGGAGGGATAAGGGTTGGGATGAAGAAGGTGGGTATTAAGATCAGCATGCATAGGGGGGTGGGAGAAAGGGGAGGGCTGTACAACACAGAGAAGACAAGTAGTGATTCTACAACATTTAGCTATGCTGATGGGCAGTGACTGGAAAGGGGTTTATAGCGGGGATCTG
This sequence comes from Manis pentadactyla, assembly GCF_030020395.1. Lineage (NCBI taxonomy): Eukaryota > Metazoa > Chordata > Mammalia > Pholidota > Manidae > Manis > Manis pentadactyla. Next base: position 2,404,216 of record NW_026644705.1, read on the forward strand.
GTATAGGGGAGAGCGTAGTAAAAATAATATTCTTCATGAAAGTGTAGATTAAAGATAACAAAAAAAAAGAAAAGGGGGATTATTCCATGACAGGATAAAACTAACTGTAAATCAACAATTAATGCATGGTTTAAATATCCTTAACTTTGATCACTTAAAGTGTGTCAGATGATTGGTTATGGAGGTACACTTTTGCGATAATATACTTTTCTCTTAAAAAAAATAGCAGTTCCTGTTTGGTGACCTCCAATGTGTTCCACACAATGGTATAAAGGGAAGATCAAATTGTGGGAAAAGGGTCTGTTTGTATTTATGCAGAGGATCAAAGCCTAATGTGTCTACCCAGTAAATGAACTAAGATACGATGTGAAGACGAACTTCCAACATCACTCTCTGGAAGAGTCATACAAGAAGATGATGATCAAAAAACCTCAACAAGGACCCAGGCGATGCTGCAGTTGTTGCTGCATTCATCCCACTGGTTCCCGGACTTTCCATTGTAATGAAGAAGGAGATATCTAAGCTGGCCTGTGCATACAGTAAAACAACAAATTTGACTGGATCTACACTGTTGGAACTAAACCAAGATTTAGGAGAAGTGCAAGTTGTAGCGCTCCAAAATCTTACAACTACAGACTATCTACTGTTAGAAGAACATATGGGATGTGAACAGTTCCCAGGAATGGGCTGTTTTAATTTGTCTGATTTATCTCAGACTGTTCAAGTACAGTTGGACAATATCCATCATATCATAAACAAATTTTCACAAATGCCTAGGGTGCCTAACTGGATTTCTTGGCTCACTGGAGATGGCTTGTAATTGTACATCTGCTTTGGTTATGTAACTGTACTCCTATAATGTTAATGGGTGCGTGCAATTTAATTAGTAGTTTAAAACCTATAATGCTTAAATTACTCTACAAGAAGATATGTCAAAGAAATAATCTCCCCATGTTTTCTTCCATCTGTTACCTCTACAGCTTTTCTTCTTCCTTCCTAATTACAAACCTTAAATAGAATTCATGTCTCATATCAAATTTAGCGAGTATCATAATTCCTCCAAGTGCTAAAGCTACCTCAAGACAAATGGTGGGCATAGAAGCCACAGGGCATAAATCTGCATAGAAATAAAAAGCTAACCTTTTCAAACAATTATACTTCTCTCTCAATTCCCAACTTTACATCTCCCTGTATGGCCCCGGAAGAAGACTGGTTAGCCAGAGACGGGTAAGATTCCTCAAGGGAGGAACAACCTAAGACAGGCCCAGTCACAGGGGCCCCATCAGGTGAGAAACTGGGGATCAACAGAGGTGAGGCTTAAAACCTCTCCCGCCCTGTTTTGAGAGAAATATTCTGCATGCATGGATATTTTATTGCCCTTGTCTAGCTTGGATCATCACATAGTCTACAGTCACACACCCGATCATCTACATTTGCTCTCTTACAACACTTATCTAAGTTTTCTACCTTTATCTTACATCTACCTACCACTTCAGCATTTTATTTAAAATGATAATAATAATAATAATAATAATAAAGTGAGAAATGTGGGATCCACATATAAATCAAGTATAAAAATCAAACGAATATTCATATTTCACATGATTGTTTATGGCTCATAATGTGTGATCAAAACTGAAAGGTTCTGTGATGACTGCCCTTTGCACTGTTCACCGTGTAAGAACTTATTCACTATGTAAGAATTTGTTCACCATGTAAGAACTTGTTCATTATACTTTAGAAGATTGGAGACTGTTGAGAATTAGGCTTCGGGTTGATTGAGGATTGTGCATTGAGTCCCCTATACAGAGTTTTATAGTTGGTAACTACCATTTGATCAATAAATAAAATATATGCCCTCTCAAATATATATATTTATTACATCAGCAATTTCTCTGGAAACTGTTGATCTATAAAAAGTGGATCCTAGTATTTAACTTAGTTTTCTTGATTTCACTTGACCATTCAGAAACAGAAGCTCCATGGGGGTACCCACGGATTCAGCCTACCATTTTCCAGTGTCTGAGATGTTCATCCTGAGCCAGGGTGGAAGTCCATGGGGCAGCGTTTGAGCCTCCCGTTCAGAACCATTCTGCTTTATAACATCTTGTTGTTCATTTTTTGTCCTGGAAATCGCTCACTCTGAGCCTGCCCTGTGAGGCCCAGGCAGCACTCGCAGCTACAGGCTCTGAAAGGTGGAGCCCCTTTCCTACCCTCCCTGCAGTACATACACGTGAGAGGGCCAGAAAGCCCACCCAGAGACAGATACAGATAGCATGAGTGTGCATAATTGCCCCTACACAGGCAGGACAGAGCATCTCATGGCCTGCAGGCCCTGTGTGGGCATGGGGCAGTTCTCAGAAGTGGACAGGGCAGGAGGTAGGTGGTCACAGAACACAGGCCATATTGGCTCTGGGTGTTTGTCTGGCACAGAATTCTAAAGTAATTTAAGTGGGTTGCTTTTATTTAAAATACAGATTTCTCCCTTTTTTTGAGAAATTGGAAGGCAAGGAAACCCTGGCAGGACCCACTTCCTCTTGTGGCTGGTTGGCCAGTAGTGGGCCCACCATGTTCCTACCCAAGAGAAAAGGAAGCCTTTTCACTCATAATTTTCAGGAAGAAAATCATCAAGTATGTTACTTTGGTAGATTCAGGTATTGCCAGAAATAAAAGTTTCTACTTCCCTGCCTTTCAGGGGGAGAATCAAGAGACAAGACAACTGGTAAATCATGTCCTGGTCCCAGTAGCTAGCAGCTGACCATGGGCCACCCTAGGGATGGCCGGTGTGCTCCTCGTCTGTGTCCGACCTCGGCTGGCCCTGAGTAGGGCGGCCCACAAACACCTGCCCCGCCCCTGAGCCCACGGAGAAGCACCTCTGAGGAGTCAGCAGGGGTTGGAAATGAGGTTTCCTTTCCACTTTTACATCTGGCAGGTCAGGAAGGTGAGATTTAAATCTGGCCTCTGGGTTAAGTTTATCATTTTATGTTGATTCCCGATATCTCTGTTCATTACATTTACAATGGTACTGCTAATGTGAATTTTCTCGTCAACACAATCCAGTAACTGCCTTTTAAAAAATAAATAAGTGGAACCTTAGGGAAAACAAGTGGAAGATGATGTAGGTTCATGTTGGAGCTTCTGTGGTACTCAGCACACACCTGCGTACCCGGTGTGTCACTGGGACAGAAACCACGTGCACCACCGGTAACTTTGCTTGCTGTTAGAAGGTGTTTTTGGTAGACATGGGAATAGTAGGACTGCATGATTGCTTTCAACCAAATCAGGACTGTGTTGGGTTTTTTATTTTTATTTATATTTGTATTTTATTTATTTTATTTTTTGTAGATAATTATTTTTTATTGAAGGGTAGTTGACACACAGTATTACATTTGTATCAGGTGTACAACACAGTGATTCAACATTTATATACATGATAATTCTAGATACCAGCTATCACCATACAAAGTTGTTATAATATTTTGACTATATTCCTTATGCTACACATTACATCATAGTTACTTATTTATTTTACAATTGGAAGTCTGTATTTTTTATTTTTTTTTGAGAGGGCACCTCTCACACTTATTGAACAAATGGTTGTTAACAATAAAAATAAAATTCTGTATAGGGGGGTCAGTGCTCAATGCCCAATCATGAATCCACACCAAGCCTAATTTTCGTCAGTGTCCAATCTTCTGAAGCATAACAAACAAGTTCTTACATGCAGAACAAATTCTTACATAGTGAATAAGTTACATGGTGAACAGTACAAGGGCAGTCATCACAGAAACTTTCGGTTTTGCTCATGCATTATGAACTATAAACAATCAGTTCAAATATGAATATTCGTTTGATTTTTATACTTGATTTATAGCTGGATACCACATTTCTCTCCTTATTATTTTAAATAAAAAGCTGAAGTGGTAGGTTGATGCAAGATAAAGGTAGAGAACAGTTTACTGTTGTAAGAGAGCGAATGAAGATGATCGGGTGTGTGCCTGTAGACTATGTGTTAACAAAAGCTAGACAAGGGCAATAAAATATCCACAGATGCAGAAGATTTCTCTCAGAACAGGGGGGTTGAGGTTCTCAGCCTCACCTCTGTTGATCCCCAATTTCTCACCTGATGGCCCCCCTGCGACTGTGCCTGTCTTAGGTTGTTCCTCCCGTGAGGAATCTTACCCGTCTCTGGCTAACCAGTCATCTTCCAGGGCCATACAGGGAGATGTAAATTTGGTAAGAGAGAGAGAAGCCTTATCGTTTGAAAAGGTTAGCTTTTTACTTCTATGCAGATTTATGCCCTGTGGCTTCTATGCCCAGCATTTGTCTTGAGGTATCTTTAGCACTTGCAGGAATTATGATACTCGGTAAATTTGATATGAGACAGGAATTCTATTTAAGGTTTATAATTAGGAAGGAAGAAGAAATGCTATAGAAGTAGCAGGCAGAAGAAAACATGGGAAGATTGATTATTTCTTTGACATATCTTCTTGTAGTGTAACTTCAGCATGTATAGGTTTTAAACTACTAATTAAATTGCGCAGACACATTAACATAATATGGGTACAGTTACATACCCAAAGCAGACCTATATTTATCAGCCATCTCCAGTGTAACCAAGAAAACCAGTTAGGCACCTTAGGCATTTGTGAAAACTTATCTATGATATGGTTGATATTGTCTAACTGAACTTGAACAGTCTGGGAGAAATCAGACAAATTAAAACAACCCATTCCTGGGGACTGTTCACATCCCATATGTTCATTTAACAGTAAAAAGTCTGTAGTTGTAAGATTTTGGAGTGCTACAACTTGCACTTCTCCTAATTATTGGTTGAGTTCCAACAGAATAGATCCAGTCAAATTTGTTGTTTTACTGTATGCACAGGCCAGCTTAGATATCTCCTTCTTCATTCCCATGACAATTCCAGGAATTGGTGCAATGAGTGCATCTACACCTGCTTTTTTTTAAATCATTAATCTACACTTACATGATGAACACTTTGTTTACTAGGCTCACCCCTTTACCAGGTCCCCCCTTTACATTCACTGTCCATCAGCGTAGTAAAATGTTATAGAATCACTATTTGTCTTCTCTGTGTTGTCCAGCCCTCCCCTTTCTCCCACCCCCCAATCGATGCTAATCTTAATACCCCCCTTTTACTCCCCCCTTATCCCTCTCTACCCACCCATCCTCCCCATTCCCTCTCCCATTGAAGTGAGTGTTGTGTTGAAGTCTCCTAGAATGAATGCATGGCATTCTATTTCCTCCTCTAGTTCTGTTAATTTTTGTTTCAGGTATGTTGGGGCTCCTGTATTGGGTCCATATAAATTTAAAATGGTTTTGTTCTCTTGATGGACTGAGCCCTTTATCATTATGTAATGTCCTTCTTTGTCTTTTGTTACTTTTTTTATTTAGAAGTCTGTTTTGTCTTATACCAGAATTGCAACACCTGCTTTCTTCTCTCTTTTGTTTGCATGAAATATCTTTTTCCATCACTTGACTTTAAGTCTGTGCATGTCTTTGGGTTTGAGGTGAGTCTCTTGTAAGCAGCATATGGATGGATCTTGCTTTTTTATCCATTCTATTACTCTGTGTCTTTTGATTGGTGCATTCAGTCCATTTACATTTAGGGTGATTATTGAAAGGTATGAATTTATTGCATTGCAGGCTTTAAGCTGTGGCTACCAAAGATTTAGGGTTACCTTCTTTACTATCTTACTGTCTACCTTAACTCGCTTGTTGAGCTATTATAAAAGTGGTCTGATGATTCTTTATTTCTCTCCCTTCTTATTCCTCCTCCTCCCTTCTTCATATGTTGGGTGTTTTGTTCTGTGCTCCTTTTAGGAGTGCTCCCATCTAGATCAGTCCCTGTAGGATGCCCTGAAGAGGTGGTTTGTGGGAGGCAAATTCCCTCAACTTTTTCTTGTCTTCAAATTGTTTAATCCTTTCTTCATATTTAAATGATATTTGTGCTGGATTCAGTAGTCTTGGTTCGAGGCCCTTCTGTTTCTTTGCATTAAGTGTATCATGCCATTCTCTTCTGGCCTGTAGGGTTTCTGTTGAGAAGTCTGATGATAGCGTGATGGGTTTTCCTTTGTACTTAAACTTTTTTTTCTCTCTGTCTGCCATTAATACTTTGTCCTTGTCTTTGATCTTTGCCATTTTAATTATTATGTGTCTTCGTGTTGCCCTCTTTGCATCCATTGTCATGGGAGTTCTGTGTACCTCTGTGGTCTGAGAAGCCATTTCTTCCCCTAGTTTGGGGAAGTTTTCTTCAATTATTTCTTCAAAGACACTTTCTCTCCCTTTTTCTGTCTCTTCTCCTTCTGGTATTCCTATAATGCCTATATTATTCCTTTTGATTGGTCACTCAGCTCTCTTAAAATTCTTTCATTCCTGGAGATCCTTTTATCTCTCTCTGCATCAGCTTCTCTCTGTTCCTGTACTCTGTTTTCTAGTCCATTAATGGTCTCTTGCATCTCGTCCATTCTGTTTTGAAGTCCTTCCAGAGCATTTTATTTCTGTATTCTCCTTCTGTAGTTCTTGCATATTTCTCTGCAAGTCCATCAGCATGGTTATGACTTTTGTTTTGAATTCTTTTCAGGAAGACTGGCTAAATCTATCTCCCCAGGTTCCTTCTCAGGGGAAGATGTAGCAGTTGCCAAAGCTGTCTGGGTTAGTCTTGTCTGAATCATGTTTTCTTGCCTTTTCATGTTGACAGGTGCTATTGACTGTCAGCTGGGAGGGCCAAACTTTTCACATGCTACTGGCCTTTCTTTACTTGGACAACTGCGACCCCTAGTGGCTTGTGCTGGGTATTTGCGTGTAGACTGGTTCTTTGTGTCTTGCCTGGCCAGAATGGAGGAACTTCCCTTTCTGTGGGCCTTTTGCCTTAGGCTGCTTCTATGCTTTCACAGCGCCCAGAGGGGTAATGGACGGGGGGCTGTTTGGTGGTTTACCTCTGTGAGGTGTCTCAGAGCTGCTGCCCAGGGGTTTAGTGCGCCTGGATTTCTCTGTACATTCCATCTGCTGGGCGGTGGCCTGTGTTGTTTCCATCCAGCTGTTAAGTACCTGTCCCTTTAAGACATTCATAAAGCCCCCGCTTTTTTTGTCACAGGTGCATCAGCTTTAGCATGTCCTCAGAGGTCTTGCTGCCCTGTTTCCCTAGTTTCCAGAGATCCCGTGCATGCACTGTCTCTGTGCTCTGGTGTGGGTGGCTGGAGTTGTGTGTTCAGAAGTCTTGGGCTCCGTCTCCCTCCCGCTCTTCCTATTCTTCTCCCGCTGGGAGCTGGGGGGAGGTGCACTCGGGTCCTGCTGGGCTGGGGCTTCTACCTTACCCCTTTCACCAGGCACTGGGTTCTCGCTTGTGTAGTTGTAGTCTGGCTGTTGTCCTATGTCTTCTGGTCTGTCTTTTAGGATTAACTGTATTTGCTGTATTTTCAAAAATATATATGTTATTGGGAGGAGATTCCCAATGTCCTACTCATGCTGCCATGTTGCCTCCATGCTGCAGTTTTATTTTCTGTAGCTCCCTGAGCATGCTCCTGATTTTATTTTGAGATCTCTTTCTCAGGAAGATTGATTTGAGTGTAGTTACCAGGTTCCTTTGAAGGTTCATCTTTGTAGGTGGCGCCCTCTAGCTCCCAGAAGCTTTACTCTCTGGAGATGTTCAGCCTTTGGGGGGATGGCAGGCGTCCCAGGGTTGTGGTGCCAGTGCCAAACCCGCCGGAATGAAAGAGGACTTTCCTGCTTCCCGGCCACAGTGCCTGTCTCCACTCCCAGGGCCAGTTTGTGGAGCACGCAGGGAGAAGCTGCCATAGGTGGGGGCGGCCGTTTTGCAGGCTGGTCCCTGCAGGGATGCAGGCCGTGTACCAGTCACATGACGGTAAGGGGCCTCAGAACTGAAAGGCCAGCCAGGGGGATGGAGAGCCTGGAGCTCCTGAAAGCTCACCCGCCTGCCGGGCTGAGTGCACCCAGGCAGTTTGGCACAACTGTCCTTTATCCTGAGTGGCAAGCCCTGTGGAAGCTTTGCCCCTTTAGAAGTTCTCTTGCTGTTAGGAAGTCTTACAGACTGTCCGCCTTTCTTTTGTCCCACATCGGCTGGATGTGGATCCCTGTGTTGTCCCACAAGTGGCTGGAAACTCGTCTCTCGAAGTCTCCTGCCTGTCTTTGCATTCCAACCCCACTGGTCCTCCAGAGAGCAGCACGTTTATGGTAGGTTCGTGCTTCCAGAGCACATATCCAGGACTGTATGTCACACTTCTCCTTGAGGTGACAGCCTGGCGCAGCAGCTTTCTTCCCTGCTGCTCTTCCAGGATTTGGTGTAGTTGTTCCCTTTCCATATTGTATATATGTATGTGGTTTTCGTTTTGGTAGGAGAATTCTGCCTCCCCTCTCACGTGAGCCGCCATCTTTAAACCCATCAGCACATCTATTTTTTTTTTTTGCAGTTTCACTTCTCTAGGGTACCTGTCACCACCCCCTCAATTTGTAGTTGGTCTTCGCCCTTTGATCTCAAGTGAGTCTCCTGTAATGGAGCACGTAGGTGGTCTTGTGTTTCCATCCCTTCTTTTATCCCTGGGTCTTTTGATTGGAGCACTCAGAGCCTATACTTTTATTCTGACAATTGAGTGCTGTGTACTTATTACACTTAAATAATTTTTTTGTTATCATTAATCTACAATCACACAAAGAACATTATGATCACCAAGTACACCAAGTCCCCCTCAAAAACCCCGTTAGAGTCGCTGTCCATCAGCGTAGCTGAATGCTGTTGACCCCTTCACCATGTCCCCCACCACACACCCCGTTAGAGTTGCTGTCCATCAGCATGTAGTAAGATGTTGTGTAATCTCTACTTTTCTTCTCTGTGTTGTACAGCCCTCCCCATGATCCCATCACGCCATACATTTTACATGCTTATCCTAATGCCCCCATTCATTTCTCCCCGCCCTTATCCCTCACTTCCCACCCACCCTGCCCAGTCCCTATCCCTTTGGTAACTGTTAGTAAACTCTCGGGTTCTGTGAGTCTGCTGCTGTTTTTTCCTTCAGTGTTTCTTTGTTGTTATACTCCACACATGATTGAAATCATTTGGTACTTGTCTTTCTCTGCCTGGACTATTTCACTAAGCATAATACCCTCTAGCTCCATCCACGTTGTTGCAAATGGTAGGATTTGTTTTCTTCTTACTGCTGCTTACTGCAAATTTTAAACTGGATTTCTGTCTTCTCTTTGGTCTGTAGTTTCGCTCTGTGCTTTCACCATTGCTCTCCTTGTTATGAACAATAGCTTTGTGTTAATCGACATGTACCTATAACTATCTATCCATCTTTCTGTCTATCTATCTACGTATATAACTGTCTATCAATCATTCAATCATCTTTTTGTATGCCCATCTTACCTTGTGTACAGAAGAGTTAACAGCATAGATTATGTCACTTCCCTACATTATGCTTCCAAAAATCTTGCAAGGTAAGTAGGCCATAGGGAGAGCACGGGGTTCACCAAGACACTTGCAGGTCAAGTCAGCCGCGTGTACATACAAAACCAGTAAATGGTGGTACAGGGACTTGAGCCTGTGTCTCTGTACTCTTTTATCTTCTACTCACGTGCTGACTGTATTTAGACACATTCATTGACTAAGTGCTCCCTGAAGACCCCAAGTAATTTTCCTCTGGGCCTCTTGTACACAGAAAGTAAACTTGGTGCTTTGCTCACCACCATCTTTGAGGGACATCAGCGTGATCACTGCTGATAGGAGGGAGGGAAAATTAAAAATGAACACCAACTTCTAGACAGAAGCAGTTGGGAGCAAAGAGTGTTCTGAGGAGTGACGTGTTTATTTGAGTGTCTAAACTTCCCTCTGTATGTGGTTATTACATCTTTACATTCGTGAACATCAAAAAACCCTCTGATTTCAAAGGCCCAGACGCATATTATTACAGCAATTCAGTTGTTGAGGTGAGAGAAAATGAGGAGGATGTTCCTGCACCACTAAATCTATGGCTGGGCACTGCTGAAACCAAACAAAAAGAATTCACGGTGGCCAGATAGCGCTATTTCCTACTGACTGACTCTGGGAACTCAAACAGAATCCATTTGTTTTACTGTTTGTTTTTCACTTTCACTGTGTAGGGTACCAGTCCCCACCCCTTTGGCTTGTATTTTGTCTGAGTCCTTGGATCTCAAGTGAGTCTCCTGTAAGGGAGCACATAGCTGGTGTTTCCTTTGGAGCACTCAAAGCCTGTCCTTTCATTCTGATGATTTAGAGCAGTGCCCTTATTGCAATTAAAAAAAGTTTTTTTGTTATCATTAATGTACAATCACGTGAAGAATAGTATGTTTACGCTCCTCCCAACTTCACCAATTCCCCACCAAAAACCTCTTACAGATTCTCTCCTTCAGCATAGTTGTATGCTGTAGACCCTTTCAACATGTCCCCCCCACACACCCTGTTACAGTCGCTTTCCATCATCGTTTAGTAAGATGCTGTAGAATCTCTACTTGTCTTCTCTGTATTGTACAGCCCTCCCCATACCCCCTGAGCACACGCATTATTCATGCTAAACGTAATGTCCCCTTTCTTTCTCCCCACCCTTATCCCTCCCTTTCCACCCACCATGTCCAGTCCCTTTCTCTTTGGTAACTGTTAGTCCACTCTCGGGTTCTGTGAGTCTGCTGCTGTTTTTTTCCTTCAGTTTTTCTTTGTTGTTATACTCCACACATGAGTGAAATCATTTGGTACTTGTCTTACTCCACCTGGCCTATTTCACTGAGCATACTACCATCTTGCTCCATCCGTATCAATACAAATGGTAGGATTTATTTTCTTCTTATGGCTGCCTACTGTCTTTTTAAACTGGATTTCATTTTCGTTTTTGTCTGTAGTTTCGCTATGTGCTTTCACCATTGATATCCCGGTTATGAGCAATAACTTTGTGTTAATCGATATGTACCTGAATCTATCTATCTGTCTGTCTGTCTCTCTCTCTATTTATCAATCTATCTATCTATCCTTCTATCTTCCTATCTATCTATCTATTTATCTTCCTTTCATCTATCTATCACGTCTATCATCTATCATCTGTCATCTATCTATCTATCTATCTATGAATCACTCATCTTTTTGTCCTCCCATTTATACTTATGTACAGAACAGTCAACAACATCGCCTATGTCACTTCCCTATATTATGTTTCCAAAAATCTTGCAAAGTAACTAGGCCGTAGGGAGAGCACTAGGTTCACTGAGACACTTGCAGGTCGAGTCAGCCGAGTGTGCTTACAAAACCAGTAAATTGTGGTGCAGGGACGTGATCCCGTATCTCTGTACTCTGTCCTCTTTTACCTCCTTCTCGCTTGCTGACTGTATTTAGCCACATTCATTGACTAAGTGCTCCTTGAAGACCACAAGTATCCTTCTTTTGGGCCTGTTGTAGACAGAAAAGTAAACGTGGTACTTTGCTTACCAACGTGTTTGAGGAACATCGGTGTGATCACTGCTGATAGGAGGAGGGAAAAATAAAAATGAACACCAACTTCTAGACAGAAGCAGTTGGGAGCAAAGGGTGTTCTGAGGAGTGACGTGTTTATTTGAGTGTCTAAAGTTCCCTCTGTATGTGGTTATTACATCTTTACATTCGTGAACATCATAAAACCCTCTGATTTCAAAGGCCCAGACACATATTATTACAGCAATTCAGTTTTTGAGGTGAGAGAAAATGGGAAGGATGTTGCTTCACCACTAAATTTATGGCTGGGCACTGCTGAAACGAAGCAGAAAAAATTCACGTTGGCCAGATAGGGTTATTTTCTACTGACTGTCTCCGGTGACTCAAACAGAATCCATTGGTTTGTTTGTTTGTTTCTCAGTTTCACTTGTGAAGGGTACCTGTCCCCGCTTCTTCAGCTTTTAGTTTGTCTGTGTCCTTGGATCTTAAGTGAGTCTCTTGTAAGGGAGCACATAGATGATCTTGAGTGAAAGATAGCTTTGTTTAGTATGATGCTTTCCTGTCTATCTTCCTACCTATCTCATTAACTATCTATATAATCTATCTACCTATCTATCTATCTGTCATCTATCTATCTATGATCTATCATCTACCTACTATCATCTGTGTATCTATCTGATTAATCTATCATCTATATGTATGTATATCAATCCAATCCATATATCAATCATCTGTCTGTTCATCTGTTTTATCACTTTTGTCAACGTTCTTTCACTAGGTGCACTTTGATTCCTCTATGTCCTTCTCAGTCTCAATTCCTTGTGTTTGTTTATGTGAGTTAGCTGTGTGTTTGGGACTTGAGAGGATTGGCCTTGGGTGGGAACTTCTCCTGCGTAATTGGCACGAGACACCTGGGTGTGGATGGTGTGGTTGGCGGGCTGCGCTCTTCAACCTGTGCATGACAGGGCACTCCGGCTGCTCTGCCTGTGCCATTCCTGCTGTGGCGGCTGCGTGAGCTGCCGAGCATATCCGATGCCCCACGCAGGGATCACAATGGCTGGCCTGCGTGTTCCAGGGCATGTGCATGCCCAGTAGTAGGTCTTCATTCCTGTGCACCGATGTCACCTCGGAGGCCCTGCTTGGTGACCCATCTCCAGAGAGCATGCGTGTAGTCACCGTTTAAATGAACTGCCTATTGGTGACATGCAGGGCTCCTGTGGGCTTGTGGCCCATGGGCTTGCTGAGGTGGCAGGCCAGCTAGCTTGTGGGGAAACTGCTCCCCTCTGCTGTCAAGGTGGAGGTAGAGTTTCAGTGCATTTAGGCATTTAGATGTGAGTGAGGTCTATCTGAAATGAAATAGTAGCGTTGAGAGCTATGTTTCTGTTCATATGAAAAGGGTACTGAGTATAAAGAGTTGGGTGATGGTGGCAGGAATTCTAGGAATGTTTATGTCCCCGCACTTATTTAATTTCTGTTAAGGGAGGTGATTCTGAAGTAACATTTTACTAACGGATGAAGGTGATGTATAAGGTCATCCCACGTCAGCCATAGTGAGATGAAGTGGTGTAGTAGAATTAAATCCTGTACACCTTGGCCTGATGCATAGGAGACACACCGAGGGTGATCTTTGCTGCTCTCCTCTTCTCGCTATTTACCTTAACTAACTTGACGGTTCAGAGTGGTCCCAGCAACATTTCCAGCAAGATCTTTCTAAAATCGCATAGAAACACTTGGCAAAGATATCCCCAGAGTCTAGTGGAAAAATTTTACTCTTTCTGGTCATAGTTTGCAAGATGTTTGCCCTATTCTGCGTTCTTTTGTTACTTTTGAAACTCCTGTGATAGTACACCTATAGGGGCAGTGGTGTACACACACACAAGCACACTCACAGACACATATACACGGCTGAGAGTTAACGGAGACCCAAGTTATTGGAAACTGCAGCCCACACTTTAAAAAAGAAACGTGCATAAGTTGTGCACCTGGTGTTCCCCCCAAAGGGAGCAGACTTCAAAGTGCTGACGTGGTTAAACACAGATACCTATGCAGGCACCTAAGCACAGATATCTATGCATAGGCTCTCTCCGTCCATCATCTCATTGCATCTCTGTTTACCTACATATCTATGTTAGTCTACTCAAGCTGATAACCAGAGTGTCATTGAGTGGGGGCTTAATCGATAGACACTGATTTCTCGCAATTCTGTAAGCAGAAGTCCTAGATCAATTCAGGTTCAGTTCCTGGTGAGGTCCCTTCTTCTGTCTTGCATATGGCTGCATCCCTGCTGTGTCCTCACAGGGTCGAGGGAGAAAGCTCTGTCCTCTGTTCCTCTAAATAGCACTGATTGCATAATGGCAGCTCCACCCACACCCTCATGATATCTTCCAAACCTAATTACCTCCAAAGGCCTCACCTCCCAATACCATGACAGTGGGGGTTACGGCTTCAACCCTGACTTCGTTCAAATATGAACTTGTGTGTGTGTGTGTGTTTGTGTGTGTGTGGTGGTGGTGGGGTGTTAGGAGGAGCGAAAGATGGTGAGTGAGGGCCCATAAATTCAGTTCATAACTCTGTATCTATATATCATCTATTTGTCTAATCTAACCTACCTATATCATCTATCCAATCTAGTCTATCATCTGTCATCTTTATATATCTTATCTATCTGTCATCTCTGTCAATCTATTCTTCTAATCTATGAATATCTAACATCTATCTAATGTATCTATTTCCAATCAATCTATCACATGTCATCTGTCTGTCATCTACCTTTCGTCATTTGTCTACCCATCTATCCTTATGTACAGAACAGTGTAAGATAAATTCTAGCTGAAATAAGAAGGTGAAGAGAGGCAACAAAGGGCCCGGTAGTTTATTTGAACGCAAATACCTGGGCAAGATTTCCCCAGTCTATAGCAATTAAGGCTGGGGAGTTCACACATAAGTAGACAGGCAGCAAGATTTTAAAGAAGGTAGGGGGAGGCAGAGCTAAAGATTTACAGCAGCATGAGGATTTGCTAGCCCAAAGCATATTTTTCAGGTTGGGAGGGGTCAACTGCCAAGAACTTGGGCACATAATCAGTGTCCCATGTGGGAGGAGGCAGCAGCCGGAGACATTGGCACATCATCAGTGTCCGATGTGCTTGCTCCTAGCATCAGTAACCCCAGCCTTACACACAGTTAACAACATGGCTATCTATTATGGCTATCTATCTATCTATCTATCTATCTATCTATCTATCTATCTATCTATCTATCTATCTATCCATCTATCTATCTATTATCTATCTATTCGATCTATCTATACCTATCATCTATCCTATCTAATCTGTCATCTATCTGTCTATCTGTCCTATCTATCAATATCTTTTTTTCTAACCATCTATCCATATGCACAGAACAGTTCACAAGATGGTTTATATGTCATTTCCCTACTTATGTTTCCAAAAGCCTGCAAGGTAACTAGGACTTAGAGACAGACAGCACTGGGTTCACTGAGACATTTGCACATCGTATCAACAGCATGTGACTACAAAACTAGTAAATGGTGGTGCAGGGACTTCAACCCATACCTCTGTACCCAGTCCTCTTTGCCCTCCTTACTGACAGTATTCTAGCCGCATTTGTTGACTGACTGCTCCCTGAAGACCACAAGCATCCTTCCTCTTGACTTTTTCAGTAATTTATCCCATTGTATGGAATGCTTTACGCTCAGATACCTGCTTCTGTCACCTCCTTCTAGACTGTTCAAGTCCCACCTCCCTGGTGAGGCTTACCCTGTCCACTGTTTATTTTGAAAGCCCTGCTTCTCTCTGCCTACAATCTCAGTCCTCCATATCCTGCTTTTTATTCTTCATAGTGTTTGTTACTGGCTTAGCTACCAGAGAACTTACAGATGTTTATAGTCTCTTTCCTCCCCTCCAACTAGAACGTGGTCTTCAGAGGTTAATAATTCTGCGTGTATTAAGTCTGGTGGAGACCCTGCAGACTCTAGGATCAGCGAGAAGTGGGCACAGTTGTAACTCAAAGTGGTTTGACATGTTAGCAGTATAGGTTAGAGTCAGGCCAGGCAGTTATTAAGGAGGGCCTTTTCTGATATTACTAAGCTACTTGATAAATTCTAAGCTTAAAATTTCAATTATCACACAGCAGTGAAAAACAATTCCTTCTGTCATTCCTCCAGCCTCGAGGACCTGGATGCCAAATCAAATCTCTCAATGGGAAGTGGGAATGTGTGAGGAAGATCAGCCAAAGTCTTAAGTTACACAAGGCACACACATACAGAATTAAGCATGTTTAAAAACCAAAATGATAAGAGTGGTTTCCTGTGTCACAGCCAGGATTCCCTAGCCTCCAGTGATCTCAGAGCAGTGGGAGAGGAGAGGGAAGGAGCCACATAAGCCAACCAGGTCTCCTTCCTCTGGGCTTGCCTCCCCCTGTGTTGTCATCCATTAAATGCTCAGCACGCAAACCTCACGGTGAGCACGCACAGTCATAAAACGCGGCTACTTCCACATCCCAGTCACTGGGGCATGGAACATGTTGCATATTTAAGTGTGGCTCAGAACATTATCACTCATGTATGTATGTTCTTCCACTGTCCCCGGGTCAAAGAGTAAACAGAGCAGAGGCATACTAGCAAGAGCAGGGTTTAGTGTGAGTATATAATATACACACATATTGTGTGAAAGATTTTGTTAAATAAATAGGAGGACATAGGCCTTGTCTGGAGCCAGGGGAGATCTGTAGGTGCCATTGGCAAGGTCTGCGGCGTGTCCACCGGGTCAGAGGCCGATTTTGGTGTAGGGCCGAGTTATTCGGCTGTGCCTCCCATGGCATCGTATGGGTCCAGGTCTGACCGTATGATGACCGCCCACGTGGTGTTTTTCTCAGGTGCAAAGGAGGCCAGCGGTAGTGATGCCCATGGCCTAGTGTGGGTCCCGGTGGGGACCAGAAGATGACGGCTAGTGATGGTGGCGTCGTGTCCATTGGCTTGTATAGAGAGATTGAGTGAGCTTTCGTGACAGCATTTGTGCTGCCCACTGCGTCATCTGGGGCACGGGGGATAGAGTAGGTGCCTTTCCCCATGGTGGTGGAATGCCATTGGGTCCTAGTCCGCCTTGCGGGTAGGACCGAGGCCATCGTCTGTGCCTCCCACAGCACCCTGTGGGTCCAGGGGAGCCGGGAGGATGACTCCCCATCCTGTGGGTGTCTGTGGTGCGCAGGACGATGGCGGTGCAGCTACCCACGGAATCGTGTGGGGCTGGGGGGTGACCGGAAGATGACAGCCATTGAGGGAGGTGTTGTGTCACATCGGCTCATCCTGAGCATCAGTGTCAGCGTTCGGGCAGGCGCTTGTGCTGCCTTGTGCTTTGTCTGGGACCGGAGGGCAGTTGTATGTGCCTTTCATGAGGGCAGTGGAGTGCCCATCCGGTCCGAGGCTGACTTACAGGTAGGGCCGAGGAAGTTTTCTGTGCTTCCCATGGCATCATATGGGGTCAGGGGAGACCAGACGATGACCGCTCATGCGGTAGTTGTCTAAGGTGCACAGGTGGCCGGAGGTTTTTCTGCCTACGGTCCCTTGCAGAGCCGTTGCCAACGGAGGATGATGGCTATCGAGGGTGTTGTCGTGTGAATGTGCTTACCTTGAGCGTCATTGCCGGCCCTTGGGCCGAAGGTGGAGCTGCCCACGGCCTCATGTGTGGTCAGGGGCTAATGGAAGATGACGGCCATCGAGGATGGTATCATGTCCATCGGCTCGTTTTGAGCATCAGCCTTCAGAATGGCGCCTGTGTAGCCCACGGACTTGTCCAGGGCCATTGGGCAGTTGTAGGTGCCTCTCCAGAAGGCGGTGGCTTGCAGATCGGGTCATCGTCCGCCTTGCGGGGAGAGCCGAGGCCATCATCTGTGCCTCCCACGGCATCGTATGGGGCCAGGGAAGACCAGATGAAGACCGCCCACGTGGTGGTCGTCTGAGGCCCACAGGAGGCCGGCGGTGTTGCTGCCCATGGTCTCGTGCGGTGCCTAGGGGAACCGGAAGACGATGGCTAGGGGTGGTGTAGTCGTGTCTATCGGCTTGTCCAGAGCATCAGAGCCAGCCATCGGGCCGGTGCTTGTGCTGCAAAAGGCCTGGTCTTTTGACTGACTCTGTATGGCGGTTTTGCAGAGATAGGACACCTCGAGGCGGGCTGGTAGTGGTTCCCATGTGCCCTGGAGAGGAGGAGCTCGTCTGGGTGGTCTCTCTCCAGCCGTCTGCCGGGAGCCTAGGATGGTCAAGAGGCTCAGGACTGCTCCAAGTGGTAGTGGGATCTCTGCTGGTTAAAGTGGGAAAAGCCAGCTGCTAAAGGCACAGGATCCCGGTGGAAGAGCCTGTGACACGGGCAACGGGCATGTGCATGGTTCTCCCTGGCAGGAGGGATAGGGAGCAGCTCCCCGAGGAAAGGAAGTATTGGCGGGCAAAGAAGGTGGGGCTGAGGAGGTGGCCGGCGGGGTGGGGTACAATCCTAAGGAAGGAGGAAACTGTCCACACGGAAAAACGGTTTGTGGTGTGTGCCAAACGATCTGAAGAAAGGGTCTGAATCTAGGGAGAGGGTCTCCTTTGCCACTAACTCTTTCTCAGGCCAAGCACGCACTGAGCTGCCCATGTAGGGCGAGCCTGGTATGTATGTCAGCCAGGGGATGCATTACAAAGAGCCCTGGGCCGCTGTGATGTCACCCAGGGGCTGCTGCACAACGCCCCCATTGCCTTAAGCACACTGGCCACACCCAGAGGAGACACTGGGCCAAAGCCACGGTGCGTCCCCAAGGCGAACCCCAGAAGAATCCCTAGCCCCCGGAATTGCCCGCTGAGGGAAATGCAGGTGTTCGGACCAACGAGGCCACCATGTGGACAGTCGAGGGCTGCAGTGCCCGTGTCTGTCAGAACTCAGCCTGCCCGGTTGCCAGCTCTGCATGGGCTCAGCACCCGGGGTGTTGCGGGCGGAAAGCTCCTTGCCTCCACCACTCCCCCTTGCTCGCGGTGACCATGTCCTGAACACAGCCCGGCATGGAGCCACCAAGAGGCTGCCCGGGGCGCGGCCCAACCTTTCCCGGGCCTTCCCTGCTTCTCTGGGACACCTGGAGCCAGGCAAGCCTTCTCGGCCATGGCCAGCCATGTGGCTGACTTCTGAGGAAGGAGCAGACCCCATAACTTGCCTTTCTAGCTAGCGGGCAGGTTCTTTCTTTGCTTCTCACAGAAAGCGTAGGTCGGGGACCAACGGGTCTCAGCATAGACACATCCCGCATTCTGACTGGGCCCGGCCACCCAGATTTTCTCTCTGATCTAGTTTTGGGGGCCTGTGTCTCGTACGTAAATAACACAACACAGAAAACTGGGAAACACTTTTATTTTTAAAATACTTCTCCTTTTGACTCTTGGTCTTGATGGCATCGTTCTTCTTGCCCGTCAGCCAAGCTGGAAGTTTGTGGGGCAACCTTGCCTCCTCTCAGTAGTCAGCCTGTCCATTTCCGATCCTGACTGTTCATCCTTTATGTTATAACCTATGAAGCTCGTGTCCCGTGTCAGTAACCCTGCTTCTAGTTCTCAGGTCTTTCCTTTTGGACCTAAGCCCTGCTTGCTCACTGCTTCACTGTGGAAGCACTGACGTTGTTACAGAATAAAATGTGAAATTCTCCAGCCCCAACTCAGGGTCAGGTCTTCACATTGTCTACATTTCCATCCCTATGAGCCAACCTCCCTGCACCTTGAAAATATCCTGTCTCGTGTCTTTTTGCCTCTGATTTATTTCCTCTGGGGGTTTCCACCTCTTGCCTCTGGTTTTTAAGACATTTCACCCCAGCAGAAGAACATGGATCGTTGAAGACCCACCTCTCTATTCAAATCCTCTTGGAGGCTTCCCGTGCACTCTCACTTGCGTGCCCTCCTCTCCATTCTCCGTCCTTGGTGAGAACCTCCCTTATCAAATGTGAGTGTGTCAGCTCGTGCACATCACTTCTCGGGTCACGGGATCTGTTGAACAGTGGTGACAGTGAATGACTGTACTCAGCTTCAAAGCTCAGCTGACCATTCAGTTGTACCTGGTGCTGATCGCACGCCCACCAACTGTTCGTTATGCTCCAAACCATGCGGAACATAAATGTGGGCGAGATGCCACCGATGACCCCTCAGTCCCCACTGTGTATGCCTCTGGGTGCTTAGGGAGAGGCTCGGCGAGCCAAGCCTCTGAACTTATCTTTAACGGCGATGAGCGCAGAGCGTGTGGGGCAGGCCCCAGCTACTGCTACTGCTGCTGCTGCTGTGAAAACTCCTCTCTCTGGCCCAGTGGGGTAAGATTCCAGATCTCTTCTTGTTCTTTGCCTGTGCTTTCTCCGTAGTGGTGTAGTTTTGTTGTATGGGGGCGGCTCCTTTCGCGTCTCTGATGGAATTAAGTATGGGTCTCGGAAGTCCCTTGTGTCAGATTTCATTGTACAGTACCATCTTGTATTTCTACGTCTTTGGGTTTTCTCCCACTGCTACTGCTTTTCCTCTGGGAGGACCTGTACCACAGGCCTGTATTAGACAGAAGAGTAAACTTGGTGCTTTCATCACCACCATGTTTGAGGGACATCGGCGTCACTGCTGATAGGAGGAGGGACAGGTAAAAAGGAACACCGAGTTCTATATGGGAGAAGTTGGGAGCAAAGAGTGTGTTGTGGAGTGATGTGTTCGGTTGAGCATTCAAACTTCCCTCGGTATCTGGTCATTGCTTCTTTACATTCGTAAACATCATAAAATCCACTGATTTCAAAAGCCCAGATGCATATTATTACAGCAATTCAGTTGTTGAGGTGAGAAAAAATGAGAAGGGCATTGCTATACCACTGAATCTATGCCTGGGCACGGCCAAAACCAAACAGAAAGCATCCACGGTGGCAGGAAGGGATATTTTCTCCTGACTCTTTCTCTGGGCAGTCAACAGAATAACTTTTTTTGTTGTTGTTGTCAGTAATATACAATTACATGAGCAACGTTATGGTTACTAGTCTCCCTCTGCCTCCCCCTCCCCCCCATTATCAAGTCCACTCTCCGAACCCCATTACAGTCGCTGTCCATTAATGTAGTAAGATGCTATAGAATCACTACCTGTTTTCTGTGTGTTATACTGCAATCCCCGTGGCCCTACACCCCCTACATTATGTGTGCAGATCGTAATGCCCCCTTTACCCCCTTATCCCTCCCATCCCACCCATCCTCCCATGTCCCTTTCCCTTTGGTACCTGTTAGTCCATTCTTGGGTTCTGTGAGTCTGCTGCTGTTTTGTTCCTTCCCGTTTTCCTTTGTTCACATACCTCACAGAGGAGTGAAATCCTTGGATACTTTTCTTTCTCCACCTGGCTTATTTCACTGAGCATAACACCCTCTAGCTCTGTCTGTGTTGTTGCAAATGGTGGTAGGATTTGTTTTCTTCTTATGGCTGAATAATATTCCATAGTGTGTATGTACCACCTCTTCTTTATCCATTCATTTCCGGATGGACACTTAGGTTGCATCCATTTCTTGGCTATTGTAAGAGTGCTGTGATCAACATAGGGGTGCATCTGTCTCTTTCAAACTGGGCTCCTGCAATCTTAGGATAAATTCCTAGGAAAGGATTTCCTTTGTCAAATGGTATTTCTGTTCTTTGGTTTTTTGTTGAATCTCCATACTGCTTTCCACAATGGTTGAGCTGACGGACATTCCCACCAGCAGTGCAGGAGGGTTCCCCTTTCTCCACACCTTTGCCGACATCTGCCGTTTTCTGTATTTTGTTTGGTGGCCATCCTAACTGGTGTTAGGTGATACCCCATTGTGGTTTTAATGTGTATTTCTCTTATGGTTAGCGATGTGGAACGTCTTTTCATGTGCCTGTCGGCCACCTGAAATTGCTTCTGTGGAGAAGTGTCTGTTCAGATCCTCTGCCCATTTTGTAATTGGATTCATTTTCTTTTTGTGTGTTGGGGTTCTTGAGCTCTTGATACATATTTTGGATGGCAACACCTTATCAAATATGTCATCAGTGTGTATATTCTCCCATACTGAAGGACGTCTTTTGATTCTACTAATAGTGGTCAAACAGAATCTTACTGAACCCAACACCACTTCATTCCAGCTCTGAGTAATTTTATTTTCTTTCCATAACACCAACCAGCCGAGAAAACTGGAACAAAGTGGAGAAGCTCTGATGCAGGAACATGTAGCGTAAAACTGAGAGGTGAGGTGTTGTGGAGAATCGTAGGTTGTATCTTTCCATGTGCTGCTTTCAAATGTCATAGGGAAAAAAGATTGCCAAGGAGATGAAGCCCGGGGTGTTGACATCACCTGTTATTGGTGGAGCCACGTAGCCTCTAGCCATTGATTTGAAAGCTACCATGCGGCATTGTAGCCTTTCCTGCAGAGTTATATGGGCGACATCCCCCGTTTGCAGTTCAGTCAGTGCGCGTGTGGGACTGTCCTGGCACCGGAAGTGGTGGACCCGAGAGCTGTGCCATTCCTGCTGGTCTGTCGCAGCACCTCTCTTGGAACAGGGCCTCAGCAGCGCTCACAGGAGAGCGAGAGTGAGAGAGAATTGCGCTCAAGAAACAGGGACAGTTTTATTTACTGTAGGTCCCTAAGCATGCTCCTGATGTTTATTTTGAGATCTCTTTTTCAGGAAGATTGATTGGAGTCCAGTTACCAGGTTCATTTGAAAGTTCATATTTGTAGGTGGTGTCCTCTAGCTCCCAGAAGCTTTAATCTCTGGAGATGCTCAGCCCTTGGGGTGTGGTCCAGGTCACAGGGGAGCGGTGCCGGTGCCCACACCCATCAAGAGGAAAGAGGTCTTTCCTGCTTCCCTGCCGCAGTGCCGGTCTCCACTGCCAGTGCCAGTTTGCTAAGCATGCAGGGAGAAGTTGCCATAGCTGGGGTCAGCCGTTTTGCAGGCCGGTCCCAGTGGGGAGGCAGGCCGTGTACCAGTCACAGCACAGTAAGGGGCCTCAGAGCTGCTAGGACAGTCAGGGGGATGGAGCGCCCATAGCTCCTGAAAGCTCCCCTGCCTTCCGTGCAGAGTGTATTGTGGCCAGATAGGGATATTTTCTACTGACTTTTTCTGGGGACTCAAACAGAATCGATTTGTTTATTTGTTTTTCAGTTTCACTTGTGTAGGTTACCTGTCCCCACCCCTTCGGATTGTAGTTTGTCTGTGTCTTTGGATCTCAAGTGATTCTCCTGTAAGGGAGCACATAGGTGGTCTTGAGTTTTCATCCCTTCTTTTAACCCTGTATGTTTTGTTTGGAATAGGCAAAGCCTGTCCTTTTATTCTGATGATTCAGCGCTGTGCCCTTATTGCACTTAATAAATTTATTTTCTTATCATTAATCTACAATCATGTGAAGAACATTATGTTTACTAGGCTCCCCCCTTCACCAAGCCCGACAAAAAACCTCTTACAGTCTCTGTCCGTCAGCATAGTTCTTTGCTGTAGACCCCTTCACCATGTCCCTCCCCACACACCCCATTACAGTCGCTATCCATCAGCGTGTAGTAAGATGCTGTACAATGTCTACTTTTCTTTGTGTTGTACAGTTATCCCTTTGCCCCCCGACCCCACGCATTATACGTGCTAATCCTAGTATCCCCTTACATTCTCCCCGACCTTATCCCTCCCTACCCACCCACTCTGCCCAGTCCCTTTCCCTTTGGTAACTGTTCGTCCACTATCGGGTTCTGTAAGTCTGCTGCTGTTTTTTTTCCTTCAGTTTTTCTTTGTTGTTATACTCCACAGATGAGTGAAATCATTTGGTACTTGTCTTTCTCTGCCTGGCCTATATCACTGAGCATACTACCATCTAGCTCCATGCACGTCATTGCAAATGGTAGGATTTGTTTTCTTCTTATGGCTGCTTACTGCACTTCTTAAACTGGATTTCATTCTTCCTTTTTGTTTGTAGTATAACTATGTGCTTTCACAATTGAACACCTGGTTATGAGTAGTAGCTTCTTGTTAATCAATATGTATCTGTATCTATTTAACTATCTGTCTGTCTGACTGTCTATCTATCTATCCTTCTATCTTTCTATCTATCTATCCTTCTATCTTTCTATCTATCTAAGTATCTATCTATCTACCTATCTATCTGTCTATCTATCCATCTTCCTATCATCTGTCTATCATGTCTATCACCTATCTCTCTATGTATCTATCTATCTATCTGTCATCTATCTATCTATCTATCTATGAATCAATCATCTTTCTGTCTGCCTATCTTGTCTTATGTACAGAACATATAACAACATGGCCTACGTCACGTCCCTAAATTATGGTTACAAAAATCTTGTGAAGTGACTAGGCCATAGTTAGATTACTGGGTTCTCAGACACTTGCATTTCGAATCAGCTACGTGTGCTTACAAAACCAGTAAATGGTGGTGCATGGACTTGAACCTGTATCTCTGTCCTCTGTCCTCTTTTACCTCCTTCTCGCTTGCTGAGTGTAATTAGCCAAATTCATTAACTAATTCCTCCCTGAAGGCCACAAGTATCCTTCCTCTGGGCCTGTTGTAGACAGAAAAGAATACTTAGTGCTTTTAGCACCACCAAGTTTGAGGGACATTTGTGTGATCACCGCTGATAGTAGGAGAGACAAATAAAAAGGAACACCTATTTCTGGACAAGAGCAGTTGGGAACAAAGTGTGTGTTGTTGAGTGACATGTTTATTTGAGTGTCCAAACTTCCGTCTTTAGGTGGTTATTACTTTTTTACATAAATGAACATCATAAAATGCACTGATTTCAAAAGCCCAGATGCATATTATTACAGCAATTCATTTATTGAGGTTAGAAAAAATGAGAAGGATATTGCTGTACCACTAAATCTATGGTTGGGCAACGCTGAAACCAAACAAAAAGAATTCATTGTGACTAGATAGGGCTATTTTGTACTGACTGTCTCTTGGGATTCAATCAGAATCCATTTGTGTGTTTGTTTGTTTCTCAGTTTAACTTGTGTAGGGTACCTGTCCCCGCCCCTTCGTTAAATTTCCCTCGGTATCTGGTTATTGCTTCTTTACATTCGTAAACATCATAAAATCCGCTTATTTCAAAAGCCCAGACACATATTATTACAGCAATTCAGTTGTTGAGCTGAGGAAAAATGAGAAGGGCATCGCTATACCACTGAATCTATGACTGAGCACTGCCAAATCCGAAGAGAAAGCATCCACGGTGCCAGGAAGGGCTATTTTCTACAGACTGTCTCTCTGGGCACTCAAGAAGTATCACTTTTTTTTTTGGTGTCAGTAATGTACAATTACATGAGCAACATTTTGTTTACTAGACTCCCCCTAATCCCCCCTACCAACATTAGCAAGTCCACTCCGCACACCCCATTACAGTCGTTGTCCATCAATGTAGTAAGATGCTATGGAAACACTACCTGTCTTCAGTGTGTTATACTGCAATCCCCGTGGACCCCACACCCTACATTATGTGTGTGGATCGTAATGCCCCCTTTACCCCTGTATCAACCCTTCCCACCCATAATCCCAGGTCCCTTTCCCTTTGGTAGCTGTTTGTCCATTCTTGGGTTCTGTGAGTCTGCTGCTGTTTTTTACCTTCCCATTTTTGCTTTGTTCTTAAACCTCACAGAGGAGTGACATAATTGGATAATTGTCTTTCTCCACCTGGCTTATTTCACTGAGCATAACACCCTCTAGCTCCGTCCGTGCTGTTGCAAATGGTGGTAGGATTAGTTTTCTTCTTATGGCTGAATGATATTCCATTGTGTGTATATACAATTTTTCTTTAGCTGTCGAGAGATGTAGGCCATAGAAACAATGGTCTCGCACTTTTTGCCTAGGTCTCTAGTTTCTTAACCCTGCAAAGTTTAGGAAAGATCAATTGACCCAGCTTGCGATTAGACTGCTGGGATACAGATTAAGCAGCTGCTGTGATAACATCTCCTCCTTAGTTAAACCTTCTGTCTTTTCTCAGTAATCCCACACCCATGATCTTTTCCAGAGAACATTCTTCTGATAGGTATCCTAGCAACCTAGATAATCCTTGCCAAATCAGCTGGGGCTTTTTCCCCCTCCTAGATCCTATATAATCTTCCTTGTAAGAATAAACTTTGAGACCTTGATCAGACTTTCGACTTGTTCTCCTTCTTTGTGTCTGGTTTGTCTCTCATCCAGGATAACTTCCCCTCGAGCCCTTGTTGACCTCCCCACCGGCCGGGGCATGTGGCGCCCAACGTGGGGCTCGAGGTACGAAGCCTGATCTGGACGTCGTCATATGGACGGCCGTCCTTCTTTCTTTGGATCGGCACACCAGCGGTGAGTGAAGATCCGCATGAAGATCACCACAGGATTACACGCCTGTGACACAGATTGATAAAGGTAAGGAAAGCGACGCAATCATGGGGCAAACACTAAATAAGCATGAGTTATTTGTTAAGGGACTTAAGGCTTCTCTCAAGACACGAGGAATACGGGTTAAGAAAAAAGTTTAGTTTATTTTCCTTATGTTGCTAGAGGATGTCTGCCCATTGTTCCCCCAGGAAGGAACTATAGATGAAAAACAGTGGCACCGAGTTGGCAACTGCCACAATGATTATTATCATTCCTTTGGCCCTGAGAAGGTCCCAGTACAGGCATTTTCTTATTGGAATCTCATGAACGATGTGTTGCAGGTCCGCCACTGTCACCCAGATGTTTCAAAGATTGTTGATGATAGTGAAAATTATATGAAGGGAAAGTTTAAAACCAGTCAGACTTCTCTCCACAAAAAGGAGTTCCCCGAGGAACTTCATCCCTCCTCTCCAGCCTCTTATTGTCCCTCTGTCTCCATTCCCATGCCCGAGGTTAAGAATGATCTGCCGTCTAGCGGACCCCCCAAAATCTATTTACCCAGTCCTGTCCGGTCTCAAGTCCAACATCCCTGATGATGATCCCCTCTGTCCTGAAGAGGAGGCCGAACTAAAAGATGCCGCCACTAAGCTGGATAATCTTGAATGGCCCCCTCAATCACCTTTAGGGGCAGGTCCACCTCCCTATAACATACCACGCCCTATAACATACCACACCCTTTAACAAGCCACTGTTAAACTCTCTCGGGAGGTGCAGTCCCTTGAGGCACTGCTTCACATCAAAAGGGAGATATCACAAATGCTTAGGCAATTACGTGTCCTTGACTTAGAAATAAGCTACCCCCCGTCCCCCCTGTTCAGAAAATAAAAGTAAGTTCCCCTCTGCTCCCCACGTTCAGAAAGTTAAAACCGAAACTATAACCCTTCATGTCTTCCTGGTGACCCGATCCCAAACTAGACTGACCGAGGGAGAACCGACTGAGGGAGAGTCAAATGAGGCTGAACCACGAGAATCAGAAGGGACAGATACGGATGCAGAAGATCCTATAGCTCAGCCTGAGTCAGAAAACACTTAGGGAGAGGACGAGAATGCAACTTCAACCATTAGGACTCAGCTGAACCGCTGCCTTAAATTTAAAAGTATAAAAGATTTAAAGAATGCTGTTTCCTCATATGGCCCTGTTGCCCCCTTTACTATTTCATTGTTAGAGTCTCTAAGCGAAGACTGGCTTACAGTTAATGATTGGAGCATGTTAACTAAAGCCATCTTAAGAAGAGGTGACTTTCTCTTATGGAAAGCTGGTTACACTGAAAGATGCCAGGATACTGTGCACCACAATATGGCTGCTGGCAGTCCATCCAAATCCTGGACATTAGACAAACTTCTGGGCAATCGCCCCTATGACACAAATGAAAAACAGGCTAAGTTTTCTCCAGGCTTACTCACACAAATCCAACATGCAGCCCTTAAGGCCTGGAAGAGCCTCCCTTCTAACGGGTCGGCTGTCACCTCTCTTGCCGAGGTTAGACAGGGGCCGCAGGAACCTTACAGTGAATTCATAGGCCGCCTTACAGAGGCCGCCAAACGCCTCATGGGAAGGGAGGAAACAGATAATGAATTCATTAAGCATCTTGCTTTTGAAAATGCTAACCCAGCTTACCACGCGACGGTTATGCGTCATGATCGCCGCAGCAAAAATGTCTCTGTTTTTATAAAACTTTGTGCCGATGACCAAACCTCTCGCAATACCGGAATAGCCATAGGAACAGCTCTTAAAGAGTTTACTCAGGGAGTCAGGCCCAAGACTTGCTTTAATTGCAAGCAACCAGGTCATTTTTCAAGGGAGTGCACAGCCCCTAGGACCGAACGATTGCTCCCATCATTCCTGTGCCTGCAATGCAAACGGGGTAAACATTGGGCCTCCGAATACCGCTCCAACGCTGATATACAGGGTAATCCTCTGCCTCTGAAGCAGGGAAACTTGTTACAGGACCCACCCCAGGGCCCAAAATACCTACCCGGGACAGAACCCTGGGGTCGTCAGGTTCTTCTCCCAGTCAGTCAAAAATCCAGAGTCACTATCCTCTCTCGAGCAACCGCCGGTAGCACAGGACTGGACCTCTGTTCCAACTCCCAGTCAATATTGACCCCAGAAATGGGGAGTCAAATTCTTCCAAAGGGGATTTTTGGCCCTTTGCCACAAGGCACCTTTTGTCTTATTCTGTGTCGCGCCAGCTCCACTATTCAGAGCCTCACTATTTCTCCAGGAGTCATTGACAACAATTATACTGGAGAAATTGAACTTATGGCTACAGCCTATCAGGGACCAATTACCATTTCCTCTGGCCAATGGATTGCTCTCTTAATATTACTCCCCCTCGATGAAAAAAATCCTTGCTATAAGCAAAAGAGAGGCCCCCATGCTTTTGGATCATCAGATGTTTATCGGACACAAGAGATCACTCAAAAAAGACCCCTTCTTAGTTAAAATTAAAAGGAAAAAACTTTGAAGGCCTTATAGATACTGGCACAGATGCCACAATTATTGCCAGTAAGGATTGCCTACATCTTGGCCTCTCACCGCTTACATGACTCACCTTAGAGGTATTGGACAGACCTCCAACCCCCTACAAAGCTCCAAAGTTATTCAATGGGAAGATGAAGAAGACAATAACGGTACTGTCCAGCCCTACGTGGTTCCAGGCCTACCTATCAACCTCTGGGGCAGAGATATTCTCTCTCAAGTGAAGCTTATTATGTGCAGCCCTAATGAACTGGTCACTCACCAGATGCTCAATCAAGGCTATCGCCCTGGACAAAGGTTGGGCAAACACTCTCACGGCCCAAAAGAGCCAGTCCCGGTCACCATAAAAACTGATCATGCTGGAATTGGCTATGAAAATTTACCCTAACGGCCGTTGACATACCTGTACCCCATGCAGATAAAATATCCTGTAAACAACAGAGCCTGTATGGATTGATCAATGGCCCTTAACTTCTGAAAAACTGGCTGCAGCCACAATGTTAGTAAAGGAACAACTTGCTGCAGGCCATATCGAGCCCACGACCTCACCTTGGAATACTCCTATTTTTGTCATAAAGAAAAAATCAGGAAATTGGAGGTTACTTCAAGATCTTAGAGAAATTAATAAAGCTATGGTACCTATGGGGGCCCTTCAAACAGGCCTCCCCACTCCTGTGGCGATTTCTGGGGGATACTGTAAAATCATTATTGACCTAAAAGATCGCTTTTTCACAAACCCCCTACATCCTAAAGATCGCAAGCAATTTACATTTAGTTTGCCGGTGATTAATTTTTAAGGCCTGATGCCAAGATTCCAATGGAAATTTCTGCCCCAAGAAATGGCAAACAGCCCTACGCTGGGCCAAAAATTTGTAGCTCAAATTATAGACCCATTTAGACAAAGATGGCCTTCTACATATTTAATTCACTACATGGACGACATCCTCATGGCTGGTCCTAACCCCACTGAACTCCTTGCTTATTCCCAATAGCTTTTTAGGACCCTTACCAGAGCTGTCTTCAGATAGCCACAGATCAAATTCAATTAAAAAACCCTTACTTGTTTTTAGGCTTTGAAATCTTTCATAAAAAGATTCTTTCACAAAAGGTTCAACTTAAAACCGATTGCTTAAAAACTTTAAATGATTTTCAAAAATTTCTAGGAGAAAATAATGGGCTCAGGCCTTATCTAAAGCTAACTACTGGAGAGCTTAACCCCTTGTTTGATATACTTAAAAGGGACCCAGATCCTACTTCCAGTCGCTCATTAACAGCCCCCGCCCTAGAAGCCCTAAAGGCAGTGGAAGCCGCAATTCTAAACCAAACGGTCACCTTTATCTCTTACGAGAAGCCTCTTCTCCTAGTCAATTGTGCTACTGATTTTACACCCACCGGAGTGTTCTGGCAAGAGGGGCCCCTTTTCTGGGTCCATTTACCTGCCTCCCCACACAAAGTCTTATCCCCTATACCTTCTGGGTGGCTGAACTGATAAATATCGGACGCCACCACAGCAGGAAAGTATTCGGTAAAGAAGCCGACAAAATTATCCTACCCTACCCAAATCCAGTGGTTGATAGAGAATGACAATGAATGGGCAACATCCTGCACCTCTTTTCAGGGAGCCATTGACAATCATTACCCTGCTAAGAAGATTCTCCATTTTTTAAGGACCCAACCATTTGTTGTCCCTACATTGACCTCCTCCCAACCCCTTCCACATGGCCCCCTAGTTTTCACTGATGGCTCCTCCAACGGAGTGGCAGCCTACCCATAGATAATCGAACCACTTCCCTACAATCCCCATTCCACTCCGCTCAATTGGTTGAACTCTTTGCAAGTTTACAAGTTTTTCAACAACTCCCAAATACTCCTTTTAACCTATACACTGACAGTGCTTATATTGCTCAATCCATTCCCCTTTTAGAGACCGTGCCTTATATAAAACCCACTACAAACGCCACCCCTCTGTTTTTTTCCATCCAGCAGTGCATACATTCCAGGCAACATCAATTTTATATAAGCCATATTCGTGCCCATTCTGGTCTTCCTGGACCTCTAGGCACAGGCAATGCTGTGACTGATAAAGCTACCCAACTTGCCCTTCTCGCTGAGCTTGTCCCTGCGGCTCAAACCAAAAAAGCTCACTCTTTACACCACCTTAATGCTCAAACCTTACGTGTTCTTTTAATAATTACTACAGAACAAGCCAGTCAGATTGTTAAACAATGTGCAAATTGTGTCACTCCCCTGCCTGTTCCTCACTTGGGTGTGAACCCTAGGGGACTAGTTCCCAATGAGATCTGGCAAATGGATTTAACACACGTCCCCTCATCGGAAATCTTAAATATCTTCATGTTACTGTAGATACCTTTGGTGGATTTATTTTTGCCAGCCTCCATGTTGGAGAAGCTTCAAAAAATGTTATTGCTCATGTACTCAATTGTCTTAGTGTCATGGGTAAAATTGAGATTATCGAGATTGATAATGGTCCTGGATAGACTGGAAAAAAATTCCAAGAATTTTGTCGCCAATTACAAATTAAGCATTTTACAGGCATACCATACAATCCCCAATGTCAAGGGATTGTCGAACGAGCCCGTTTAACTATTAAAGATACCTTCCACAAATTAAAAATGGGAGATTTATATCCCATGAAAGGCTCTCCAAGAAATATTCTTCATCATGCCTTGTTTATTCTTAATTTTCTAACTCTGGACGCTCATGGCAAATCTGCAGCTGATCGCCTTTGGCACCCACAAACTGTTAAAACTATGTCACTGTCATGTGGAGAGATCCCCTCACTTCCCATTGGAATGGCCCCGATCCCATACTAATATGGGGCTGGCGATCTGCCTGTGTTTTCGTCACCAGAGAAGGAGCTGCTCACTGGCTGCCAGAGTGGTTGAATAAACCAATAGATTTACCAGAAGATTTTTAAAAATCTTATCCAAATGTTCAGGGTGGTGACACCCCCCGAGATATCCTTTTACTTCTCTCCATAGATTCTGGCCGCCGGTTTAGTCCTTTCCTTTATCTTAGGCATAGGACTTGCTGCCTCCACCCCTCCCCAGTGGACCCTTGTACAGCAGACTATTCTTGTTACCACTTACTGGATCCTTTTTGGCGTATTCACACTTCTTAACAGCACCTTATAAAAAGATGAAGCCCATCAACTCTCGCGTTTTCACCTTCTTCACAGAACCTTACAAGATCTTCAAGACCAAATAGATTCCCTTGCAGAAGTAGTCTTACAGAACAGGCGTGGCCTAGACCTTCTCACCACGGAACAAGGTGGAATCTGCTAAGCCTTAGAAGAGAAATGCTGCTTCTATGCAGTCAAGTCCGGAGTAGTTCGTGACAAAATAAAAAGACTTCGAGAAGATCTCGTGCAAAGAAAGAAAAAATTGTTTGAAAATCCCCTATGGACTGGGATGAGCGGGTTTCGTCCTTATCTTCTCCCTATACTAGGACCCTTCCTTAGTCTCATGCTTGTGCTCTCCCTTGGAACTTGGGCCTTCCTGAGAATTACCACCTTCATTAGAGAACAGATCAATACTGCCCTCTGAAGACAGATACAAGTCCACTATCACTGGCTTGACCTGGCGTACTAAGGCTAAGATGTGCCAGATGACGCCCCTCCTTTAGAAGCTGCATAGGATTCAGACCTATGCATATCGGCTCACAATAAAGTGAGTGCGATATGGGCACCAATGTGGGTGCGAAGGTAAGCATCGCAAGGGAAGTTCCGTAAACCGCCTCTGAATTCCCTGAGAGAAAAACCTAATTTGCATGGAGGTTGGTATCTAAAATAAATACGCCGTTTTTCCCCTAAACAAAAGATACCAAGGGTCAAAGTTGACCCCCGTCAATGGGGAGTCTCGGAGGAGCCAGGTAACTACTCCCCCAATTGGTTAATGCCCACCGCTAAATAGCGGGCCTCCCCCTCTTTTGTATAAAAGAAGGGAGGAGATGTCGGAACCGTAGGCGATAGAAACAATGGTCTCGCCCTTTTCACCTAGGCCTCTAGTTTCTCAAGCCTGCCCCGTTTAGGAAAGATCAATTGACCAGCTTGAGATTAGACACTGGGATAGAGATTAAGCAGCTGCTGTGATAACATCTCCTCCTTAGTAAAACATTCTGTCTTTTCTCAGTAATCCCCCACACATGATCTTTTCCAGAGAACATTCTTCATTTAGGTATCCTAGCAACCTAGATAATCCTTGCCACTTCAGCGGGGGCAGTTTCCTCCTCCCAGCTCTTATATAATCTACCTTGTAACAATAAACTTTGAGACCTTGATAAGACTTTCGACTTGGTCTCCTTCTTTGTGTCTGGTTTGTCTCTCATCCAGTTTAACTTCCCCTCGAGCCCTTGTTGAACTCCCCACTGGCCGGGGCATTTATCCATTCATCTCCTGATGGACACTTAGGTTTCTTCCATTTCTTGGGTATTGTAAAGAGTGCTGCGATCAACATAGGGGTGCATCTGTCTCTTTCAAACTGGGCTCCTGCACTCTTAGGGTAAATTCCTAGGAGAGGA
Source organism: Manis pentadactyla (assembly GCF_030020395.1). Taxonomy (NCBI): domain Eukaryota; kingdom Metazoa; phylum Chordata; class Mammalia; order Pholidota; family Manidae; genus Manis; species Manis pentadactyla. The sequence goes on from NW_026644705.1 coordinate 2,437,092, forward strand.
ATTTCTGGGTCAGATGGTATTTGTTCTTTTTTGGGGGTGGAGTCCTCCATACTGCTTTCCACAATGGTTGAGCTAACTGACATTCCCACCAGCAGTGTAGGAGGGTTCCCCTTTCTCCACACCCTTGCCGACATCTGTTGTTGTCTGTCTCCTGGGTGGTGGCCATCCTAACTTTTGTGAGGTGATACCCCATGGTGGTTTTAATGGGCATTTCTCTGATGGTTAGCAATGTGGAGCGTCTTTTCATGTGCCTGTCGGCCACTTGAAATTGATTCTGTGGAGAAGTGTCTGTTCAGATCCTCTGCCCATTTTGTAATTGGATTCATTTGCATTTTGTATGTTCAGGTCCATGAACTCTTCATACATGTTTTGGATGGCAATGCCTTATCAAATCTGTCTTCAGTGAATATATTCTCCCATACTGAAGGATGTCTTTTGGTTCTACTGATGGTGGTCAAAGAGAATCTTACTAAACCCCCTACCACTTCATTCCAAATCTAACTAATATTTTTTTAACACCAACGAGCCGAGAAAACTGGAATGAAGAGAAGCTGTGATGCAGGAACATCTAGCGTAAAACTGAGAGGTGAGGTTTTGTGGAGACTGGTAGGTTGTATCTTTCCATGTGCTGCTTTCAAGGGTCATAGGTAAAAAAAATTGCCAAGGAGATGAATCCCGGGGTGTTGATTTCACCTGGTATTGGTGGAGCCATGTAGCCTCTAGCCATTGATGGGAAAGCTAGCATGCGGCACTATTGTCTTTTCTGCGGAGTTAGATGTGCGGCGTCCCCCCTTTGCAGTTCAGTCAGAGCCCATGTGGGAGTGTCCTGGCACTGGCTGGGGTGGACCCGAGATCTGTGCAATTCCTGTTCTGCAGTCGCAGCACCCCTCTCAGAACAGGGCCTCAGCAGCGCTCTTGGGAGAAAGTGAGAGAGAGAATTTCGTTCGAGTGACATTGACTGTTTTATTTTCTGTAGCTCCCTGAGCATGCTCCTGATGTTAATTTTGAGATCTCTTTCTCACGAAGATTGATTTGATTTAAGTTACCACGTTCCTTGAAGGTTCATATTCGTAGGTGGTGCACTCTAGCTACCAGAAGCTTTAGTCTCTGGAGATGCACAGCCCATGGTTGGATGGTAGGGGTCCTAGGGGCGCGGTACCGGTGCCCAGAACCGCTGGGAGGTAAGAGGTCTTTCCTGCGTCCAAGCCGCAGTGCCCATCTCCACTGCCAGGGCCAGAGAGTCGAGCATGCAGGGAGAAGCTTCCGTAGGTGGGGGTGGCGTTTTGCAGGCCAGTGACGGCGGGGAGTCAGGCCATGTACCAGTTACAGCACAGTAAGGGGCCTCAGAGCTGCGAGGGCAGCCAGGGGGATGGAGCGACCGGAGCTCCTGAAAGCTACATCGCCTGCCGGGCAGAGTGCACCCATGCAATTTGGCGCACCTGTCCTTTCTACTGAGTGGCGAGCCCTGTGGAAGCCTTTCCACTTTAGCAGTTCTCTCACTGTTAGGAAGTCTCTCAGACTGTCCACCTTTCTTTTGTCCCACAGCGGCCGGATGTGGATCCCTGTGTTGTTCCACAAGTGGCTGGAACCTCAAGACTCTCGAAGTCTTCTGCCTCTCTTTGCTATCCAACCCTACCAATCCTCCTGTGCGCACCACATGTACAGTAGGTTCGTGATCAGAGAGCACATCTCCAGGGCTGTATGTCACACTTCTCCTTGAGGTGACAGGCTGCCACAGCAGCTTTCCTCCCTGCTGTTCTTCCACGATTTGATGCAGTTGTTCTATTTCCAAATAGTACATATGTATGTGATTTTGATTTTGGGAGCAGGTTTCCGCATCCACTCTCATGTGAGCCGGGGTCATTAATCCCATCAGCACATCTTTTTTCTGTTTTTCTTTTTCAGTTTCACTTGTCTAGGGTACCTGTTCCCACCCACTCAACTTGTAGTTATTCTTCGTCCTTGGATACCAAGTGAGTCTCCTGTAAGGGAGCACGTAGGTGGTCTTGAGTTTTCATCCCTTCTTTTAACCATGTGTCTTTTGATTGGAGCACTCAGAGCCTGTCCGTTTATTCTGACAATTGAGAGCTGTGTCCTTATTGCACATAAAATATCTTTTTTGTCATCATTAATCTACAATCACGCGAAGAACATTATGATCACCAAGTACACCAAGTCCTTCCCCCAAACCCTGTTATAGTCGCTATCCATCAGCGTTGTTGGATGCCTTACAACCCTTCAACATGTCCCCCCCACACACACCACGTTACAGTTGCTGTCCATCATCGTGTAGTAAGATGCTGTAGAATCTCTAATTGACTTTTCTGTGTTGTACAGCCCTCGCCATGTGCAACGGCCCCCACATATTATACATGCTAATCCTAATGCCACCTTCCTTTCTAACTCCCTTATCCTTCCCTTCCCACCCACCTAGCCCAGTCACTATCCCTTTGGTAACTGTTAGTGCACTCTCGGGTTATGTGAGTCCGCTGCTGTTTTTTTCCTTCATTTTTTCTTTTTGTTGTTATACTCCACACATGAGTGAAATCAATTGGAACTTGTCTTTCTCCGCCTGGCCTATTTCACTGAGCATAATACCCTCTAGCTCCATCCACATTGTTGCAAATGTTAGGATTTGTTTTCTTCTAACGGCTGCTTACTGCACTTTTTAAACTGGATTTCTATCTTCTCTTTGGTCTGTATTTTCGCTATGTGCTTTCACCATTGCTTTCCTGGTTATGAGCAATACCTTTGTGTTAGTCGATATGTACCTATATTTATCTATCTGTCTGTATGTCTATCTATCTATCAATCAATCAGTCATCTTTTTGTCTGAACATCTGTCCTTGTATGAAGAACAGTTAACAACATAGACTATGTCCCTTCGCTACGTTATGCTTCCAAAAATCTTGCAAGGTATCTAGGTCGTAAGGAGAGTCCTGGGTTCCCCGAGACACTTGCAGGTTGAGTCAGAAGTGTACCTACAAAACCAGAAAATGGTGGTGCAGGGACTTTTACTCGTGTCTCTGTCCTCTCTCCTCTTTTATCTCCTTCTCATTTGCTGACAGTATTTAGCCACATTCATTGACTAAGCGCTCCCTGAAGAGCACAAGAATCCTTCCTCTGGGCCTGATGTCGACAGAAAAGTAAACTTGCTGCTTGCTCACCACCATATTTTAGGAACATCGGAGTGATAAACCCTGATAGGAGGGAGGGAGAAATAAAAAGGAAAACCACTTTCTAGACAGGAGCAGTTGGGATAAAAGAGTGTGTTGTGGAGTGAAGTGTTTATTTGAGTGTGCAAACTTCCCTCTTTATCTGGTTATCACTTCTTTACATTCGTGGACATAATAAAAACCATAGATTTCAAAGGCCCAGACCCATATTATTACAGCAATTCAGTTGTTGAGTTGAGAGAAAATGAGAAGGATGTTGCTGCACCACTAAATCTATGTCTGGGCACTGCTGATACCAAACAAAAAGCATTCACGGTGGCCAGATAGGGCTATTTTCTACTGACTGTCTCTGGGGACACAAACAGAGTCCATTTGATTGATTGTTTTTCGGATTCACTTGTGTTGGGTACCTCTCCCCACCCCTACGGCTTGTAGTTTGTCTGTGTCCTTGGATCTCAAGTGAGTCTCCTGTAAGGGATCACATAGGTGATCTTGAGTTTTCATCCCTTCTTTTAACCCTGTGTATTTGGATTTGGAGTTCTCAAAGCCTGTCCTTTTATTCTGATGATTCAGAGCTGTGCCATTTTTGGACTTAAAAAAATTTTTTGTTATCATTAATCAACAATCACGTGAGGAACATTATGTTTACTAGGCTCCCCCCTTCACCAAGTCCCACCAAAAAACCTCTAGCAGTTACTGTCAATCAGCGGAGATGGATGCTATAGACTACTTCACAATGTCCCCCCACACACACCCCGTTTCAGTCGCTGTCCATCATCGTTTAGTAAGATGCTGTAGAATCTCTACTTGTCTTCTCGGTGTTGTACAGCCCCACCCATGGCCCTCCGAACACATGCATTATACATGCTAATCCTAATCTCCCATTTCTTTCTCTCCGCCCTTACCCTCCCTTCCCAACCACCCTGCCCAGTCCTTTTCCCTTTGGTAACTGTTAGTCCACTTTCGGGTTTTGAGTCTGCTGCTGTTTTTTTCCTTCAGTGTTTCTTTGTTGTTATACTCCACGTGAGTGAAATTATTTGGTACTTGTCTTTCTCCTCCAGGTCTATTTCACTGAGCATACTACCTTCTAGCTTCTTTCACGTCATTGCAAATGGTACGATTTGTTTTCTTCTTATGCCTTCTTTCTGCACTTTTTAAACTTGATTTCATTCTTCCTTTTTGTTTGTAGTTTCGCTATGTGCTTTTACCATTGATCTTCTGGTTATAAGCAATAGCTTTGTGTTAATCGATATGTATCCGTATCTATCTATCCATCTGTCTGTGTGTCTATCTATCTATCCTTCTATCTTTCTTTCTATCTTTCTATCTATCTATCTATCTATCTATCTATCTATCTACCTATCTATCTTCTTATCACCTATCTTTCACGTCTATCATCTATCTATGTATCTATCTATCATCTACGATCCATCTATCTATCTATGAATCAATCATCTTTTACTCTTCCCATCTATCCTTATGTACAGAACACTTAACAACATCGCCTATGTCACTTCCTACACTATGCGTTCAAAAATCTTGCAAGTAACTGGGCCGTAGAGAGAACACTGGGTTCATTGAGACACTTGCAGGTCCAGTCAGCCACGTGTGCTTACAAAACCAGTAAATGGTGTTGCAATGACTTGCACCCATATCTCTGTCCTCTGTCCTCTTATAACTACTTCTCGCTTCCTGACTGTATTTAGCCACATTCATTTACCAAGTGCTCACTGAAGACCACAAGTATCCTTCCTCTGGGTTTGTTGAAGACAGAAAAGTATACATTGTGCTATGCTCACCACCAAGTTTGAGGGACATCGGCGTGAGCACCGCTGATAGGAGGAGGGGCAAATAAAAAGGAACATCTATTTCTAGACAGGAGCACTTGGGAGCAATGAGAGAGTTGTGGAGTTACGTGTTTGTTTGATTGTCCAAACTTCCCTCTTTAGGTGGTTATTACTTCTTTACATTCAAGAACATCATAAAACACAGTGATTTCCAAAGCCCAGACGCATATTATAAGAGCAATTCAGTTGTTGATTTAAGAAAAAATGAGTAGGACGTTGCTGTACCACTAAATCTATCGCTGATCACTGCTGAAACCAAACGAATTCATGGTGGCTAGTTAGGGCTTTTTTCTACTGACTGTCTCTGGGTACTCAAACAGAATCCATTTGTTTGTTTCACAGTTTCACTTTTGTAGGGTACCTGTCCCCGCCCCTTCAGCTTGTAGTTTTTCTGTATCCTTGGATCTCAAGTGAGTCTCCACTAAGGGAGCACATAGGTGGTCTTGAGTTTTCATCACTTCCTCTTACCCTGTGTATTTTGATTGGAGCACTAAGAGTCTGTCCTTTTATTGTGACAATTGAGATCTGTGTCCTTATTGTACATAAAAAAATTCTTTTGTTATCATTAATCTACAATCACGTGAATGTCATTATGATCACCAAGTATACCAAGTTCCCCCGAAAAGCCCCGTTACAGTCGCTGTCCATCAGCGTGTAGAAATATGCTGAAGAAACACTACTTCTCTTCTCTGTGTTGTACAGCACTCCCCATGCCCAACCGACCCCATGCATTATTCATGCTAATAATAATGTTCCCTTTCTTTCTTCCTGCCCTTAACCCTCCCTTATCACCCACCCTGCCAAGTACCTTTCCCTTTGGTATCTGTTAGTCCACTCTCAGGTTCTGTGATTCTGCTGCTGTTTATTTCCATCAGTTTTTCTTTGTTGTTGTACTGCACACATGAGTAAAATCATTTGGTACTTGTGTTTCTCCTCCTGGCCTATTTCACTGAGCATACTACCGTCTAGCTCCATCCACATCATTGTAAATAATAGGATTTGTTTTCTTCTTATGGCTGCTTACTGCACATTTTAAACTGCATTTCATTCTTCCTTTTGTTTTGTAGTATCACTATGTGTTTTCACCATTTATCTCCCAGTTATGAGCAATAGCTTTGCGTTAATCGATATGTATCTGTAACTATATATCTATCTGTCTGTCTATCTACCTATCTATCTAACTATCTATCTATCTATCTATCTATCTATCTATCTATCTATCTATCTATCTATCTATCTATCTATCTATCAATTTATCTGTCTACCTATCTTTCCTACTATCTATCTATCTATCTGCTTAACTTCCTACCTACCATTTCTATCATCTTTCATCAGTCATCTATCTACCTATCTATGAATCAATCATCTTTTTGTCTGTCCATCTGTCCTTATGTACAGAAAGTTAACAATATTCCTATGTCACTTCAATACATTATGCTTCCAAAACTCTTTCAAGGTAACTAGGATGTAGGAAGAGCACTCGGTTCACTGAGATACTTGCAGGTCGAGTCAGCCACGTGTACCTACAAAACCAGTAAATGGTTGTGCAGGGACTTGAACCTGTGTCTGTATCCTCTATTATCTTCTTCTCACTGGCTGACTCTATTTAGCCACATTCATTGACTACGTGCTCCGTGAAGACCACAAGTATTGTTCCTCTGGGCCTGTTGTCCACAGAAAGAAAACTTGGTGCTTTGCTCACAACCATGTTTGAGGGACATTGGCGTGATCACCTCTGATAGGAGGGAGGGACAAATAAAAAGGAACACCAATTTCTAGACATGTGGAGTTGGGAGCAAATTGTGTGTTGTGGAGTGAAGTGTATATTTGAGTGTCCAAACTTCCCTCTTTATCTGGTTATTACTTTACATTCGTGAACATCATAAAACCCACTGATTTCAAAGGCCCAGACGCATATTTTACAGCAATTCAGTTGTTGAGGTGAGAGAAAATGAGAAGGACGTTGCTGTACAACTAAATCTATGGCTGGGCACGGATGAAAAAAAAGAAAAGAATTCACGGTGGCTTGATAGGGCTATTTTCTACTGACTATCTCTGGAGACACAAACAGAATCTATATTTTTGATTGTTTGTTTATCAGTTTCACTTGTGTTGGGTACCTGTTCCAACCCCTATGGCTTGTAGTTTGTCTCTGTCCTTGCATCTCAAGTGAGTCTCCTGTGAGGAAGCACGTAGGTGGTCTTGAATATTCATCCCTGCTTTTAACCCTGTGTCTTTTGTTTGGAGCAGTCAAAGCCTGTCCGTTTATTCTGATGATTCAGAGCTGTGCCCTTATTGCACTTAAAAAATTTTTTTATTATCATTAATCTACAATCACGTGAAGAACATTATATTTACTTGGCTCCCCCCTTCACCAATGCACCCTTAGAAACCTCTTACAGATGCTGTCAATCAGCGGAGTTGAATGCTGTAGACCCCTTCACCATGAACCACCCCACACACACCATTACAGTCGCAGTCCATCTGCGTGTAGTAAGATGCTGTAGAATCTTTACTTGATTTCTCTGTGTTGTACAGCCCTATCCAAACCCTCCTGACCAAATGCATTATACATGCTAATCCTAATCTCTCATTTCTTTCTCCACACCCTCATTCCTCCCTTCACAACCACCCTGCCCAGTCCCTTTCCCTTTGGTAACTGTTAGTCCGCTTTTGGGTTCTGTGAGTATGCTGCTGTTTTTTTCCTTCAGAGTTTCTTTGTTGTTATATTCCACCCATGAGTGAAATCATTTGGTACTTGTCTTTCTCCACTTCGCCTATTTCACTGAGCATACTACCGTCCTGCTCCAGCCACGTCATTGCAATTGGTAGGATTTGTTTTCTTCTTAAGGTTTCTTACTGCACTTTTTAAACTGGACTTCATTCTTCCTTTTTGAAGTTTCGCTATGTGTTTTCACCATTGATCTGTTGGTTATGAGCAATAGCTTTGTGTGAATCTATATGTATCTGAATCTGTGTAACTGTCTGTCTGTCTACCTATCTGTCTATCCTTCTATCTTTCTATCTATCTATCTATCTATCTATCTTCTATCTATCTATCTATCTATCTATCTATCTATCTATCTATCTATCTATCTATCTATCTTCCTATCATCTATCTATCATGTCTATCATCTATCTATAATCTCTCATCTACCTATGTATCTATGAATTAATCATCTTTTTGTCTTCCCATCTATCCTTATGTACAGAAAACTTAACAACATCGCCTATGTCACTTCCCTACATTATGCTTCCAAAAATCTTGCCAAGTAACTAGGACGTATGGGTACACTGAGACAATTGCCGGTCGAGTCTGCCGCGTGTGCTTACAAAACCAGTAAATCGTTGTCCAGGGACTTGAACCCGTATCTCTGTCCTCTGACCTCTTTTATCCCCTTCTCGACTGCTGACTCTAATTTGCCACAATAATTGACTAAGTCTTCCCTGAAGACCACAAGTATCCTTCTTCTGGGCCTGTTGTAGTCAGAAAGGTATACTTGGTGCTTTGCTCATCACCAAGTTTGAAGGACATCGGCGTGATCACCTCTGATAGGAGGAGGGACAAATAAAAATGAACACCTATTTCTAGACAGGAGCAGTTTTGAACAAAGAGTGTGTTGTGGAGTGACGTGTTTATTAGAGTGTCCAACCTTCACTCTTAAGTGGTTATTACTTTTTTACATTCATGAACATCATAAAACGCACTGATTTCAAAAGCCCAGATGCATATTATTACAGCAATTCTGTTATTGAGGTGAGAAAAATTGAGAAGGACTTTGCTGTACAACGGAATCTATTTCTGGGCACTGCCGTAACCAAACAAAAAAAATTCATGGTGGCCAGATAGGGCTCTTTTCTACTGACTGTCTCTGGGGACTCAAACAGAATCCATTTGTTTGTTTGTTTGTTTCTCAGTTTCACTTTTTTTGGGTACCTGTCACCGCCCCTTCAGCTTTTAATTTGTCCATGTCCTGGGATCTCAAGTGAGTCTCCTGTAAGGGAGCACCTACATGATCTTGAGTGAAAGATAGCTTAGTTTAGTATGATGCTTTCCTATCTACCTACCTATCTATCTCTTTAACTATCTATGTAATCTTTCTATCTATCTATGTGTCATCTATCTATGTATGGTCTGTCACCTATCTACTATCATCTGTGTATCTATCTAATTAATCTATCATCTATATGTATGTATATCAGTCGAATCTATGTATCAATCATTTGTCTCTCTATATATCTGTTTTCTCACTCTTGTCAACTTTCTGTCCCTAGGTGCACTTTGATTCCTCTGTGTCCTTCTCAGTCTCAATTCCTTGTGTATGTTTTTGTGAGTTAGCTGTGTGTTTGGGTCTTGAGAGGAGTGGTCTTGGGTGGGAACTTCTCCTGTGTAGGTGGCACGAGTCTGCTGGGTGTGGATAGTGTGGTTGGTGGGCTGCGCTCTTGTAACTGAGCAGCCCAGTGCCCTCCAGCTGCTCTGTCCCTGGGCCATTCCTGCTCTGGCGGCTGCATGAGCTTCAGGGAATATCCGAGGCCACACGCAGGGAGCACCCTTGTGGGCCTGCGGGTCCATGGTAGGTACATGCCCAGTAGTATGTCTTTTTGCCTGTGCACCGATGTAACCTCGGTGGCCCTGCTTGGTGGCCCATCTTCAGAGAGTATGCGTGTAGTCACTGGTTAAGGGAACTGCCTTTTGGTGACACACGGGGTTCTTCTGGGCCAGTGGCCCATGGATTGCTGAGGTGGCAGCTCAGCTAGCTTGTGGGGAAACTGCTCCCCTCTGCTGTCAAGGTGGAGGTGGAATTTCAGTGCATTTACGCATTTAGATGTGAGTGAGGTCTATCTGAAATGGAATAGTAGCGTTGAGAGCTATGTTTCCACCCCCTCAACTTGTAGTTCATTTTTGTCCTTGGATCTCAAGTTAGTCTCCTGTAAGGGAGCACGTAGGTGGTCTTGAGTTTTCATCCCTTCTTTTAACCCTGTGTCTTTTCATTGGAGTCCTGAAGAGCCTGTCCTTTTATTCTGAGAATTGAGAGCTATGTCCTTATTGCACTTTAAAAATTTTTTTTGTTATCATTAATCCACAATCACGCAAAGAACATTATGATCACCAAGAACACCACGTCCCCCCCCAAAAACCCCGTTACAGTAGCTGTCTATCAGCATAGTTGGATGCTGTAGACCCATTACCATGCCCCCCCACACCCTGTTACAGTCGCTTTCCATCAGCGTGTAGTAAGATGCTGTAGAGAATCACTGCTGGTCTTCTCTGTGTTGTACAGCCCTCCCCATGCTCCCCCCACCCACACATTATACATGCTAATCCTAATGCCCCCTTTTTTTCTCCCCACATTTATCAAACCCTTCCCACCCACCCTGCCCAGTCCCTTTCCCTTTGGTAAATGTTAGTCCACTCTTGGGTTCTGTGAGTCTGCTGCTGTTTTATTCCTTCAGTTTTTCTTTGTTGTTATACTCAACATATGAGTGAAATCATTTGGTACTTGTCTTTCTCCGCATGGCCTTTTTCACTGAGCAAAATACCCTCTAGCTCCATCCACGTTGTTCAAATGGTAGGATTTTTTTCTTCTTACAGCTGCTTACTGTTCTTTTTAAACTAGATTTCTGTCTTCTCTTTTGTCTGTAGTTTCGCAATGTGCTTTCACCATTGCTCTCCTCGTTATTAGCAATAACTTTACATTAATCGATATGTACCTATATCTATCTATCCATCTGTCTGTCTATCTATCTATCTATCTATCTATCTATCTATCTATCTATCTCTGTCAATCAATCAATCATGTTTTAGAATGCCCGTCTGACCTTTTTTAGAGAACATTTAGCAACATAGCCTATGTCACTTCATTACATTATGCTTCCAAAAGTCTTGCAATGTCACTAGGCCATAGGGAGAGCACTGGGTTCACCGAGACACTTGCATGTCGTGTTAGCCACGTGTACCTACAAAACCAGGAAATGGTGCTGCAGGGACTTGAACCTGTGTCTGTATTATCTTTTATATTCTTCTTACTGGTTGACTGTATTTAGCCACATTCATTGACTAAGTGCTCCCTGAAGACCACAAGAATTGATCCAATGGGCCTGTTGTCCACAGAAAGTAAACTTGGTGCTTTGCTCACCACAATATTTGAGGGACATCGGCATGAACACCGCTTATAGGACTGAGGGACAAATAAAATGGAACACCAATTTCTAGATATGTGCAGTTGGGAGCAAAGAGTGTGTTGTGAAGTGTATATTTGAGTGTACAAACTTCTCTCTTTGTCTGGTTATTACATCTTTACATTCAGGAACATCATTAAACCCACTGATTTCAAAGACCCAGACGCATATTATTACAGCAATTCAGTTGTTGAGGTGAGAGAAAATGAGGAGGACATTGCTGCACCACTAAATCTATGGCTGGGCACTGCTGAAACCAAACAAAAAGAATTCACGGTGGCTAGATATGGCTATTTTCTACTGTCTGTCTCTGGGTAATCAAAGAGAATCCATATGTTTGTTTGTTTGTTTCTCAGTTTCACTTGTGCAGGGTTCCTTTCCCCACCCCTTCGGCTTGTAGTTTGTCTTTGTCCTTGAATCTCAAGGGAGTCTCCAGTAAGGCAGCACGTAGGTGGTCTTGAATTTTCATCCCTACTTCCAACCCTGTGTCTTTTGATAGGAGTACTGAAAGCCTGTCCTTTTATTCTGATATTTGAGAGCTGTGCTGTTACTGCAGTATGAAATATTTATTTATCGCTAATATACAATCACATGATGAACATTATTTTCACTAGTCTACCCCCTTTACCAAGTCCCCCCAAAAATCCAGCTATAGTCGCTGCCCATCAGCATAGTTGGATGCTCTAAAGCCCTTCACCATAACCCCCACACTCACCCTATTACAGTCGCTGTCTATCAGCATGTAGTAATATGCTGTAGAATCACTAATTGTCTTCTATATGTTGTACAGACCACCCAATGACCCCCCACTCCACACATTATACATGGTAATCCTAATTACCCCTTTCTTTTCCCCACCCTTATTCCTATCTTCCCAACCACCCTGTCCAGTCCCTTTCCCTTTGGTAACTGTTAGTCCACTGTCAGGTTCTGTGAGTCTGCTGTCGTTTTTTTCCTTCAGTTTTTCTTTTTTGTTATACTCCACACATGAGTGAAATCATTTGGTACTTGACTTTCTCCTCCTGGCCTATTTCACTGAGCATAATACCCTCTAGCTCCATCCATGTTTTTGCAAATGATAGGATTTGTTTACCTTTATATCTGCTTAGTGGACTTTTTAAACTGGATTTCATTATTCTTTTTTGTTTTTAATTACGCTATGTGCTTTCACCATTGCTCTCCTGGATATGAGCTATAGGTTTGTGTTAATCAATATGTTCCTATATCTATCTATCTGTCTATCTATCTATCTATATATCTATCTATTAATAAATCAATCAACTTTTTTTCTCCCCATCTGTCCTTGTGTACAGAACAGTTTACCACATAGCCCATGCCACTTCCCTACATTATGCTTCCAAAAATCTTGCAAGTTAACAAGGCCATAGGCAGAGCACTGGTTTCACCAGGACACTTGCAGGTCGAGTATGCCACGTGAAATTACAAAACCAGGAAATTGTGGTGCAGGGACTTGAAGACTTGTCTCTGTCCTCTGCCTCTTTTATCTCCTTCTCACTTGCTGACTGTATTTAGCCACATTCATTGACTAAGGGCTCCCTGAAGTCCACAAGTATCCTTCCTCGGGGCCGGTTTTTAACAGAAAATAAACTTGGTGCTTTGCTCACCACCATGTTTGAGGGACATCGGCGTGATCACCGCTGATAGGATGGAACGACAAATGAAAAGGAACACCAGTTGCTAGACAGGAGCAGTTGGGAGCAAAGAGTGTGTTGTGGAGTGACGTGTTTATTTCAGTGTCCAAACTTCCCTCTTTATATAGTTATTACTTCTTTACATTCAAGAACTTCATAAAACCCACTGATTTCAAAGGTCCAGATGTATACTTTTATAGCAATTCAATTGTTGAGTTGAGAGAAAATGAGAAAGACGTTGCTGTACCACTAAATCTATGGCTGGGCAATGCTGAAACCAAACAAAAAGAATTCACGTTGTCCAGATAGGGCTATTTTCTACTGACTGTCTCTGTGGACTCAAACAGAATCCATTCTAGGATTGTTTGTTTTTCAGTTTCACTGTTTTGGGTACCTGTTCACACCCCTTCGGCTTTTAGATTGTCTGTGTCCTTGGATCACAAGAGAGTCTCCTGTAAGGGAGCACGTAGGTGGTCTTGAGTTTTCATCCCTTCTTTTAACCCTGTGTCATTTGTTTGGAGCACTCAAAGCCTGTCCTCTTATTCTGATGATTCAGAGCTGTGCCCTTATTGCACTTAAAAAATTGTTTTTGTTATCATTAATCTACAATCACGTGAATGTCATTATGATCACCAAGTACACCAAGTTCCCCCGAAAAGCCCCGTTACAGTCGCTGTCCATCAGCATGTAGAAATATGCTGAAGAAACACTACTTCTCTTCTCTGTTTTGTACAGCACTCCCCATGCCCAACCGACCCCATGCATTATTCATGCTAATAATAATGTTCCCTTTCTTTCTTCCTGCCCTTAACCCTCCCTTATCACCCACCCTGCCAAGTACCTTTCCCTTTGGTATCTGTTAGTCCACTCTCAGGTTCTGTGATTCTGCTGCTGTTTATTTCCATCAGTTTTTCTTTGTTGTTGTACTGCACACATGAGTAAAATCATTTGGTACTTGTGTTTCTCCTCCTGGCCTATTTCACTGAGCATACTACCGTCTAGCTCCATCCACATCATTGTAAATAATAGGATTTGTTTTCTTCTTATGGCTGCTTACTGCACATTTTAAACTGCATTTCATTCTTCCTTTTGTTTTGTAGTATCACTATGTGTTTTCACCATTTATCTCCCAGTTATGAGCAATAGCTTTGTGTTAATCGATATGTATCTGTAACTATATATCTATCTATCTGTCTGTCTATCTACCTATCTATCTAACTATCTATCTATCTATCTATCTATCTATCTATCTATCTATCTATCTATCTATCTATCTATCTATCTATCTATCTATCTATCTATCAATTTATCTGTCTACCTATCTTTCCTACTATCTATCTATCTATCTGCTTAACTTCCTACCTACCATTTCTATCATCTTTCATCAGTCATCTATCTACCTATCTATGAATCAATCATCTTTTTGTCTGTCCATCTGTCCTTATGTACAGAAAGTTAACAATATTCCTATGTCACTTCAATACATTATGCTTCCAAAACTCTTTCAAGGTAACTAGGATGTAGGAAGAGCACTCGGTTCACTGAGATACTTGCAGGTCGAGTCAGCCACGTGTACCTACAAAACCAGTAAATGGTTGTGCAGGGACTTGAACCTGTGTCTGTATCCTCTATTATCTTCTTCTCACTGGCTGACTCTATTTAGCCACATTCATTGACTACGTGCTCCGTGAAGACCACAAGTATTGTTCCTCTGGGCCTGTTGTCCACAGAAAGAAAACTTGGTGCTTTGCTCACAACCATGTTTGAGGGACATTGGCGTGATCACCTCTGATAGGAGGGAGGGACAAATAAAAAGGAACACCAATTTCTAGACATGTGGAGTTGGGAGCAAATTGTGTGTTGTGGAGTGAAGTGTATATTTGAGTGTCCAAACTTCCCTCTTTATCTGGTTATTACTTTACATTCGTGAACATCATAAAACCCACTGATTTCAAAGGCCCAGACGCATATTTTTACAGCAATTCAGTTGTTGAGGTGAGAGAAAATGAGAAGGACGTTGCTGTACCACTAAATCTATGGCTGGGCACGGATGAAAAAAAAGAAAAGAATTCACGGTGGCTTGATAGGGCTATTTTCTACTGACTATCTCTGGAGACACAAACAGAATCTATATTTTTGATTGTTTGTTTATCAGTTTCACTTGTGTTGGGTACCTGTTCCAACCCCTACGGCTTGTAGTTTGTCTCTGTCCTTGCATCTCAAGTGAGTCTCCTGTGAGGAAGCACGTAGGTGGTCTTGAATATTCATCCCTGCTTTTAACCCTGTGTCTTTTGTTTGGAGCAGTCAAAGCCTGTCCGTTTATTCTGATGATTCAGAGCTGTGCCCTTATTGCACTTAAAAAATTTTTTTATTATCATTAATCTACAATCACGTGAAGAACATTATATTTACTTGGCTCCCCCCTTCACCAATGCACCCTTAGAAACCTCTTACAGATGCTGTCAATCAGCGGAGTTGAATGCTGTAGACCCCTTCACCATGAACCACCCCACACACACCATTACAGTCGCAGTCCATCTGCGTGTAGTAAGATGCTGTAGAATCTTTACTTGATTTCTCTGTGTTGTACAGCCCTATCCAAACCCTCCTGACCAAATGCATTATACATGCTAATCCTAATCTCTCATTTCTTTCTCCACACCCTCATTCCTCCCTTCACAACCACCCTGCCCAGTCCCTTTCCCTTTGGTAACTGTTAGTCCGCTTTTGGGTTCTGTGAGTATGCTGCTGTTTTTTTCCTTCAGAGTTTCTTTGTTGTTATATTCCACCCATGAGTGAAATCATTTGGTACTTGTCTTTCTCCACTTCGCCTATTTCACTGAGCATACTACCGTCCTGCTCCAGCCACGTCATTGCAATTGGTAGGATTTGTTTTCTTCTTAAGGTTTCTTACTGCACTTTTTAAACTGGACTTCATTCTTCCTTTTTGAAGTTTCGCTATGTGTTTTCACCATTGATCTGTTGGTTATGAGCAATAGCTTTGTGTGAATCTATATGTATCTGAATCTGTGTAACTGTCTGTCTGTCTACCTATCTGTCTATCCTTCTATCTTTCTATCTATCTATCTATCTATCTATCTTCTATCTATCTATCTATCTATCTATCTATCTATCTATCTATCTATCTATCTATCTTCCTATCATCTATCTATCATGTCTATCATCTATCTATAATCTCTCATCTACCTATGTATCTATGAATTAATCATCTTTTTGTCTTCCCATCTATCCTTATGTACAGAAAACTTAACAACATCGCCTATGTCACTTCCCTACATTATGCTTCCAAAAATCTTGCCAAGTAACTAGGACGTATGGGTACACTGAGACAATTGCCGGTCGAGTCTGCCGCGTGTGCTTACAAAACCAGTAAATCGTTGTCCAGGGACTTGAACCCGTATCTCTGTCCTCTGACCTCTTTTATCCCCTTCTCGACTGCTGACTCTAATTTGCCACAATAATTGACTAAGTCTTCCCTGAAGACCACAAGTATCCTTCTTCTGGGCCTGTTGTAGTCAGAAAGGTATACTTGGTGCTTTGCTCATCACCAAGTTTGAAGGACATCGGCGTGATCACCTCTGATAGGAGGAGGGACAAATAAAAATGAACACCTATTTCTAGACAGGAGCAGTTTTGAACAAAGAGTGTGTTGTGGAGTGACGTGTTTATTAGAGTGTCCAACCTTCACTCTTAAGTGGTTATTACTTTTTTACATTCATGAACATCATAAAACGCACTGATTTCAAAAGCCCAGATGCATATTATTACAGCAATTCTGTTATTGAGGTGAGAAAAATTGAGAAGGACTTTGCTGTACAACGGAATCTATTTCTGGGCACTGCCGTAACCAAACAAAAAAAATTCATGGTGGCCAGATAGGGCTCTTTTCTACTGACTGTCTCTGGGGACTCAAACAGAATCCATTTGTTTGTTTGTTTGTTTCTCAGTTTCACTTTTTTTGGGTACCTGTCACCGCCCCTTCAGCTTTTAATTTGTCCATGTCCTGGGATCTCAAGTGAGTCTCCTGTAAGGGAGCACCTACATGATCTTGAGTGAAAGATAGCTTAGTTTAGTATGATGCTTTCCTATCTACCTACCTATCTATCTCTTTAACTATCTATGTAATCTTTCTATCTATCTATGTGTCATCTATCTATGTATGGTCTGTCACCTATCTACTATCATCTGTGTATCTATCTAATTAATCTATCATCTATATGTATGTATATCAGTCGAATCTATGTATCAATCATTTGTCTCTCTATATATCTGTTTTCTCACTCTTGTCAACTTTCTGTCCCTAGGTGCACTTTGATTCCTCTGTGTCCTTCTCAGTCTCAATTCCTTGTGTATGTTTTTGTGAGTTAGCTGTGTGTTTGGGTCTTGAGAGGAGTGGTCTTGGGTGGGAACTTCTCCTGTGTAGGTGGCACGAGTCTGCTGGGTGTGGATAGTGTGGTTGGTGGGCTGCGCTCTTGAAACTGAGCAGCCCAGTGCCCTCCAGCTGCTTTGCCCCTGGGCCGTTCCAGCTCTGGCGGCTGCATGAGCTTCAGGGAATATCCGAGGCCACACGCAGGGAGCACCCTTGTGGGCCTGCGGGTCCGTGGTAGGTACATGCCCAGTAGTATGTCTTTTTGCCTGTGCACCGATGTAACCTCGGTGGCCCTGCTTGGTGGCCCATCTTCAGAGAGTATGCGTGTAGTCACTGGTTAAGGGAACTGCCTTTTGGTGACACACGGGGTTCTTCTGTTCCAGTGGCCCATGGATTGCTGAGGTGGCAGCTCAGCTACCTTGTGGGGAAACTGCTCCCCTCTGCTGTCAAGGTGGAGGTGGAATTTCAGTGCATTTACACATTTAGATGTGAGTGAGGTCTATCTGAAATGGAATAGTAGCGTTGAGAGCTATGTTTCCACCCCCTCAACTTGTAGTTCATTTTTGTCCTTGGATCTCAAGTTAGTCTCCTGTAAGGGAGCACGTAGGTGGTCTTGAGTTTTCATCCCTTCTTTTAACCCTGTGTCTTTTCATTGGAGTCCTGAAGAGCCTGTCCTTTTATTCTGAGAATTGAGAGCTATGTCCTTATTGCACTTTAAAAATTTTTTTTGTTATCATTAATCCACAATCACGCAAAGAACATTATGATCACCAAGTACACCACGTCCCCCCCCAAAAACCCCGTTACAGTAGCTGTCTATCAGCATAGTTGGATGCTGTAGACCCATTACCATGCCCCCCCACACCATGTTACAGTCGCTTTCCATCAGCGAGTAGTAAGATGCTGTAGAGAATCACTGCTGGTCTTCTCTGTGTTGTACAGCCCTCCCCATGCTCCCCCCACCCACACATTATACATGCTAATCCTAATGCCCCCTTTTTTTCTCCCCACATTTATCAAACCCTTCCCACCCACCCTGCCCAGTCCCTTTCCCTTTGGTAAATGTTAGTCCACTCTTGGGTTCTGTGAGTCTGCTGCTGTTTTATTCCTTCAGTTTTTCTTTGTTGTTATACTCAACATATGAGTGAAATCATTTGGTACTTGTCTTTCTCCGCATGGCCTTTTTCACTGAGCAAAATACCCTCTAGCTCCATCCACGTTGTTCAAATGGTAGGATTTTTTTCTTCTTACAGCTGCTTACTGTTCTTTTTAAACTAGATTTCTGTCTTCTCTTTTGTCTGTAGTTTCGCAATGTGCTTTCACCATTGCTCTCCTCGTTATTAGCAATAACTTTACATTAATCGATATGTACCTATATCTATCTATCCATCTGTCTGTCTATCTATCTATCTATCTATCTATCTATCTATCTATCTATCTATCTCTGTCAATCAATCAATCATGTTTTAGAATGCCTGTCTGACCTTTTTTAGAGAACATTTAGCAACATAGCCTATGTCACTTCATTACATTATGCTTCCAAAAGTCTTGCAATGTCACTAGGCCATAGGGAGAGCACTGGGTTCACCGAGACACTTGCAGGTCGAGTTAGACACGTGTACCAACAAAACCAGGAAATGGTGCTGCAGGGACTTGAACCTGTGTCTGTATTATCTTTTATATTCTTCTTACTGGTTGACTTTATTTAGCCACATTCATTGACTAAGTGCTCCCTGAAGACCACAAGAATTGATCCAATGGGCCTGTTGTCCACAGAAAGTAAACTTGGTGCTTTGCTCACCACAATATTTGAGGGACATCGGCATGAACACCGCTTATAGGACTGAGGGACAAATAAAATGGAACACCAATTTCTAGATATGTGCAGTTGGGAGCAAAGAGTGTGTTGTGAAGTGTATATTTGAGTGTACAAACTTCTCTCTTTGTCTGGTTATTACATCTTTACATTCAGGAACATCATTAAACCCACTGATTTCAAAGACCCAGACGCATATTATTACAGCAATTCAGTTGTTGAGGTGAGAGAAAATGAGGAGGACATTGCTGCACCACTAAATCTATGGCTGGGCACTGCTGAAACCAAACAAAAAGAATTCACGGTGGCTAGATATGGCTATTTTCTACTGTCTGTCTCTGGGTAATCAAAGAGAATCCATATGTTTGTTTGTTTGTTTCTCAGTTTCACTTGTGCAAGGTTCCTGTCCCCACCCCTTCGGCTTGTAGTTTGTCTTTGTCCTTGAATCTCAAGGGAGTCTCCAGTAAGGCAGCACGTAGGTGGTCTTGAATTTTCATCCCTACTTCCAACCCTGTGTCTTTTGATAGGAGTACTGAAAGCCTGTCCTTTTATTCTGATATTTGAGAGCTGTGCTGTTACTGCAGTATGAAATATTTATTTATCACTAATATACAATCACATGATGAACATTATTTTCACTAGTCTACCCCCTTTACCAAGTCCCCCCAAAAATCCAGCTATAGTCGCTGCCCATCAGCATAGTTGGATGCTCTAAAGCCCTTCACCATAACCCCCACACTCACCCTATTACAGTCGCTGTCTATCAGCATGTAGTAATATGCTGTAGAATCACTAATTGTCTTCTATATGTTGTACAGACCACCCAATGACCCCCCACTCCACACATTATACATGGTAATCCTAATTACCCCTTTCTTTTCCCCACCCTTATTCCTATCTTCCCAACCACCCTGTCCAGTCCCTTTCCCTTTGGTAACTGTTAGTCCACTGTCAGGTTCTGTGAGTCTGCTGTCGTTTTTTTCCTTCAGTTTTTCTTTTTTGTTATACTCCACACATGAGTGAAATCATTTGGTACTTGACTTTCTCCTCCTGGCCTATTTCACTGAGCATAATACCCTCTAGCTCCATCCATGTTTTTGCAAATGATAGGATTTGTTTACCTTTATATCTGCTTAGTGGACTTTTTAAACTGGATTTCATTATTCTTTTTTGTTTTTAATTACGCTATGTGCTTTCACCATTGCTCTCCTGGATATGAGCTATAGCTTTGTGTTAATCAATATGTTCCTATATCTATCTATCTGTATGTCTATCTATCTATCTATCTATCTATCTATCTATCTATCTATCTATCTATCTATCTATTAATCAATCAATCAACTTTTTTTCTCCCCATCTGTCCTTGTGTACAGAACAGTTTACCACATAGCCCATGCCACTTCCCTACATTATGCTTCCAAAAATCTTGCAAGTTAACAAGGCCATAGGCAGAGCACTGGTTTCACCAGGACACTTGCAGGTCGAGTATGCCACGTGAAATTACAAAACCAGGAAATTGTGGTGCAGGGACTTGAAGCCTTGTCTCTGTCCTCTGCCTCTTTTATCTCCTTCTCACTTGCTGACTGTATTTAGCCACATTCATTGACTAAGGGCTCCCTGAAGTCCACAAGTATCCTTCCTCGGGGCCGGTTTTTAACAGAAAATAAACTTGGTGCTTTGCTCACCACCATGTTTGAGGGACATCGGCGTGATCACCGCTGATAGGATGGAACGACAAATGAAAAGGAACACCAGTTGCTAGACAGGAGCAGTTGGGAGCAAAGAGTGTGTTGTGGAGTGACGTGTTTATTTCAGTGTCCAAACTTCCCTCTTTATATAGTTATTACTTCTTTACATTCAAGAACTTCATAAAACCCACTGATTTCAAAGGTCCAGATGTATACTTTTATAGCAATTCAATTGTTGAGTTGAGAGAAAATGAGAAAGACGTTGCTGTACCACTAAATCTATGGCTGGGCAATGCTGAAACCAAACAAAAAGAATTCACGTTGTCCAGATAGGGCTATTTTCTACTGACTGTCTCTGTGGACTCAAACAGAATCCATTCTAGGATTGTTTGTTTTTCAGTTTCACTGTTTTGGGTACCTGTTCACACCCCTTCGGCTTTTAGATTATCTGTGTCCTTGGATCACAAGAGAGTCTCCTGTAAGGGAGCACGTAGGTGGTCTTGAGTTTTCATCCCTTCTTTTAACCCTGTGTCATTTGTTTGGAGCACTCAAAGCCTGTCCTTTTATTCTGATGATTCAGAGCTGTGCCCTTATTGCACTTAAAAAATTGTTTTTGTTATCATTAATCTACAATCACGTGAAGAACATTATGTTTACTAGACTCCCCCCTTCACCAAGTCCCTCAAAAAAACCTCTTACAGTTGCTGTCCGTTAGCAGATTTGAATGCTGTAGACCCGTTCACGATGTACCCCCCACACACCCCTTTGCAGTCGCTGTCCTTCAGCGTGTAGTAATATGCTGTAGAATATCTACTTGTCTTCTCTCTGTTGTACAGCACTCACCATGCGACCCCGCCCTCACACATTATACATGCTTATCCTAATCCCCCTTTTCTTTCTCCCCACCCTTATCCCTCCCTTCCCAACCACCCTTCCCAGTCATTTTCCCTTTGGTAACTGTTACTCCACATTCGGGTTCTGTGAGTCTGCTGCTGTTTTTTTTTTCAGTGTTTCTTTGTTGTTATACTCCACACATGAGTGAAATCATTTGGTACTTGTCTTTCTCCGCCTGGAATATTTCACTGAGCCTACTACCGTCTCACTTCATCCACGTCATTGCAAATGGTAGCATTTGTTTTCTTCTTATGGCTGCAAACGGCAGTTTTTAAACTGGACTTCATTCTTCCTTTTAGTTTGTAGTTTCGCTATGTGCTTTCACCATTGATCTCCTGGTTATGAGCAATAGCTTTGTGTTAATTGTTATGTATCTGTATGTATCTTTCTATCTACCTATCTATCTATCTGTCTATCCTTCTATCTTTCTATTTATCTATCTATCTATCTTTCTATCTATCATCTATCTGTCTATCAATCTATCTTCCTATCTACCTATCATGTCTATCATCTGTCATTCTATCATCTGTCATCTATCTATCTATCTAAGAATCAATCATCTTTTTGTCTGCCTATCTACCCTTACGTACAGAACATTTAACAACATGGCCTACATCACTTCCCTACATTATGCTTCCAAAAATTTTTCAAGGTATCTATGCCGTAGTTAGATTACTGGCTTCTCTGAGACACTTGCAGGTCGAGTTAGCCACTTGTGCTTACAAAACCCGTAAATTGTGGTGCAGGGATGTGAACACGTATCTCTGGCCTCTGCCCTCTTTTACCTCCTTCTCGCTTGCTGACTGTAATTAGCCGCATTAATTGACTAAGTCCACACTGAAGACCACAATTATCCTTCCTCTGGGCCTGTTGAATACAGAAAAGTATACTTGGTGCTTTGCTCAACACCAAGTTTGAGGGACATTGGCGTGATCATCGCTGATAGGAGGAGGGACAAATAAAAAGGAACACCTATTTCTAGACAGGAGTAGTTGGGAACAAAGAGTGTGTAGTGGAGTGATGTGTTTATTTGAATGTCCAAACTTCCCTCTTTAGGTGTCTATTACTCCTTTACCTTCGTGAACATCATAAAACGCACTGATTTCAAAAGCTCAGATGAATATTATTACAGCAATTCATTTATTGAGGTGAGAAAAAATGAGAAGGATGTTGCTGTACCTCTATATCTGTGGCTGGGAACTGCTGAAACCAAACAAAAAGAATTCACAGTGGCTAGATAGGGCTATTTTCTACTAACTGTCTCTAAGGACTCAGACAGAATCCATTTGTTTGTTTGTTTGTTTCTCAGTTTCACTTGTGTTGGGTACCTCTCCCAGCCCCTTCAGCTTGTAGTTTGAGTGTGTCCTTGGATCTCAAGTGAGTCTTTGTAAGGGAGCATGTAGATGGTCTTGAGGGAAAGATAGCTTTGTTTAGTATGATGCCTTCCTATCTACCTACCTACATATCTCTTTATCTATCTATGCAATCTATCTACCTGTCTATATATCTGACATATATCCATCTATGGTCTTTCATCTATCTACTATCATCTGTGTATCTATCTCATTAATCTATCATCTATATGTATGTATATAAGTCCAATCTATGTATAAATCATCTGTCTGTTTATGTATCTGTTTTCTCACTTTTGTCAACGTTCTGTCACTAGGTGCACTTTGATTCCTCTGTGTTCTTCTCAGTCTCAATTCCTTGTGTTTGTTTATGTGAATTAGCTGGTGTTTGGGTCTTGAGAGGTGTAGCCTTGTGTGGGAACTTCTCCTGCGTAGGTGGCACGAGTTTGCTGGGTGTGGATAGTGTGTTTGTTGGGCTGGGCTCTTTAACCTGTGAGGACCAGGGCCTTCTGGCTGCTCTGCCCCTGGGACGTTCCTGCTGTGGCGGCTGCGTGAGCTGCGGGCATATCCGAGGCCCCAGGCAGGGAGCACACTGGCATGCCTGTGGGGCAGAGGCAGGGTCATGCCCAGTAGTAGGTATTTTTGCCTGTGCACTGATGTCACCTCGGCTGCCCTGCTTGGTTTCCCATCTCCAGAGAGCATGCGTGTAGTCACTGGTTAAGGGAACTGACCTTTGGTGACACACCGGGCTCTTGTGGGCCATTGGCCTATGGGCTTGCTGAGGTGGCAGGCCAACTAGCTTGTGGGAGAACTGCTACCCCCTGCTGTCAAGGTGATGTGGAGTTTCAGTGCATTTAGGCATTTAGATGTGAGTGAGGTCTATCTGTAATGGAAAAGCAGCACTGAGATCTATGTTTCCATTAGTATGAAAAGGGCGCTGAGCATAAAGAGTTGGGTGATGGTGGCAGGAATTCTTGGAATATTTATGTCGCCACACTTATTAATTTTCTGTTAACGGAGGTGATTCTGAAGTAACTTTTTACTCACAGATGAAAGTGATGTATAAGGTTATTCCACGTCAGCCATGGTGAGATGAAGTGGTATAGTAGAATTAAAGCCTGTACACCTTGGAATGATACATAGGAGACACACCGTTTGTGCTCTTTGCTGCTCTCCTGTCCTGGCTTATTACCTTAAGTAACTTGTTGGTTCAGAGTGGTCCCAGCAACATTTCCAGCAAGATCTTTCAAAAATTGCATAGAAACACTTCTCAAAGATATGCCCAGAGGCTAGTGGAAAACTGTACTCTTTCTGGTCATAGTTTGCAAGATGTTTGCCTTATCCTGCGTTCCTTTGTTACTTTTGCATCTCCTGTGATTGTAGACCGATCGGGGCAATGGTGTACACACACACACAAGCACACACACACACACACGTACAGACACACACACATGGCTGAGAGTTAATGGAGACCCCACTTATCGGAAACTGCAGCCCACACATTTAAAAAGAAACATGCATAAGTTTTGCTCCTATTGTTCCCTCCATACGGAGCAGACTTCAAAGTGCAGAGGTGGTTGGATACAGATACCTATGCAGACAGCTAAGCACATACATGTATGGGTAGGCTCTCTCCATCCATCATCTAAGTGCGTCTCTGTATACCTACATGTCTGTGTTAGTCTACTCAAACTGATATCCAGAGTGTCATTGAGTGGGGGTTTCATCCATTGACACTGATTTCTCCCTATTCTGGAAGCAGAAGTCCAAGACCAAGGCAGGTTCAGTTCCCGGTGAGGTCCCTTCTTCTGCATACGGTCGCATCCCTGATCTGTCCTCACAGGGTCGAGGGAGAATGCTCTGTCCTCAGTTCCTCTTAATAGCACTGATTGCATAATGGCAGCTCCACTCACACCCTCATGGTATCTTCCTAACCCAATTACCTCCAAAGGCCAGACCTCCCAAAACCATGACAGTGGGGGTTAGGTCTTCAACCTTGTCTCAGTTCAAATATGAACTTGTGTGTGTGTATGTGTGTTTGTGTTTGTGTGTGTGTGTGTGTGTGTGTGTGTGTGTGTGTGTGTGGTGGCAGGGGGTAATAGGAGCAGAAGATGGTGAGGTGAGGGCCCAAAATTCAGTTCATAACTCTGTATCTATCATGTATCTATCTAATCTAACATACCTATATCATCTATCCTATCTATTCTATCATCTGTCATTTATGTATATCTTATCTATCTGTCATCTCTATCAATCTATTCATCTAATATATGAATATCTATCTAATGTATCTATTTCTTAAGTATCATCTATCACCTGTCAACTATATGTCATCTACCTGTCTTTATCTTTTTGTCTACCCATCCATCCTTATTTACAGAACAGTGTAAAATAAATTCTAGCTGAAATAAGCAGGTGCAGAGAGGCAACAAAGGGCCCGGTAGTTTATTTGAACGCAGATACCCAGGCGAGATTTCACCAGTCTATAGAAATGGAGGCTGGGGAATTCCCATTTAGGAAGACAGGCAGCGAGATTTTAAAGAAGGTAGGGGGAGGCAGAGCTTAGATTTACAGCAGCGCGAGGATTTGCTAACCCAATGCATATAGTTCAGGTTGGGAGGCGGCAACAGCCAAGAACTTAGGCACATCATCAGTGTCTGACGTGCTCGCTCCTCCCATCAGCGTCCCCAGCCTTAAAAACAGTTAACAACATGGCCATATATCATGGCTATCTATCTATCTATCTTTCTTTCTATCTTTCTATCTATCTATCTATCTATCTATCTATCTATCTATCTATCTATCTATCTATCTATCTATCTATCTATCTATCACCTATCTGTTCAATCTATCTATACCTATTATCTCTCCTACCTAATCTATCATCTATCTATCTGTCCTATCTATCATCATCTTTTTGTCTAACCATGTATAATTATGTACAGAACAGTTCACAAGGTAGCTTATATGTCACTTCCCTACATAAGCTTCCAAAAACCTGCAAGGTAACTAGGCGCTAGAGACAGATTGCACTAGGTTCATTGAGACATTTGCACATCGAGTCAACAGCGTGTGAGTAAAAAACTAGTAAATGGTGGTGCGCGGACTTCAAACCATACCTCTGTACCCAGTCCTCTTTGCCCTCCTTACTGACAGTATTCTAGCTGCATTTGTTGACTGACTGCTCCCTGAAGACCACAAGCATCCTTCCTCTTGGCTTTTTCAGTAATTTATCCCATTGTATGGAATGATTTTCCCTCAGATACCTTGTTCTGTTACCTCCTTCTATACTGTTCAAGTCCCACCTCTCTGGTAAGGCTTAACCGGTCCCCTGCTTATTTTGAAAGCCCTGCTTCTCTCTGCCTTTAAGCTCAGTCCTCCATATGTTGCCTTATTTCTTCATAGTGTTTGTTACCGGCTAAGCTACCAGAAATCTTACAGATATTCATTGTCTCTTTCTTCCCCTCCAACTAGAACATGGTCTTCGCAGGTTAGGAGTTCTGCGTTTATTAAGCCTGGTGGAGACCATGCAGACTCTAGGGTCAGAGAGAAGTGGTCACAGTTGTAACTCAACGTGGTTTGACATGTTAGCAGTTTAGGTTAGAGTCAGGCCAGGCAGTCATTAAAGAGGACCTTTTCTGATATAACTAAGCTACTTGATAAATTCTAAGTAAGCTTAAATTTCAATAATCACACAGCAGGCAGAAGCACTTCCTTCTGTCCTTCCTTCAGACTCGAGGACCTTTATGCCAAAACCGTTCTCTCATGGGGAAGTGGTAATGTGTGAGGATGATCAGCCAATGTCTTAAGTTACACAAGGCACACACATACAGAAATAAACTTGTTTTAAAAAATATGATAAGAGTGGTTTCCTGTGTCACAGCAGGGATTCCCTAGCCCCCAGTGAGCTCAGAGCAGTGGGAGAAGAGAGGGAAGGGGCCACATAAGCCAACCCGGTCTCCTTCCTCTGGACTTGCCCTCCCATGGATTGTCATCCATTAATCACTCAGCACGCAGACCTCACGGTGAGCACGCACAGTCATAAAACGCGTCTACTTCCACATCCCAGTCACTGGGGCATGGAACACGTTGCATAGTTAAGTGTGGCTGAGAACATTATCACTCATGTATATGTGTTCTTCCTCCTTTGACGAGTCAAAGAGTAAACAGCAGAGTCATACTAGCAACAGCAGGATTTAGTGTGAATATAAAATATACACACATACTGTGGGAAAGATTTTGTTAAATGGATATGGACATAGGCATTATCTGGAGCCGGGTTAGACCTGTAGGAGCCGTTGGCAAGGGCTGTGGCGTGTCCACCGTGTCGGAGCCTGAGTTAGGGGTAGGGCCGAGGCCATCGGCTCTGCCTACCATGGCATTCTATGGGTCCAGGGCTGACCAGAGGACAACCGCCCGTGCTGTGGGTGTCTGAGGCGTGCAGGATGCTGGTAGTGTTTCTGCCAATGGCCTCGAGTGGGGCCCTGGGGGGCTAGCAAGTTCCTTTCCCGAGGTTGGTGGCATGCACATCGGGTCATCGTCCGACTTGCGTGTAGGTCCGAGGCCGTCGTCTATGCCTACCACGGCATCGTGTGTGTCCAGGGTGGTCCGGAGAATGACTTCCCACATGGTGGGTGTCTGAGGTGTGCAGGAGGCTGGAAGTGCTGCTGCCCATGGCCTCGTGTGGGGCTGGGGGTTGACCGGAAGATGATGGCCATCGAAGGGTGTGTTGTGTCCATGTGCTCGTCTTGAGCATAATTGCCAGACCTCAGGCAGAAAGTGGTGCTGCCCACGGCCCCATGAAGGGCCGTTGGCGACTGGAAGGTGACGGCCATCGAGGGTGGTGCCGTGTCCATGGGCTCGTCTTGAGCATCATTACCGGCCCTCACACCGAAGTTGGTGCTGCCCACAGCCCCGTGCGGGGTCGGGTGCGACCGGAAGATGACGGCCGTCGAGGGTGGTGTCGTGTCCATGGGCTCATCTAGAACGTCATTGCCGGCCTTTGTGCCAAAGGGGGAGCTGCCCAAAGCCTCGATTGCGGACGGGGGCTAACAGAAGATGTCGGCAATCGAGGATGGTGTCGTGTCCATCGGCTCTTCTTGGGAATCAGCCTTCAGGCTGGCGACTATGCAGCCCATGGACTCTTCTGGGACCATGGGGTAGTTGTAGATGCCTTTCCCGAAGGCGATAGTGTGACCATTGGGTCGTCGTCCGCCTTGCGGATAGGGCCGAGGCCATCATCTCTGCCTCTCATGGCATCTTATGGAGCCAGGGGAGACCAGACGACAACCGCCCACGCGGGGGTCATCTGAGGTGCACAGGAGACCGGCGGTGGTGCTGCCCATAGCATCGTGCGGGGCCGGGTGGGTCCGGAAGATGATGGCCAGCGGTGGTGGCGTCGAGTCCATCATCTCGTCCCGAGCGTCAGTGCCAGCCATCGGGCCTTCGCTTGTGCTGCCCAAGGCCTTGTCTGTTGGCTGACACTGGATGGTGGTTTTGCAGAGGCAGGACACCACACGGCAGGCTGGTAGTGGTGCCCGTGTGCCCTGCGGAGGAGGAGCTCATCTGGGTGGTTTCTCTCCAGCCATCTGCTGGGAGCCAAGTATGGTCCAGTGGCCCAGGGATGCTCCCCGTGGAAGTGGGAACTCTGCTGGAAAAAGTGGGAAAAGCCAGCCGCTAAAGGCACACGATCCCGGAGGAACAGCCTGTGACCAGTGCAGTGAGCAGGTGCAGGGTGCTCCCTGGCAGGAGGGATATGGGGCAACGCCCGGGGACGGTAAGAAACGGCGGGCGAACAAGGTGGATCTGGGAAGGCAGCGAGAGGTGTGGGGCACGAACCTTAGGAAGGAGGAAACGGTCCACATGGAAAAATGGGTTGTGGTGTGCGCCAAACGATCCGAGGAAAGGGTCTGAAGCTAGGGAGAGGGTCTCCTTTGCCACTAACTCCTTCTCAGGCCAAGCACGCACTGAGTTGCTCAGCTAGGGCGAGCCTGGTCCATATGTCAGCTACGGGAAGCATCACAAAGTGGCCTGGGCTGCTGTGACGTCACCCAGGAGACACTTAACCAAGCCCCTATTGCCTTAATCAAACCGGCACCGCCCAGAGGAGACCCTGGTCCAAGGCCATGGCCTGGCCCCGAGGGCAACCCCAGTAGAATCCCTAGACCCCTGGAATGCCCGCTGAGGTGCCGTGCAGGTGTTTGGAACAATGAGCACACCATGCGGACCATCGAGGGCTGCCGTGCCCGGATCTGTCAGAGCTCAGCCTGTCTGGGTGCCGGCACTGCATGGGCTTGGCACCCAGAGTATGGCGGAAATCAAGTGCCTTGCTCCGCCCTCCCTCACACAATCCCTTAGCCCAGGGCTTGGTCAGGGCCCGGCGCCCAGCTACTACGTGGCTGTCTGGGGCACGGCCCACCCTTTCCTGGGCCTTCCCAGCTTCTCTGGGACACCTGGAGCCAGGCATGCCTTTTCGGCCATGGACAGCCTGGCGGCTGACTTCTGAGGAGTGTGCATACCCCATGAATTGCCTTTCTAGCTAGCGGCAGGGTTTTCCTTTGCTTCTCACAGAAAGCATAGGTCGGGGACCACAGGGTCTCAGCATAGCTACATCCCACGTTCTGACTGGGCTTTGCCACCCAGATTTTCTCTCTGATCTAGTTTTGGGGGCCTGTGTCTCGTAGTTGAATAACACAACACAGTAAAATGGGAAACACTTTCCATTTTTAAAATGCTTCTCCTTTAGACTCTTGGTCTCGATGGCGTCGCTGTTCTTGCCCGTCAGCCAAGCTGGATGCTTGCGGGGCAACCTTGCCTCCTCTCAGCAGTCAACCTGTCCATTCCCAATCCTGACTGTTCATAATTTATGTTATAACCTGTGAAGCTCGTGTCCCGTGTCAGTAATCCTGCTTCTAGTTTCTCAGATCTTTGCTGGTGGACGTAGGCCCTGCTTGCTCACTGCTTCACTGTGGAAGCACTGACATTGTTACAGAATAAAATATTAAATTCTCCATCCCCAATTCACGGTCTGGCCTTCACTTTGTCTACATATCCTTCATTATGAGCCAAGCTCTCTGCTCCTTGAAAAGACCCTGTCTCGTGCCTTTTTCTCTCTGAATTATTTCCTCTGGGGTTTGCCAACTCTTGCATCTGGCTTTTAA
Organism: Manis pentadactyla; assembly: GCF_030020395.1. Taxonomy (NCBI): domain Eukaryota; kingdom Metazoa; phylum Chordata; class Mammalia; order Pholidota; family Manidae; genus Manis; species Manis pentadactyla. The sequence continues at coordinate 2,467,247 of NW_026644705.1, forward strand.
GAATTTTCAACCCATCAGAAGAACATGGATCGCTGAAGACCCACCTCTATGTCACTTCCTCTTGGAGGCTTCTGTGCAATCTCAATTAGGGGTGCCTTCCTCTCCATTCTCCATACTTGGTGAGAACATCCCTTATCAAATATGAGTGTGTCAGCTCGTGCACATCACTCTTCGGGTCTTGGGATCTGTTGAACAGTGGTGACAGTGAATGACTGGACTCGGCTTCAAAGCTCAGCTGCCCGTCCAGTGGTACCTGGTGCCTCTCGCTCCTCTGAAAACCGTTCGTTATGTTCCAAACCGTGTGGAACATAAATGCGGGCGAGATGCCACCGACGCCACCACAGTCCCTGCTCTGTATGCCTCCGGGTGCTTAGGGAGAGGCCCAGCGAGCCGAGCCCCCGAACTTATCTTTAACGGTGATGAGCGCAGAGCGTTTTGGACAGGCCCCATCTGCTGCTGCTACTGCTGCTGCTGTGATGACTCCTCTCTCTGGCCCAGTGTGGTAAGATACCAGAACTCTTCTTGATCTCTGCCTGTGCTTTCTCCGTAGTGGTGTAGTTTTGTTGTATGGGGGTGGCTCCTTTCGCATCTCTGTTGGAATTAAGTACGGGCTCAGAAATCCCTTGTGTCAATTTTCATTGTACTGTACCATCTTCTGTTTCTATGTCTTTGGGTTTTCTCCTGCTGCTACTGCTTTTCCTCTGAGAGGACCTGTACCACAGGCCTGTTGTTGTCAGAAGAGTAAACTTGGTGCTTTACTCACCACCATGTTTGAGGGACATCGGCGTCACCGCTGATAGGAGGAGGGACAGGTAGAAAGGAACACTGAGTTCTAGACGGGAGCAGTTGTGAGCAAAGAGTGTGTTGTGGAGTGACGTTTTCTTTTGAGCATCCAAACTTCCCTCGGTATCTGGTTATTGCTTCTTTACATTCGTAAACATCATAAAATCCACTGATTTCAAAAGCCCAGATGCATATTATTACAGCAATTCAGTTGTTGAGGTGAGAAAAAATGAGAAGGGCCTAGCTATAGCACTGAATATATGACTGAGCACTGCCACAACTGAACAGAAAGAATCCACGGTGGCGGAAGGGCTATTTACTACTGACTGTCTCTCGGGGCACTCAAACAGAATCACATTTATTTATTTATTTTTTGGTGTCAGTAATGTACAATTACGTGAGCAACTTTATGTTTACTAGGCTCCCCTTCCTACACCATCCCCCACATTGTCAAGTCCACTCCCCACTCCTCATTACAGGCGCTGTCCATCAATGTAGTAAGTTGCTTTTGAATCACTACCTGTCTTCTGAGTGTTATACTGCAATCCCCGTGGCCCCCCACGCCCTACATTGTGTGTGCAGATTGTAATGCCCCCTTTACACCCTTATCCCTCCTTTCCCACCCATCCTCCCAGGTCCCTTTCCCTTTGGTAACTGTTAGTCCATTCTTGGGTCTGTGAGTCTGCTGCTGTTTTGTTCCTTCCCGTTTTTCCTTTGTTCTCATACCTCACAGAGGTGTGAAATCCTTGGTACTTGTCTTTCTCCACCTGGCTTATTTCACTGAGAATAACACCCTCTAGCTCCTTCCGTGTTGTTGCAAATGGTGGTAGAACTTATTTTCTTCTTATGGCTGAATGATATTCCATAGTGTGTATGTACCACCTCTTCTTATCCATTCATCCCCTGATGGACACTTAGGTTGCTTCCATTTCTTTGCTATTGTAAAGAGTGCTGCGATCAACATAGGGGTGCATCTGTCTCTTTCAAACTGGGCTCCTGCACACTTAGGGTAAATTCCTAGGGAGGAATTCACGGGTCAAATAGTATTTCTGTTCTTCGGTTTTTTGGGGAACCTCCATACTGCTTTCCACAATGGTTGAGCTGACTGACATTACCACCAGCAATGTAGGAGGGCTCCCGTTTCTCCACACCTTTGCCGACATCTGTTGTTGTCTGTCTTTTGGGTGGTGGCCATCCTAACTGCTGTGAGTTGATACCCCACTGTGGATTAATGTGTATTTCTCTGATAGTTAGCGATGTGCAGCATCTTTTCATTTGCCTGTTGGCCACCTGAAATTGCTTCTGTGGAGAAGTGTCTGTTCAGATTCTCTGCCCATTTTGTAATTGGATTTATTTGCTATTTGTGTGTTCAGGTTCGTGAGCTCTTGATACATGTTTTGGACGGCAACGCCTTATCAAATGTCTCATCAGTGAATATATTCTCAAATAATGAAGGATGTCTTTTGGTTCTACTGATGGTGGTCAAACAGAATCTTACCAAACCCCCTTCCACTTCATTCAAAATCTGACTAATTATTCCTTTTTTCCTGAACACAAACCAGCCGAGAAAATTGGAATGAAGAGGAGAAGCTGTGATGCAGGAACATCTAGTGTAAAACTGAGAGGTGAGGTGGTGTGGAGACTGGTAGGTTGTATCTTGCCATTTGCTGCTTTCAAGGGTCATAGGGAAAAAAGATTGCCAAGGAGATGAAGCCCAGGGTGTTGACGTCTCCTAGTATCGGTGGAGCCACGTAGCCTCTAGCCATTGATGGGAAGGCTAGCATGCGGCACTGTTGTCTTTCCTGTGGTGTTAGATGAGCGGCGTCCCCCATATGCAGTTCAGTCAGATCCCATGTGGGACTGTCCTGACACAGGCTGGGTGGACCCTAGAGCTGTGCCGTTCCTGCTGGGCTCTTGCAGCACCCCTCTCGGGACCGGGCCTTAGCAGCGCTCCCGGAGAAAGAGAGAGAGATAGAGAGAATTGTGCTCTAGAGATAGGGGCAGTTTTATTTTCTGTAGCTCCCTGAGCATGCTCCTGATGTTTATTTTGAGATCTCTTTCTCAGGAAGATTTATTTGAGTCCAGTTACCGGGTTCCTTTGAACGTTCATATTTGTAGGTGGCGCCCTCTAGGTCCGAGAAGCTTTACTCTCTGGAGATGCTCAGCCCTTGGGGGGATGGCAGGGGTCCCAGGGGATCAGTGCCAGTGCCCAACCCCGCCGGGAGTAAAGAGGTCTTTCCTTCTTCCCGACCACAGTGCCCATCTCCACTGCCAGGGCCAGTATGAGGAACATGCAGGGAGATGCTGCCGAAGGTGGGGACGGCCGTTTTGCAGGCCGGTGCTGGTGGTGAGGCAGGCCGTGTACCAGTCAGATCACGGTAAGGGGCCTGGGAGCAGCGAGGCCAGCCAGGGGGATGAAGCGACCAGAGCTCCTGAAAAATTCCCCGCCTGACGGGCAGAGTGCACGTGGGCAGTTTGGCACACCTGTCCTTTCTCCTGCGTGGCAAGCCCTGTGGAAGCCTTGCCCCTTTAGCAGTTCTCTCACTGTTAGGAGTCTCTCAGACTGTCCGCCTTTTTTTTGTCCCACAGCGGCCAGATGTGGATCCCTGTGTTGTCCCACAAGTGGCTGGAACCTCAAGGCTCTCGAAGTCTTCTGCCTCTCTTTGCTTTCCAACCCCACCAATCTTCCTGTGCACACCACATGTATGGTAGGTTCGTGCTCAGAGAGCACATCTCCAGGGCTGTACAGCACACTTCTCCTTGAGGTGACAGGATGCTGCAGCAGCTTTCCTCCCTGCTGTTCTTCCACGATTTGATGTAGTTGTTCTATTTCCAAATAGTACGTATGTATGTGGTTTTGATTTTGGGAGGATGTTTCCGCATCCCCTCTCATGTGAGCCGGGGTCATTAATCCCATCAGCACATCTTTTTTATGTTTTTCTTTTTCAGTTTCACTTGTCTAGTGTACCTGTTCCCAACCCCTCAACTTGTAGTTATGCTTCGTCCTTGGAAACCAAGTGAGTCCCTTGAAAGGGAGCACGTAGGTGGTCTTGAGTTTTCATCCCTTCTTTTAACCATGTGTCTTTTGATTTTTAGCACTCAGAGACTGTCCGTTTATTCTGACAATTGAGAGCTGTGTCCTTATTGCACATGAAATATCTTTTTTGTCATCATTAATCTACAATCATGCGAAGAACATTATGATCACCAAGTACACCAAGTCCTTCCCCAAACCCTGTTATAGTCGCTATCCATCAGCGTTGGTTGCTGTACACCGATTCAACATGTCCCCCCCCATACACCACGTTACAGTCGCTGTCCATCAGCGTGTAGTAAGATGCTGTAGAATCTCTAATTGACTTCTCTGTGTTGTACAGCCCTCGCCATGCACAACAGCCCCCATGCATTATACATGCTAATCCTAATGCCCCCTTTCTTTCTAACTGCCCTTATCCTTCCCTTCCAACCCACCCAGCCCAGTCACTTTCCCTTTGGTAACTGTTAGTACTCTCTCGGTTTCTGTGAGTCCACTGCTATTTTTTTCCTTCAGTTTTTCTTTTTTGTTATACTCCACACATCAGTGAAATCATTTGGAACTTGTCTTTCTCTGCCTGGCCTATTTCACTGAGCATAATACCCTGTAGCTCCATCCACATTGTTGCAAATGGTAGGATTTGTTTTCTTCTTACGGCTGCTTACTGCACTTTTTAAACTGGATTTCTGTCTTCTCTTTGGTCTGTATTTTCGCTATGTGCTTTCACCATTTCTTTCCTGGTTATGAGCAATACCTTTATGTTAATCGATATGTACCTATATTTATCTATCTGTCTGTATGTCTATCTATCAATCAATCAGTCATCTTTTTGTCTGAACATCTGTCCTTGTATGCAGAACAGTTAACAACATAGACAATGTCCCTTCGCTACTTTATGCTTCCAAAAATCTTACAAGGTAACTAGGTTGTAAGGAGAGTCCTGGGTTCCCTGAGACACTTGCAGGTTGAGTCAGAAGTGTACTTACAAAACCAGAAAATGGTTGTGCCGGGACTTGAACCCGTGTCTCTATCCTCTGTCCTCTTTCATCTCCTACTAACTTGTTGTCTGTATTTCACCACATTCATTGACTAAGTGCTCCCTGAAGACCACGAGTATCATTCCTCTGGGCCTGTTGTCAACAGAAAAGTAAACTTGTTGCTTTGCACACCACCATGTTTGAAGGACATCAGCGTGATAACCGCCGATAGGACGGAGGGTCAAATAAAAAGGAACACCAATTTCTAGACATGAGCAGTTGGGAGTTAAGAGTGTATTGTGGAGTGACGTGTTTATTTGAGTGTCCAAACATCCCTCTTTAGGTGGTTATTAGATCTTCACATTCGTGAACATCATAAAACCCACTGATTTCAAAGGCCCAGACCCATATTATTACAGCAATTCAGTTGTTGAGTTGAGAGAAAATGAGAAGGATATTGCTGCACCACTAAATCTATGTCTGGGCACTGCTGATACCAAACAAAAAGCATTCACAGTGGCCAGATATGGCTATTTTCTACTGACTGTCTCTGGGGGACACACACAGAATCCATTTGATTGATTGTTTTTCGGATTCACTTATGTTGGGTACCTCTCACCACCCCTACGGCTTGTAGTTTTTCTGTGTCCTTGGATCTCAAGTGAGTCTCCTCTAAGAGAGAACGTAGGTGTTCTTGAGTTTTCATCCCTTCTTTTATCCCTGTGTCTTTTGTTTGGAGCACTCAAAGCCTGTCCTTTTACACTAATGATTCAGAGCTGTGCCCTTATTGCACTTTAAAATTCTTTTTTTATCATTAATCTACAATCACTTGAAGAACACTATGTTTACTAGGATCCCCCCTTCATCAAGTGCTCCAGAAAAACCTCTTACAGAATGTGTCCATCAGCATAGTTGGATGCTGTAGACTACTTCAACATGAACCTCCCCACACACCCCGTTACAGTCGCTGTCCATCAGCGTGTAGTAAGATGTTGTAGAATCTCTACTTTTCTTTTCTGTGTTGTACAGCACTCCCCATGCCCAACCGTCCGCACGCATTATTCATGCTAATAATAATATCCCCTTTCTTTCTTCCTGCCCTTATCCCTCCCTTATCACCCACCCTGCCCAGTACATTTCCCTTTGGTATCTGTGAGTCCACTCTCGGGTTCTGTGATTCTGCTGCTGTTTATTTCCATCAGTTTTTCTATGTTGTTGTACTCTACACATGAGTAAAATCATTTGGTACTTGTCTTTCTCCTCCTGGCCTATTTCACTGAGCATACTACCGTTAAACTCCATCCACATCATTGTAAATGGTAGGATTTGTTTTCTTCTTATGGCTCCTTACTACACACTTTAACTGGATTTCATTCTTCCTTTTTGTTTTGTACTATCACTATGTGTTTTCACCATTTATCTCCCAGTTATGAGCAATAGCTTTGTGCTAATCGATATGTATCTGTATCTATCTATCTATCTATCTATCTATCTATCTATCTATCTATCTATCTATCTATCTATCTGTCTGTCTGTCTGTAACCTATCTATCTATCTTTCTGTCAATATATCTATCTATCTACCTACCTACCTATCTATCTATCTATCTATCTATCTATCTATCTATCTATCTATCTATCTATCTATCTATCTATCTATCTATCTGCTTATCTTCCTGTCTATCTTTCATGACTATCATCTATCTATCTATCATCTGTCATCTATGTATCTATGAATCTATCATCTTTTTGTGTGCCCATCTATTCTTATGTACAGAACAGTTAACAACATCGCGTATGTCACTTACCTACATTATGCTTCCAAAAACAGTGCAAGATGAGTAGGCTGTATTGAGAGCACTGGGTTCACTGAGACAATTGCAGGTTGAGTCAGCATCGTGTCCTTACAAATCCAGTAAATACTGGTGCAGGGACTTGAACTCATATCTCTGTCATCTGTCCTCTTTTCCCTCCTTCTCGATTGCTGACTGTATTTAGCCACATTCATTGACTAAGGGCTACCTTAAGACCACAAGTTTCATTCCTCTGGGCCTCTTGTAGACAGTAAAGTATACTTGGTGCTTTGCTTACCACCATGTTTGAGGGACATCGGCGTTATCACCGCTGATAGGAGGAGGGTCAAATAAAAAGGAACACCTATGTCTAAACAGGAGCATTTGGGAGCAAAGAGAGTGTTGTGGAGTTATGTATTTGCTTGAGTGTCCAAACTTCACACTTTAGGGGGTTATTACTTCTTTACATTTGTGAACATCATAAAACACACTGATTTCCAAAGCCCAGACTCATATAATTCAGCAATTCTGTTGTTGAGGTGAGAAAAAATGAGAAGTACGTTGCTAAACCACTAAATCAATGGCGGGGCACTGCTGAAAACAAACAAAAAGAATTCACGGTGGCTAGATACTGCTATTTTCTACTGGCTGTCTCTGGGGACTCAAACAGAATCCATTTGTTTGTTTGTTTGTTTCTCAGTTTCACTTGTGTAGGGTACCCGAATCCGCCCCTTCAGCTTGTAGTTTGTGTCCTTGGATCTCAAGTGAGTCTCCAGTAAGGGAGCACATAGGTGGTCTTGTGTTTTCATCCCTTATTCTAACCCTGTGTGTTTTGATTGGAGCACTCAAAGAATATCCGTTTATTCTGATGATTCAGAGCTGTTCCTTTATTGCACTTAAAAATTTTCTTTGTTATCATTAATCTACAATCACGTGAAGAACATTACGTTTACTAGGCTTCCCATTCAACATTCCGCATCTAAAACTAATTACAGTCGCTGCCCATCAGCGTGTAGTAAGATGGTGTAGAATCCCTACTGTCCTGTCTGTGTTGTACAGACCTCCCCATGCTACTCCCACCACACACATTATACACACTAATACTAATGCCCCCTTTCTTTCTCCCCACCCTTATCCCTCCCTTCCCACCCAACCTGCCCAGTCCCTTTCCCTTTGGTAACTGTTAGCAAACTCGCGGGTTCTGTGAGTCTGCTGCTATTTTTTCTTCAGATTTTCTTGGTTGTTATACTCCACACATGAGTGAAATCATTTGGTACTTGTCTTTCTCCACTTCGCCTATTTCACTGAGCATACTACCGTCCTGCTCCATCCACGTCATTGCAATTGATAGGATTTGTTTTCTTCTTAAGGTTTCTTACTGCACTTTTTAAACTGGACTTCATTCTTCCTTTTTGTAGTTTCGCTATGTGTTTTCACCATTGATCTGTTGGTTATGAGCAATAGCTTTGTTTTAATCAATATGTACCTATATCTATCTATCTGTCTGTCTATCCATCTATCTATCATTCTATCAATTAGTCAATCATCTTTCTGTTTGCCCATCTGTCCTTTTGTACAGAACAGTTAACAAGATAGCCTGTGTCACTTCCTTATATTGTGCTTCCAAAAATCTTTCAAGGTAACTAGGCTGCAGGGAAAGCACTGGGTTCACCGAGACACTTGCAGGTAGAGTCAGCCGCATATTCCTACAAAACCAGGAAATTTTGCTGCAGTGTCTTGAACCTGTGTCTCTCTCCTCTCTCCTCTTTTATCTACTTCTCACTTGCTGACTGTACTTAGTCACATTCATTGACTAAGGGATCCCTGAAGACCACAAGTATCCTTCCTCTGGGCCTGTTTCCTACAGAAAAGTAAACTTGGTGCTTTGCTCATAACTGTGTTTGAGGGACATCGGCGTGATCACCACTGATAGGATGGAACAACAAATGAAAAGGAACACCAATTTCTAGACAGGAGCAGTTGGGAGCAAAGAGTGTGTTGTGGGGTTACGTGTTTATTTGAGTGTCCAAACTTCTCTCTTTATCTGGATATTGTTTCTTTACATTAATGAACATCATAAAACCCACTGATTTCAAAGGCCCAGACGCTTGTTTTTACACCAATTCAGTTGTTGAGGTGAGATAAAATAAGAAGGACGTTGCTGTACCACTAAATCTATGGCTGGGGAGTGCTGAAACAAAAGAAAAAGAATTCACGGTGGCTTGATAGGGCTATTTTCTATTGACTATCTCTGGAGACACAAACAGAATCCATTTGTTTGATTGTTTTTCAGTTTCACTTGTGTTGGGTACCTGTTCCCACCACTTCGACTGTAGTTTGTCTGTGTCCTTGCATCTCAAGTTAGTCTCCTGTGAGGGATCACGTAGGTGGTTTTTAATATTCATCCCTACTTTTAACCCTGTGTCTTTTGTTTGGAGCACTCAAAGACTGTTTCTTTTTATTCTGATGATTCAGAGCTGTGCACTTATTGCACTTAAAGAATATTTTTTATCATTAATCTACAATCACGTGAAGAACATTATGTTTACTTGGCTCCCCCCTTCACCAAGGCACCCTTAGAAACCTCTTACAGATGCTGTCAATCAGCGGAGTTGGATGCTCTAGACCCCTTCACCATGAACCACCCCCCACACACCATTACAGTCGCAGACCATTAGCGTGTAGTAAGATGCTGTAGAATCTTTACTTGTCTTCTCTGTGTTGTACAGCCCTATCCAAGCCCACCCGACCCCAAGCTTTATACATGCTAATCCTAATTTCCCATTTCTTTCTCCACACCCTCATCTCTCCCTTCCCAACCACCCTGCCCAGTCCCTTTCCCTTTGGTAACTGTTAGTCCGCTTTTGGGTCCTGTGAGTATGCTGCTGTTTTTTTCCTTCAGAGTTTCTTTGTTGTTATACTCCACACAGGAGTAAAATCATTTGGTACTTGTCTTTCTCCACCTGGCCTATTTCACTGAGCATACTACCATCTTGCTCCATCCACATCATTGCAAATGGTAGGATTTGTTTTCCTCTTGTGACTGCTTATGGCAGTTTTTAAACTGGACTTAATTCTGTCTGTTTGTTGTTTCGCTATGTGCTTTCACCATTGATCTCCTGTTTATGAGCAATAGCTGTATGTTAATCGATATGTATCTGAATCTCTCTATCTGTCTGTCTATCTATCTGTCAATCTCTCTATCTGTCCTTCTATCTTTCTTTCTATCTATCTATCTATCTATCTATCTATCTATCTATCTATCTATCTATCTATCTATCTATCTATCTATCTATCTACCTACCTACCTATCTATCCTTCTTTCTATCTATCTTTCTATCTATCTATCTTTATGTCATCTATCTATCATCTATCATCTATCTATCTATTTTTGAATCAATCATCTTTTTTTCTTCCCATCTATCCTTATGTACAGAACAGTTAACAACATCGCCTATGTCACTTTCCTACATTATGCTTCCAAAAATCCTGCAAGGTAACTAGGACGTAGGAAGAGCACTGGGTTCATTAAGACACTTGCAGGTCTAGTCAGCCTCGTGTGCTTACAAAACCTGTAAATGGTGGTGCAGTGATTGGCACCCATATCTCTGTCATGTACCTTCTTTTACCTGCTTCTGTCTTCAAGACAGTACTCAGCCACATTCATGGAATAAGTGCTCCCTGAAGACCACAAGTATCCTTCCTCTGGGCCTGTTGAAGACAGAAAAATATACTTGGTGCTTTGATCTCCACCAAGTTTGAGGGACATCGGCGTGAGCTCCGCTGATAGGAGGAGCGACAATAAAAAGGAACACCTATTTCTAGACAGGAGCATTTGGGAGCAATGACAGTGTTGTGGAGTTACATGTTTGAGTGTCCAAACTTCCCTCTTTAGGTGGTTATTACTTCTTTACATTCAAGAACATCATAAAACCCACTGATTTGTAAAGCCAAGACGCATATTATTACAGCAATTCAGTTGTTGAGGTGAGAAAACATTAGAAGGATATTGCGGAACCACTAAATGTATGGCTGGGCACAGCTGAAACCAAACAAAAAGAATTCATGGTGGCCAGATAGGACTATTTTCTGCTGACTGTCTCTTGGGACTCAAACAGAATCCATTTGTTTGATTATTTGTTTTTCACTTTCACTCGTGTAGGGTACTTGTCCACACACCTTCGGCTTGTAGTTTATCTGTGTCCTTGAATCTCAAGTGAGTCTCCTGTAAGTAAGCACGTAGGTGTCTTGAGTTTTCATCCCTTCTTTTAACCCTGTGTCTTTTTTTTGCAGTACTCAGTGCCTGACCTTTTATTCTGATGATTTAGAGCTGTGCACTTATTGCACTTAAAGTATTTTTTTATCATTAATCTACAATCACGTGAAGAACATTATGTTTACTATGCACCCCACTTCACCAAGTCTCCAAGAAAAACTTCTTCAGTCGCTGTCGATCAGCGTAGTTGGATGCTGTAGAGCCCTTCACCATGTCACCCCCACAGAACCCGTTGCAGTCGCTGTCCATCAGTGAGTAGTAAGATGCTATATGTTCTCTACTAGTCTTCTCTGTGTTGTACAGTACTCCCCATGCACACCCGATCACATGCATTATACTTGCTAATCCTAATGCCCCCATTCTTTCTCCCCACACTTATCCCTCCCTTCAGACCCACCCTGCACAGTCCTTTTCCCTTTGGTAACTTTTACTCAACTCTCGGGTTCTGTGAGTATGCTGCTGTTTTTTTCCTTCAGTTTTACATTGTTGTTATACTCCACACATGAGTGAAATCAGTTGGTACGTGTCTTTCTCCGCCTGGCCTATATCTCTGAACGTACTACCGTCTAGCTCCATCCACATCATTGCAAATGGTAGTATTTGTTTTCTTCTTAGGCTGCTTACTGCACTTTTTTAAACTGGATTTCATTCCTCCTTCTTGTTTGTAGTTTAGCTATGTTATTCAACATTCAACTCCTGGTTATGAACAATAGCTTTGTGTCAGTCGATATGTATCTGTATCTATCTATCTAATGGTCTGTCTGTCTATGTATGTATGTATGTATCTATATATCTGTGTATCTATCTATCTATCTATCTATCTATCTATCTATCTATCTATCTATCTATCTATCTTCCTATCATCTATCTATGATGTCGATCATCTACCAATCTATGTACCTATCTATCTTTCTCTGTCGTTTGTCAATCTATCTATCTCTGAATCAATCATTTTTTTGTCTGCGCATCTATCCTTATGAACAGAACAGTTAACAACATAGCCTAGGTCTCTTCCCTACATTATGCTTCCAGAAATCTTGCAAGGTAACTAAGCCATAAGGAGAACACTGTGTTCACCGATACACTTTCACGTAGAGTCAGACGCGTGTGCTTACAAAACCAGTAAATGGAGGTGAAAGGACTTGAACCCGTATCCCTGTCCTCTGTCCTCTTATACTTCCTGCTCACTTGGTGCCTGTATTTAGCCACATTCAGTTAGTAAGTGATCCTGAAGACCACAAGTATCCTTCCTCTGGGCCTGTTCTCGACAGAAAAGTGTACTTGGTACTTTACACACCACCATGTTTGAGGGACATCAGCGTGATCACTGCTGATAGCTGGAGGGACAAATATAAAGGAACACCTATTTCTGGACAGGAGCAGTTGGAACAAAGAGTGTGTTGTGGAGTGAAGTGTTTATTTGAGGGAAAAACTACACACTTTAGGTGGTTATTACTTCTTTACATTCGTGAACATCATAAAAAGCAATGATTTTAAATGCCCAGACGCATATTATTACAGCAATTCATTTGTTGAGGTGAGAGGAAATGAGGAGGAATTTGCTGCACCAATAAATCTATGCCTGAGCACTGCTGAAACAAAACAAAAAGAATTCACGGTGGCTAGATAGGGCTATTTTCTACTGACTCTCTCTGGGGACTCAAACAGAATCCTTTTGTTTTTTGTTTCTCAGTTTCACTTGTATAGGGTACCTGTACCCGCCCCTTCAGATTGTAGTTTGTCTGTGTTCTTCAATCTCAAGTGAGTCTCCAGTAAGGGAGCACGTAGGTGGTCTTGAGTTTTCATCAGTTCTTCTATCCCTGTGTCTTTTGATTGGAGGACTCAAAGAATGTACTTTTTTTCTGATATTTGAGAGCTGTGCTCTTACTGCACTTTGAAATTTTTTTGTTCTCATTAATATACAATCACATACAGAACATTATGTTTTCCAGTCTACCCCCTTCACCACGTCCCCCCCAAATCCCAGTTGCAGTCGCTGTCCGTCAGCATTTACTAAGATGCTGTAGAATCACAACATGTCTTCTCTGTGTTGTTCAGCCCTACACATGAACCACCACCCTACACATTATACATGCTAATCCTAATGCCCCCATTCTTTTTCTCCGCCCTTATTACTCCCTTCCCACAAACCCTACCCTGTCCCTTTCTCTTTGGTAACTGTTAGTCCACTCCCGGGTTCTGTGAGTCTGCTGCTGTCTTTTCCTTCAGTTTTTCTTTGTTATCATACTTCACACATGAGTGAAATTATTTGGTACATTTATTTCTCCGACTGGCGTATTTGACTGAGCATAATATCCTCTAGCTCCATCCACGATATTGCAAATTATAGAATTTGTTTTCTTCTTATGGCTGCTTACTGCACTTTTTAAACTGGATTTCATTCTTCTTTTTTGTTTTTAGATTCGCTATGTGCTTTCACCATTGCTCTAATGGTTATGAGCAGTAGCTTTGTGTTAATTGATATGTACCTATGTCTACCTATCTGTCTGTCTAACTATTTATCAATCAATCATCTTTTTCTCTGCCCATCTGTCCTTGTGTACAGAACAGTTAACCATATTTCCTATATCACTTTCCTACACTCTGCTTCCAAAAATCCTGCAAAGTATCTAGGCTGTAGAGAGAGCAATGGGTTCACCGATAAACTTGCTGGTCGAGTCGGATGCATGTATGTACGAAACCAGGAAATGGTTGTGCTGGGACTTGAACCCGTGACTCTATCCTCTGACCACTTTCATCTCCTTTTAACTTGTTGTCTGTATTTAGCCACATTCTTTGACTAACTCCTCCCTGAAGACCACAAGTACCATTCACCTGGGCCTGTTGTTGACAGAAATGTAAACTTGTTGCTTTGCTCACCACCATGTATGAAGGACATCAGCATGATCAACGCCGATAGGACGGAGGGTCAAATAAAATAGGAACACCGATTTCTAGACAGGATCAGTTGTGAGCTAATAGTGTATTGTGAAGTGACTTGTTTATTTGAGAGACCAAACTTCTCTCTTTAGGTAGTTATTAGATCTTCACATTCGTGAACATCATAAAAACCACTGATTTCAACTGCCCAGATGCTTATTATTACAGCAACTCAGTTGATGAGGTGAGAGAAAATGAGAAGAACGTTGCTGCACCACTAAATCTATGGCTGGGAACTCCTGAAACCAAACAAAAAGATTTCACGGTGGCCAGATAGGGCTATTTTCTGCTGACTCTCTCTGGGGGCTCAAACAGAATCCTTTTTTTGATTGTTTTTCACTATCACTCGTGTAGGGTACTTGTCCACACACCTTCGGCTTGTAGTTTATCTCTGTCCTTGGATCTCAAGTGAGTCTCCTGTAAGTAAGTACTTAGGTGTCTTGAGTTTTCATTCCTTCTTTTAACCCTGTGTCTTTTGTTTGCAGCACTCAGTGCCTGACCATTTATTCTGATGATTCAGAGCTGTGCACTTATTGCACTTAATGAATTTTTTTATCATTAATTTACAATCACGTGAAGAACATTATGTTTACTATGCACCCCCCTTCACCAAGTACCTAAGAAAAACCTCTTCAGTCGCTGTCCATCAGCGTACTTGGATGCTGTAGAGCCCTTCCATGTTCACCCCACAGAACCCGTTGCAGTCGCTGTACATCAGTGAGTAGTCAGATGCTATATTATCTCTACTAGTCTTCTCTGTGTTGTACAGTACTCCCCATGCACACCCGAACCCATGCATTATACATGCTAATCAAAATGCCCCCATTCTTTCTCCTCAAACTTATCCCTCCCTTCAGACCCACCCTGCCCAATCCTTTTCCCTTTGGTAACTTTTAGTCAACTCTCAGGTTCTGTGAGTGTGCTGCTGTTTTTTTCCTTCAGTTTTTCTTTGTTGTTATACTCCACACATAAGTGAAATCGCTTGGTATTTGTCTTTCTCCGCCTGGCATATTTCTCTGAACATACTAGTGTCTAGCTCCATTCACGTCATTTCAAACGGTAGTATTTGTTTTCTTCTTATGGCTGCAAACTGCAGTTTTTGTACTGGAATTCATTCATCTTTTTTTTTGTAGTTTCGCAATGTGCTTTCACCATTGATCTCCTGGTTATGAGTGATAGCTTTGTGTTAATCTATATTTATCTGTTTCTATCTTTCTATCTATCTATCTGTCTATCTATCTTCTATCTGTCTGTCTATCCATCTATCTCTCTATCTATCCATCCTTCTATCTTTCTTTCTATCTATCTGTCTATCTATCTGTCATTCTATTTATCCATCCTTCTAACATTCTATCTATCTAACTATCTATCATCTATCTATCTATCTATCTATCTATCTATCTATCTATCTATCTATCTATCTATCTATCTATCTATCTTTCTGTCTATCATTTCTATCATCTCTCTGTCATCTGTCATCTATCTATCTATCTATGAATCAATCATCTTTTTGTCTGCCCATCTATCCTTATGTACAGAACAGTTAACAACATCGCCTTTGTCACTTCCCTACATTATGCTTCCAAAAATCTTTCAAGGTAACTAGGCTGTAGGAAGAGCACTCGGTTCACCGAGGCAATTGCAGGTCGAGTCAGCCACGTGTACCTACAAAACCAGTAAATGGTTGTGCAGGGACTTGAACCAGTGTCTGTACCCTCTATTATCTTCTTCTCACTGGCTGACTCTATTTAGGCACATTCATTGACTAAGTGCTCTGTGAACACCACAAGTATTGTTCCTCTGGGCCTGTTGTCCACAGAAAGAAAACTTGGTGCTTTGCTCACAACCATGTTTGAGGGACATTGGCATGATCACCTCTGATAGGAGGGAGGGACAAATAAAAAGGAACACCAATTTCTAGACATGTGGAGTTTGGAGCAAATTGTGTGTTGTGGAATGAAGTGTATATTTGAGTGTCTAAACTTCCCTCTTTATCTGGTTATTACTTCTTTACATTTGTGAACATCATAAAACCCACTGATTTCAAAGGCCCAGACGCATATTATTACAGCAATTCAGTTGTTGAGGTGAGAGAAAATGAGAAGGACATTGCTGCACCACTAAAACTATGGCTGGGCACTGCTGAAACCTAACAAAAATAATTCATGGTGGCCAGATAGGGCTATTTCCTACTGACTCTTTCTGGGGAATCCAACGGAATCCATTTGTTTGTTTGTTTTCAGTTTCACATGTGTAGTTAACCTATCCCCACCCCTTCGGCTTGTAGTTTGTCTGTGTCCTTGGATCTCAAGTGAGTCTCCTGTAAGGGAGCATATGGCTGGTCTTGAGTTTTCATCCCTTCTTTTAACTCTGTGTCTTTTGTTTTGATCACTCAAAGCCTGTACTTTTATTCTGATGATTCATAGCTGTGCCCTTATTGCACTTAAAAAAAATTTTTTTTGTTATCATTAATCTACAATCACATGAGAAACATTATTTTTACGAGGCTCCTCCTTCACCAATTCCCCACCAAAATCCTTTACACATGCAGTCCTTCCGCATAGTTGAATGCTGTAGACCCCTTCAATATGTCCCCCGACACACACCCCGTTACTGTCGCTGTCCATCAGCGTGTAGTAAGATGCTGTAGAAATATTACTTCTCTTTTCTGTTGTACAGCCCTCCCTATGCTCCCCCCACCCCACACATTATAAATGCTAATCCTAATTCCGCCTTTCTTTCTACCCACCCTTTTCCCTACCATCCCACCCTCCCTACCCCGTCCCTTTCCCTTTGGTAACTGTTAGTCCACTGTCAGGTTCTGTCAGTCTGCTGCTGTTATTTTCCTTCAGTATTTTTTTGTTTTTAAACCCCACATATGAGTGAAATCATTTGGTACTTGTCTTTCTCCACATGTCCTATTTCACTGAGCATAATATGCTCTAGTCCATCCACGTTATTGAAAATGATAGAATTTGTTTTCTTTAACATCTGCTTAGTGCACTTCTTAAACTTGATTTCATTCTTCTTTTTTGTTTGTAGTTTCGGTATGTGCTTTCACCATTGCTTTCCTGGTTATGAGCAATAGCTTTGTGTTAATCGATATGTACCTATATCTGTCTGTCTATCTATATACCTATCTATCTATCAATCAATCATCTTTTTCTCTCCCCATCTGTCCTTGTGTACAGAACAGTTAACCACATAGCCTATGTCACATCCCTACATTATGCTTCGAATAATCTTGCAAGGTAACTAGGCTGTATTGAGAGCACTGGGTTCGCCAAGGCACTTACAGGTCAAGTCATCCTTGTGAACCCACAAAACCAGGAAATTGTGGCACAGGGACTTGAACCCGTGACTCTATCCTCTGTCCTCCTTTATGTCCTTCTCACTTGCTGACTGTATTTAGCCACATTCATTGACTAAGGGCTCCCTGAAGACCACAAGTATCCTTTCTCTGGGCCTGTTTTCAACAGAAAAGTAACCTTGGTGCTTTGCTCACCACCATGTTTGAGGGACATCGGCATGATCACCGCTGATAGGATGGAAAGACAAATGAAAAGGAACACCAATTTCTAGACAGGAGCAGTTGGGAGCAAAGAGTGTGTTGTGGAGTGACGTGTTTATTTGAGTGTCCAAACTTCCCTCTTTATATAGTTATTACTTCTTTACATTCATGAACTTCATAAAACCCACTGATATCAAAGGCCCAGTCGCATACTATTACAGCAATTCAGTTGTTGAGGTGATAGAAAATGAGAAGGACGTTGCTGCACCACTAAAACTATGGCTGGGCACAGCTGAAACCTAACAAAAATAATTCACGATGGCCAGATAGGGCTATTTCCTACTGACTGTTACTGGGGAATCCAACGGAATCCATTTGTTTGTTTGTTTTCAGTTTCACATGTGTAGTTAACCTATCCCCACCCCTTCGGCTTGTAGTTTGTCTGTGTCCTTGGATCTCAAGTGAGTCTCCTGTAAGGGAGCACATAGCTTGTCTTGAGTTTTCATCCCTTCTTTTAACCCTGTGTCTTTTGTTCTGATCACACAAAGCCTGTACTTTTATTCTGATGATTCATAGCTGTGCCCTTATTGCATTAAAATAAATTTTTTTTGTTATCATTAATCTACAATCACGTGAGAAAAATCATTTTTACGAGGCTCCTCCTTCACCAATTCCCCACCAAAATCCTTTACACATGCAGTCCTTCTGCATAGTTGTATGCTGTAGACCCCTTCAATATGTCCCCGACACACACCCTGTTACAGTCGCTGTCCATCAGTGTGTAGTAAGATGCTGTAGAATGTCTACTTGTCTTCTCTGTGTTGTACAGCCCTCCCCATGCCCCCGCGACCACATGCATTATACATGCTAATCCTAATTTCCCCTTTCTTTCTCCCCGCCCTTATCCCTCCCTATTTTACCCACCCTGAACAGTCCCTTTACTTTGGTAACTATTAGTCCACTCTCGGGTTCTTTGATTCTGTTGCTGTTTTTTTCCTTCAGTTTTTCTTTTTGTTATACTCCACCCATGAGTGAAATCATTTGGTACTTGTCTTTCTCTGCCTGGCCTATTTCACTGAGCATACTACCATCTTGCTCCATCCACATCATTGCAAATGGTAGCATTTGTTTACTTCTTACGGCTTCAAACTGCAGTTTTTGAACAGGACTTCGTTCTTCTTTTTTTTTGTAGTTTCGATATGGGCTTTCACCATTGATCTCCTGGTTATGAGAAATAGCTTTGTGTTAATCGATGTGTATCTGTATCTATCAATCAATCAATCAATCTATCTATCTATCTATCTATCTATCTATCTATCTATCTATCATCTATCTATCTTTCTATCTATCCATCCTTCTATCTTTCTTTCTATCTTCCTATCTGTGTATCTCTGTCTTTCTATCTATTTATCCATCCTTCTAAATTTCTTTCTCTCATCTATCTATCTATCTATCTATCTATCTATCTATCTATCTATCTATCTATCTATCTATCTATCTATCTATCTATCTGTCTATCATTTCTATCATCTGTCTATCTTCTGTCATCTATCTGTCTATGAATCAATCATCTTTTTGCCTGCCCATCTATCCTTATGTACCGAACAGTTAAAAATATCGCCTTTATCACTTCCCTACAGTATGCTTCCAAAAATCTTTCCAGTTAACTAGGCTGTAGGAAGAGCACTCGGTTCACCTAGACACTTGCAGGTCGAGTCAGCCACGTGTACCTACAAAACCAGTAAATGGTTGTACTGGGACTTGAAACTGTGTCTGTATTCTCTATTATCTTCTTCTCACTGGCTGACACTATTTAGCCACATTCATTGACTAAGTGCTCCGTTAACACCACAAGTATTGTTCCTCTGGGCCTGTTGTCCACAGAAAGAAAACTTGGTGCTTTGCTCACAACCATGTTTGAGGGACATCGGCGTGATCACCTCTGATAGGAGGGAGGGACAAATAAAAAGGAACACCTATTTCTGGACAGGAGCAGTTGGGAACAAAGAGTGTGTTGTGGAGTGAAGTGTCTATTTGAGTGTCCAAACTTCCGTCTTTAGGTGTATATTACTTCTTTATATTCGTGAACATCATAAAAAGCAATGATTTTAAAAGCCCAGATGCATATTATTACAGAAATTCATTTGTTGAGGTGAGAGGAAATGAGAAGGAAGTTGCTGCACCACTAAATCTATGCCTGAGCACTGCTGAAACCAAGCAAAAAGAATTCACGGTGGCTAGATAGGGCTATTTTCTACTGAATCTCTCTGGGGACTCAAACAGAATCCATTTGTTTGTTTGTTATTCAGTTTCACATGTATAGGGTACCTGTCCACGCCCCTTCAGCTTGTAGTTTGTCTGTGTCCTTGGATCTCAAGGGAGTCTCCAGTAAGGGAGCACGTAGGTGGTCTTGAGTTTTCATCAGTCCTTCTAACCCTGTGTCTTTTGATTGGAGCACTCAAAGCCTGTACTTTTATTCTGATATTTGAGAGCTGTGCTCTTACTGCACTTTGAAATTCTTTTTGTTTCTTTAATGTACAATCACATGCAGAACATTATGTTTTCCAGTCTACCCCCTTCACCAAGTCCCCCCCAAATCCCAGTTACAGTCGCTGTCAGTCAGCATGTACTAAGATACTGTAGAATCACTACATGTCTTCTCTGTGTTGTACAGCCCTACCCATGACACCCCACCCTACACATTATACATGCTAATCCTAATGCCCCATCCTTTTTCCCGCCCTTATTACTACCTTCCCTCAAACCCTACCCAGTCCCTTTCTCTTTGGTAACTGTGTTGCGATCTCGGATTCTGTGAGTCTGCTGCTCTCTTTTCCTTCAGTTTTTCTTTGTTATCGTACTCCACACATGAGTGAAATCATTTCGTACATGTATTTCTCCACCCGGCCTATTTGACTGAGCATAATACACTCTAGCTCCATCCATGTTATTGCAAATGTAGGATTTGTTTTCTTCTTATGGCTCCTTACTGCACTTTTAAAACTGGAATTCATTCTTCTTTTTTGTTTGTAGTTTCGCTATGTGCTTTCACCATTGCTCTCCTGGTTATGAGCAGTAGCTTTGCGTGAATCGATATGTACCTATATCTATCTATCTGTCTGTCTATCTATTTATCAATCAATCAGTCAAACATCTTTTTGTCTGTCCATCTTTCCTTGTGTACAGAACAGTTAACAATATAACCTATATCACTTTCCAACACTATGCTTTCAAAAATCCTGCAAAGTATCAAGGCTGTAGAGAGAGCAATGGGTTCACCGAGACACTAGCAGGTCGTGTCGGTTACGTGTACCTACAAAACCAGGAAATGGTTGTGCTGGGACTTGAACCCATGTCTCTGTCCTCTGTCCTCTTTCATCTCCTTCTAACTTGCTGTCTGTATTTAGCCACATTCATTGACTAAGTGTTCCCTGAAGACCACAAGTATCATACCTCTGGGCCAGTGGTCGACAGAAAAGTAAACTTGTAGCTTTGCTCACCACCATGTTTGAAGGACATCAGCGTGATCACCGCCGATAGGACGGAGGGTCAAAAAAAAAGGAACACCAATTTCTAGACAGGAGCAGTTGTGAGCTAAGAGTGTATTGTGGAGTGACATGTTTATTTGAGTGTCCAAACTTCCGTCTTTAGGTGGTTATTACATCTTCACATTCGTGAACATCATAAAACCCACTGATTTCAAAGGCCCAGATGCTTATTATTACAGCAACTCAGTTGTTCAGGTGAGAGAAAATGAGAATTATGTTGCTTCACCACTAAATCTATGGCTGGGAATTGCTGAAACCAAACAAAAACAATTCACGGTGGCCAGATATGGCTATTTTCTGCTGACTGTCTCTGGGGACTCAGACAGAATCCATTTGTTTGATTATTTGTTTTTCACTTTCACTCGTGTAGGGTACTTGTCCACACACCTTCGGCTTGTAGTTTATCTGTGTCCTTGGATCTCCAGTGCGTCTCCTGTAAGTAAGCATGTATGTGTCTTGAGTTTTCATCCCTTCTTTTAACCTGTGTCTTTTGTTTGCAGCACTCAGTGCTTGAACTTTTATTCTGATGATTCAGAGCTGTGCACTTATTGCACTTAAAGAATTTTTTTATCATTAATCTACAATCACGTGAAGAACATTATGTTTACTATGCTCCCCCTTCACCAAGTCCCACCCAAAAACCTCTTCAGTCGCTGTTAATCAGCGTAGTTGGATGCTGAAGACCCCTACACCATGTCCCCAAACACAGACCCCATTACAGTCGCTGTCCATCAGTGAGTAGTAAGATGCTATACGTTCTCTACTAGTCTTCTCTGTGTTGTACAGTACTCCACATGCACACTCGACACCACGCATTATACATGCTAATCCTAATGCCCCCATTCTTTCTCCCCACACTTATCATTCCCTTCAGACCCACCCTGCCCAGTCCTTCTCCCTTTGTAACTTTCAGTCTACTCTCGGGTTCTGTGAGTCTGCTGCTGTTTTTTTCCTTCAGTTTTCCTTTGTTGTTATACTCCACACATGAGTGAAATCACTTGGTATTTGTCTTTCTCCGCCTTTCATATTTCTGTTAACATAATACCGTCTAGCTACATCCACGTTATTGAAAATGGTAGTATTTGTTTTCTTCTTAAGGCTGCTTACTGCACTTTTTAAACTGGATTTAATTCTTCCTTTTTGTTTGTAGTTTAGCTATGTTATTCACCATTCAACTCTTGGTTATGAACAATAGCTTCGTATCAATCGATATGTATCTGTATCTATCTATCTAACGTTCTGTCTGTCTATGTATCTATGTATGTAAGTATCTATGTATCTATCTATCTATCTGTCTATCTATCCATCATCTATATGTGATGTCTATCATCTATCAATCTATGTACCTATCAATTTTTCTTCTGTCGTCTGTCTACCTATCTATCTATAAATCATCTTTTTGTCTGCCCATCTTTCCTTATGTACAGAACAGTTAACAACATAGCCTATGTCTCTTCCCTACATTATGCTTCCAGAAATCTTGCAAGGTAACTAAGCCATAAGGATAACACTGTGTTCACCGATACACTTTCAGGTAGAGTCAGCTGTGTTTGCTTACAAAACCAGTAAATGGAGGTGAAAAGACTTGAACCTGTATCTCTGTCCTCTGTCCTCTTATACTTCCTGCTCGCTTCGTGACCTTATTTAGACACATTCAGTGAGTAAGTGATCCCTGAGGACCACAAGTATCCTTCGTCTGGGCCTGTTGTCGACAGAAAAGTGTACTTGGATCTTTGCAAACCACCATGATTGAGGGACATCGGCGTGATCACTGTTGATAGGTGGAGGGAAAATATGAAGGAACACCTCTTTCTGGACAGGAGAAGTTGGGAAAAAGAGTGTTTTGTGCATTGAAGTGTTTATTTGATGGTACATACTTCCCTCTGTAGGTGCTTATTACTTCTTTACATTCGTGAACATCAGAAAAAGCGATGATTTTAAAAGCCCAGACGCATATTATCACAGAAATTCATTTGTTGAGGTGAGAGGAAATGAGAAGGAAGTTGCTGCACCAGTAAATCTATGCCTGAGCACTTCTGAAACCAAACAAAAAGAATTCACAGTGGCTAGATAGTTCTATTTTCTACTGACTGTCTCTGGGGACTCAAATAGAATCCATTTGTTTATTTGTTATTCAGTTTCACTTGTATAGGGTACCTGTCCCCGCCCCTTCAGGTTGTAGATTGTCTGTGTCCTTGGATCTCAAGTGAGTCTCCAGTAAGGGAGCAGGTAGGTGGTCTTGAGTTTTCATCAGTAATTCTAACCCTGTGTCTTTTGATTGGAGCACTCAAAGCCTGTACTTTTATTCTGATATTTGAGAGCTGTGCTCTTACTGCACATTGAAATTCTTTTTGTTTCATTAATGTACAATCCCATGCAGAACATTATGTTTTCTAGTCTACCCCTTTCACCAAGTCCCCACCAAATCCCAGTTACAGCCGCTGTCCGTCAGTATGTACTAAGATACTGTAGAATCACTACATGTCTTCTCTGTGTTGTACAGCCCTACCCATGAGCCCCACCCTATCCATTATGCATGCTAATCCTAATGCCCCCGTTCTTTTTCCTCGCCCTTATTTCTCCTTTCCCACAAACCCTACCCAGTCCCTTTCTCTTTGGTAACTGTGTTCCGATCTCGGGTTCTGTGAGTCTGCTGCTGTTTTTTTCCTTCAGTTTTTCTTTGTTTTTATACTACACACATGAGTGAAATAACTTGGTTCTTGTCTATCTCCGCCTAGCCTATTTCTCAGAACATACTACTGTCTAGCTCCATGCACGTCTTTGCAAACGGTAGTATTTGTTTTCTTCTTAAGGCTGCTTACTGCAATTATAAACTGGATTTCATTCTTCATTTTTGTTGTAGTTTAGCTATGTTATTCATCATTCAACTCCTGTTTATGAACAATAGCTTTCTGTCAATCGATATGTATCTGTATCTATCTATCTAATGGTCTGTCTGTCTATCTATGTATCTCTGTATGTATGTATCTATGTATCTATGGATCTATCTATCTATCTGTCTTCCTATCATCTATCTATGATGTCTATCATCTTTCAATCTATATACCTATCTATCTATCTTTCATCTGTCATCTCTCTACCTACCTATCTATGAATTAATCTTTTTTTTTGCGTCCCATCTATCCTTATGTACAGAAGAGTTAACATCATACCCTATGTCTCTTCCCTACATAATGTTTCCAGAAATCTTTCAAGTTAACTAAGCCATAAGTAGAGCACTGAGTTCACCGATACACTTTCAGGTAGTGTCAGCCGCGTGTGCTTACAAAACCAGTAAATGAAGGTGAAAGGACTTGAACCCATATCTCTGTCCTCTGTCCTCTTATACTTCCTGCTCGCTTGTTGACTTTATTTAGCAACATTCAGTGAGTAAGTGATCCCTGAAGACCACAAGTATCCTTCGTCTGGTCCGGTTGTCGACAGAAAAGTGTACTTGGTTCTTTGCACACCACCATGTTTGAGGGACATCGGCGTGATCACTGCTGATAGGTGCAGGGACAAATATAAAGGAACACCTATTTCTGGACAGGAGCAGTTGGGAACAAAGAGGTGTTGTGGAGTGAAGTGTTTACTTGAGGGTCCAAACTTCCCTCCTTAGGTGGTTATTACTTCTTTACATTCGTGAACATCATAAAAAAATGATTTTAAAAGCCCAGACGCATATTGTTACAGCAATTCATTTGTTGAGGTGAGAGGAAATGAGAAGGAACTTGCTGCACCACTAAATCTATGCCTGAGCACTGCTGAAATAAAAAAAAAAAGAATTCACGGTGGCTAGATAGGGCTATTTTCTACTGACTCTCTCTAGGGACTCAAACAGAATCCATTTGTTTGTTTGTTTCTCAGTTTCACTTGTATAGGGTACCTGTCCCCGCCCCTTCAGCTTGTAGTTTGTCTGTGTCCTTGGATCTCAAGTGAGTCTCCAGTAAGGGAGCACGTAGATGGTCTTGAGTTTTCATCAGTTCTTCTAACCTTGTGTCTTTTGATTGGAGCTCTCAAAGCCTGTACTTTTATTCTGATATTTGAGAGCTGTGCTCTTAATGCACTTTGAAATTTTTTTTGTTCTCATTAATATACAATCACATACAGAACATTATGTTGTCCAGTCTACCCCCTTCACCATGTCCCCCCCAAATCCCAGTTACAGTCGCTGTCCGTCAGCATGTACTAAGATGCTGTAGAATCACTACATGTCTTATCTGTGTTGTACAGCCCTACCCATGACCTTCCAGCCTTCATATATACCTGCTAATCCTAATGCCCCCATTCTTTTTCCCCGCCCTTAGTACTCCATTCCCACAAACTCTCCCCTGTCCCTTTCTCTTTGGTAAATGTTAGTCCACTCTCGGGTTCTGTGAGTCTGCTGCTGTCTTTTCCTTCAGTTTTTCTTTGTTATCATACTCCACACATGAATGAAATCATTTGGTACATGTATTTCTCCGCCTGGCCTATTTGACTGAGCCTAATACCCTCTACCTCCATCCACGTTATTGCAAATGATAGGATTTGTTTTCTTCTTTTGGCTGCTTTCTGCACTTTTTAAATTGGATTTCATTCTTCTTTTTTGTTTGTAGTTTCGTAATGTGCTTTCACCATTGCTCTCCTGGTAATGAGCAGTAGCTTTGTGTTAATCGATATGTACCTATATCTATCTATCTGTCTGTCTATCAATTTATCAATCAATCGAACAATCATCATTTTCTCTGCCCAGCAGTCCTTGTGTACAGAATAGAAACCATATATCCTATATCGCTTTCCTACTCGATGCTTCCAGAAATCCTGCAAAGTATCTAGGCTGTAGGGAGAGCACTGGATTCACCGAGACACTTGCTGGTCGAGTCGGTCGCGTGTAGCTACTAAACCAGGAAATGGTTGTGCCGGGACTTGAACCCGTTTCTCTATCCTCGGTCCTCTTTCATCTCCTTCTAACTTGCTGTCTGTATTTAGCCTCATTCATGGACTAAGTGCTCCCTGAAGACCACAAGTATCATTCCTCTGGGCCTGTTGTCGACGGTAAAGTAAACTTGTTGCTTTTCTCACCACCATGTTTGAAGGACATCAGCGTGATCACCGCCGATAGGATGGAGGGTCAAATAAAAAGGAACACCAATTTCTAGACAGGAGCAGTTGGGAGCTAAGAGTGTATTGTGGAGTGACGTATTTATTTGAGTGTCCAAACTTCCCTCTTTAGGTGGTTATTAGATCTTCACATTCGTGAACATCATAAAACCCACAGATTTCAAAGGCCCAGATGCTTATTATTACAGCAACTAGGTTGTTGAGTTGAGATAAAATGAGAAGTATGTTGCTGCACCACTAAATCTATGGCTGGGAACTGCTGATACCAAACAAAAAGAATTCACGGTGGCCAGAGAGGGCTATTTTCTGCTGACTGTCTCAGGGTCTCAAACAGAATCCATTTGTTTGATTGTTTGTTTTTCAGTTTCACTCGTGTATGGTACTTGTCCACACACCTTCTTCTTGTAGATTGTCTGTGTCCTTGGATCTCAAGTGTGTCTCCTGTAAGTAAGCACATAGGTGTCTTGAGTTTTCATCCCTTCTTTTAATCCTGTGTCTTTTGTTTGCAGCACTCAGTGCCTGACCTTTTATTCTGATGATTCAGAACTCTGCACTTATTGCACTTAAAAAATTTTTTTATCATTAATCTACAATCACGTGAAGAACTTTATGTATACTATGCGCCCCCCTTCACCAAGTCCCCCTGAAAAACCTCTTCACTCCCTGTCGATCAGTGTAGTTGTATGCTGTAGACCCCTTCACCATTTCCCCCCCCACGGACCCCGTTACAGTCGCTATCCATCAGTGAGTAGTAAGATGCTATATGATCTGTACTAGTCTTCTCTGTGTTGTACAGTACTCCCATGCTCACCCGACCCCACGCATTATACATGCTAATCCTAATGCCCCCATTCTTCCTCCCCACCCTTATCCCTCCCTTCAGTCCCACCATGCCCAGTCCTTTTTCCTTTGTTAATTTTTACTGAACTCTCGGGTTCTGTGAGACAGCTGCTGTTTTTTTCCTTCAGTTTTTCTTTGTTGTTATACTGCACACTTGAGTGAAATCACTTGGTTCTTGTCTTTCTCCGCCTGGCCTATTTCTCTGAACATACTACCGTCTAGCTCCATGCACGTCATCTCAAACGGTAGTAATTGTTTTCTTCTTAAGGCTGCTTACTTCACTTTTTAAACTGGATTTCATTCTTCCTTTTTTTTTGTATTTTAGCTATGTTGTTCACTATTCAACTCCTGTTTATGAACAATAGCTTTGTGTCAATTGATATGTATCTGTATCTATCTAACGGTCTGTCTATGTATGTATGTATGTATGTATGTATATACGTATGTATGTATGTATCTATGGATCTATCTATCTATCTATCTATCTATCTATCTATCTATCTATCTATCTATCTTCCTATCATGTATCTACAATGTCTTTCATCTATCAATCTATATACCTATCTATCTATCTTTCATCTGTCTTCTGTCTACCTATCTATCTATGAATCAATCATCTTTTTGTCTGCCCATCTATCCTTATGTACAGAACAGTTAACAACATAGCCGATGTCTCTTCCCTACATTATGCTACCAGAAATCTTGCAAGGTAACTAAGCTATAAGGAGAGCACTGTGTTCACCGATACACTTTCAGGTAGAGTCAGCCGCGTGTGCTTACAAAAACAGTAAATGGAAGTGAAAGGACTTGAACCCGTTTCTCTGTCCTCTGTCTTCTTATAATTCCAGCTCACTTGGTGACTTTATTTAGCCACATTCAGTGAGTAAGTGATCCCTGAAGACCACAAGTATCCTTCGTCTGGGCCTGTTGTCCACAGAAAAGTGTACTTGGTACTTTGCACACCAACATGTTTGAGGGACATCAGCGTGATCACTGCTGATAGGTGGAGGGACAAATATAAAGGATCACCTATATCTGGACAGGAGCAGTTGGGAACAAAGTGTGTGTTGTGGAGTGAAGTGTTTATGTGAGGGTCCAAACTTCCCTCTTTAGGTGGTTATTACTTCTTTACATTCGTGAACATCATAAAAAGGAATTATTTTAGAAGCCCAGACGCATATTAATACAGCAATTCATTTGTTGAGGTGAGAGGAAATGAGAAGGAAGTTGCTGCACCACTAAATCTATGCCTGAGCACTGCTGAAACCAAACAAAAAGAATTCACGGTGTCAAATTGAGCTATTTTCTACTGACTCTCTCTGGGGATTCAAACAGAATCCATTTATTTGTTTGTTTCTCAGTTTTACTTTTATAGGGTACATGTCCTTGCCCCTTCGGCTTGTAATTTGTCTGTGTCCTTGGATCTCAAGTGACTCTCCTTTAAGGGAGCCCTTAAATGATCTTGACTGTAAGATAACTTTGTTTAGTCTGATGCTTTCCTATCTACCTACCTACCTATCTCTTTATCTATCTTTGTAATGTATCTACCTATCTACCTATCTGTCATCTGTCTATGTTCTACATCTATCTACTGTCATCTGTGTGTCAGTCTAATTATTCTATCATCTATATGTGTTCATGTCAATCCTGTCTATGTATCTGTCATCTGTCTATGCATCTGTTTTCTCACTTTTGTCATCGATCTGTCACTAGGTGCACTTTGATCCCTCTGTGTCCTTCTCAGTCTCAATTCCTTGTGTTTTTTTTATGTGAGTTAGCTGTGTGTTTGTGTATTGAGAGGAGTGGCCTTGGGTGAGAACTTCTCCTGTCTAGGTGGCACGAGTCTGCTGGGTGTGGAAGGTTTGTTTGACGTGCTGGGCTCTTGAACCTGTGCACGCCAAGGCCATCCGGCCATTCTGTCCCTGGGCCTTTCCTGCTCTGGCGGCTGCGTGATCTGTGAGGCATATCTGAAGCCCCACGCAGGGAGCACCCTGGCTGTCCTGCGGAGTCCGAGGCAGGTGGATGCCCAGTTGTAGGTCTTTTTGCCTGTGCACCGATGTTACCTAGGCCGCCCTGCTTGTTGGTCCATCTCAAGAGAGCATGTGTGTAATCACTGGTTAAGGGAACTGACCTTTGGTGACACGCGGGACACTTGTGCTCCAATGGCCCATGGGCTTGCTGATGTGACAGGCCAGGTAGCTTGTGGGGAAACTTCTCTCCTCTGCTGTCAAGGTGGGGTATGAGTTTCAGTGCATTTAGGCATTTAGATGTGAGAGAGGTCTATCTGAAATGTTATACTAGCGTTGAGAGCTGTTTCCATTCGTATGAAAAGGGCGCTGAGCATAAAGTGTTGGGTGATGGTGGCAGGAATTCTAGGAATGTTTATGTCCCCGCACTTATTTATTTTCTGTTAAGGGAGGTGATTCTGAAGTAACTTTTTACTCACGGATGAAGGTGGTGCATAAGGTCATCCCATGTCAGCCATGGTGAGATGAAGTGCTGTAGTGGATTTAAAGCCTGTACACCTTGGCCTGATACATATGAGTCACCGTGGGAGCTCTTTGCTGCTCTCCTGTCCTGGCTTATTACCTTAGCTAACTTGATGTTTCAGAGTGGTCCCAGCAACATTTCCATCGAGATCTTTCTAAAATTCCCTAGAAACACTTGGCAAAGATATCCCCAGAGGGTAGTGGATAATTTTACTCTTTCTGGTCATAGTTTGCAAGACGTTTTCCCTATCCTGCGTTCCTTTGTTACATTTGCATCTCCTGTGAGTTTTAGACCGATAGGGGCAGTGGTGTACACACACACACGCACACGCACAGACACACACACACACACACACACACACACACATGACTGAGAGTTATCGGAGACCCCAGTTAATGGAAACTGCAGCCCACACTTTAAAAAAGAAACGTGCATAAGTTGTGCTCCTTGTGTTCCCCCCATAGAGAATAGACTTCAAAGTGCAGAGGTTGTTGGGCACAGATACCTATGCAGACACCTAAGCACAGATATCTATGCATATTCTCTCTCCATCCATCCTCTAAGTATATCTCTCTTTACCTACATATCTGTTTAGTCTACTCAAGCTGATTACCAGAGTGTCATTTAGAGGGGGCTTCATCCATAGACACTGATTTCTCGCCATTCTGGAAGCAGAATTCCAAGACCAAGGCAGTTTCAATTCCTGATGAGGTCCCTTCCTCTGGCTTGCATACAGCCACATCCCTGCTGTGTCCTCACAGGGTCGAGGGAGAATGCTCTGTCCTATGACCCTCTTAATAGGACTGATTGCGTAATGGCGGCTCCACCCACAACCTCATGATACCTTCCGAACTTAATTACCTCCAAAGGCCCCACCTCCACATACCATGAGAGTGTGGGTTAGGGTTTCAACCCTGACTCAATTCAAATATGAACTTTGTGGGTTTGTGTGTGTGTGTGTTTGTGTGGTGGGGCAGGGCTTTAGGAGGAGCGGAAGATGGTGAATTGAGGGACCAAAAATTCAGTCCATAACTCTGTATCTATCGTCTATCTCTTGTCTATCTAATCTATCGATATCTATCATCTATCTGTCTAATCTTACCAACCTATATCATCTATCCTATCTAGTCTATCATCTGTCATCTATATATATCTTATCTGTCTGTCATCACTCAATATATTCATCTAATCTATGAATATCTATCATCTATCTAATGTATCTATTTCTAATCTATCATCTGTCACCTGTCATCTATCTGTCATGTACCTGTCGTCACCTTTTTGTCTACCCATCTATCCTTATGTACAGAACAGTGTAAGATAATTCTAGCTGAAATAAGCAGGTGAAGAGAGGCAACTAAGTTCCCGGTAGTTTAT
Source organism: Manis pentadactyla (assembly GCF_030020395.1). Lineage (NCBI taxonomy): Eukaryota > Metazoa > Chordata > Mammalia > Pholidota > Manidae > Manis > Manis pentadactyla. Next base: position 2,497,915 of record NW_026644705.1, read on the forward strand.
ATGAATGCAAACACCCGGGTGAGATTTCCCTAGTCTATAGAAATGGAGGCTGGGGAATTCACACGTAAGTAGACAGGGAGCGAGATTTTAAAGAGGTAGGGGGAGGCATAGCTTAGATTTACAGCAATGCGTGGTTTGGCTAGCCCAAGGCATATTTTTCAGTTTGGGACGGGGCAACAGCCAGGAACTTCAGCACATTATCAGTGTCCCATGTGGGAGGGGGCAGCAGCTGGAGACATTGGCACATTGTCAGTGTCCGTCGTGCTTGCTCCTCCCATCAGTGACCCCAGCCTTACAGTTAACAACACGGCTATCTACCATGGCTATCCATCCATCCATCCATCTATCTATCTATCTATCTATCTATCTATCTATCTATCTATCTATCTATCTATCTATCTATCTATCTATCTAATCTATCTATTCTTTCTATCTATCTATCTATCTATCTATCTATCCATCTATCTATCTATCTATCTATCTATCTATCTATCTATCTATCTATCTATCTGTCATCTATCTATTCAATCTACCTATACCTATCATCTATCCTATCTAATCTATCATCTATCTATCTGTCTATCCGTGCTATCTATCCTCATTTTTGTCTACCCAACTATCCTTACGTACAGAACAGTTCACAAGATGGCTTATATGTCACTTCCCTACTTATGTTTCCAAAAGCCTGAAAGGTAACTCGGCCCTAGAGACAGACAGCACTAGGTTCATTGAGACATTTGAACGTCGAGTCAACAGCATGTGACTACAAAACTATTAAATGGTGGTGCGGGGGCCTAGTCTGGGGCTGGGGGCCTTTGTTTGAGCCTTTCCCGAGGGCATTGGAGTGCCCATCGGGCCCGAGGCTCACTTATGGACAGGGGCGAGGCCGTCGTATGTGCCTCCCACAGCATCGTATGGGTCCAGATGAGACCAGATGATGACTGCCCTTGCGTTGCTTGTCTGGGGTGCACAGTAGGCCAGCGGTGGTGCTGCCCATGACCTCGTGCGTGGCCGGGGCGGGCACAAAGATGATAGCCAGCGATGGTGGCGTCGTGTCCATCATTTCGTCCTGAGCGTCAGAGCCAGCCATTGGGCCGGTGCTTGTGCTGCCCAAGGCCTTGTCTGTTGGCTGACTCTTTATGGCGGTTTTGCAGAGGCAGGACACCACGAGGCGGGCTGGTAGTGGTGCCCGTGTGCCCTGAAGAGGAGGTGCTCGTCTAGGTGGTCTCTCTCCAGCATCTGCTGAGAGACTAGGATGGTCCAGAGGTCCAGGAATGCTCCCCGTGGAAGTGGGAACTCTGCTGTGAAAATTGGGAAATGCCAGCTGCTAAAGGCACAGGATCCCGGTGGAACAGCCTGTGACCAGGGCAGGTGCAGGGTGCTCCCTGGCAGGAGGGGTAGGGGGCAGCGACCCGGGGACAGGAAGGACCAGCGGGTGAAGAAGGTGGTGCTGGGGAGTCGGCGATCATTGTGCGGTACGAAACTTAGTAAGGATGAAACTGTGCACACGGAAAAATTGGTTATGGTGTGCGCAAAACGATCCGAGGATTTTGTGTGAAGCTTCGGAGAGGGTCTCCTTTGCCACTAACTCTTTCTCAGGCCTAGCACACACTGAGCTGAACAGCTATGGTGAGCCTTGTATGTATATCAGCCAGGGGACGCATCACCAAGTGGCCTGGGAAACTGTGACATCACCCAGGGGCCGCATCACCACGTCCCCATTGGCTTAAGCACACCAGCCCCGCCCAGAGGAGACCCTAGTCCAAGGCCACGGTGAGACCCCAAGGCCAACCACCATAGTATCCCTAGCCCACGGGACTGCCCACTGAGGGTCGTGCAGATGTTCAGACCAATGAGGCCACCATGGGTCCTTCGAAGGCTGCAGTGCCCTCGTCTGTCACAGCTTAGCCCGTCTGGGTGCTGGCTATGCATGGGCTCAGCATCCGGGGCGCGGTGTGCATCAACTGCCTTGCCACCCCTGCACCCCCCATGATACCGGAGGCCAGGGCCTGCACACAGCCAGGCACGGAGGCACCCAGATGCTGTCTGGGGAACGGCCCGCCCTTTCCCGGGCCTTCCCAGCTTCTCTGGGACTCCTGGAGCCAGGCATGCCTTCTCGGCCATGGCCAGCCAGGCGACCGGGTCTTAGCATAGCCACATCCCGCATTCTGACTGGGACCGGCCGCCCAGATTTTCTCTCTGATCTAGCTTTGGTGGCCTGTGTCTTGTACGTGAATAATACAACACAGTAAACTGGGAAAAACTTTTTATTTTTAAAATGCTTCTCCTTTAGACTCTTGCTCTCAATGGTGTCGCCATTCTTGCCCATCAGCCAAGCTGGATGCTTGCGGGGCAACGTCGCCTCCTCTCAGCAGTCAGCCTGTCCATTCCCGATCCTAAATCTTCATCCTTTATGTTATAACCTGTGGAGCTCGTGTCCCGTGTCAGTAACCCTGCTTCTGGTTTCTCAGGTCTTTCCTGGTGCACCTAGGCCCTGCTTGTTCACTGCTTCACTGTGGAAGCACTGACATTGTTACAGAATAAAATGTGAAATTCTCCAGCCCCAACTCACGGTCTGACCTTCACTTTGTCTACATCTCCATCCCTATGAGCCAAGCTCCCTGCTCCTTGAAAAGATCCTGTCTTGTGCCTTTTTGTCTCTGAATTATTTCCTCTGGGGGTTCCCACCTCTTGCTTCTGGTTTTTAAGACATTTCACCCCAGCAGAAGAACAAGGATCGTTGAAGACCCACCTCTCTAGTCACCTCCTCTTCTAGGCTACCGTGCATTCTCACTTAGGCGTGCCCTCCTCTCCCTTCTCTGTACTTGGTGAGGACCTCTCTTATGAAATGTGAGTGTGTCAGCTTGTGCACATCAATCTTCATGTCACGGGATCTGTTGAACAGTGGTGACAGTGAATGACTGGACTCGGCTTCAGAGCTCAGCTTCCCGTTCAGTGATACCTTGTGCCGCTCGCTCGTCCGCCAACCGTTCATTATGTTCCAAACCGTGCGAACATAAATGCGGGTGAGATGCAACTGACGACCCCTCAGTCCCCGCTGTGCATGCCTCTGGGTGCTTAGGGAGAGCCACAGCGAGCCGAGCCCACGAACTTATCTTTAATGGCGATGAGCACAGAGAGTGTGGGGAAAGCCCCAGCTGATGCTGCTGTTGCTGTGATGACTCCTCTCCCTGGCCCAGTGGGGGTAAGATTCCAGATCTCTTCTTGTTCTCTGCCTGTGCTTTCTCTGTAGTGGTGCAGTTTTGTTGTATGGGGGCGGCTTCTTTCGTGTCTTTGAAGGAAATAAGTACAGGTCTCAGAAGTCACTTGTGTCAGTTTTCATTGTACTGTACGGTCTTCTATGTCTATGTCTTTGGGTTTTCTCCCGCTGCTACTGCTTTTCCTCTGAGAGGACCTGTACCACAGTCCTGTTGTAGACAGAAGAGTAAATTTGGTGCTTTGCTCACCACCATGTTTGAGGGACATCGGTGTCACCACTGATAGGATTAGGGACAGGTAAAAAGGAACACCGAGTTCTAGACGGGAGCAGTTGGTAGCAAATAGTGTGTTGTGGAGTGACGTGTTCGTTTGCGCATCCAAACTTCCCTCAGTATCTGGTTTTTGCTTCTTTACATTCGTAAAAATCATAAAATCAACTGATTTCAAAAGCCCAGATGCATATTATTACATCAATTCAGTTGTTGAGGCGAGAAAAAATGAGAAGGTTTCGCGATACCAAAGAATCTATGACTGGGCCCTGCCAAAACCGAACAGAAAGAATCCAAGGTGGCGGGAATGGCTATTTTCTACTGTCTCTCTTTGCACTCAAACAGAATCACTTTTATTTATTTACTTTTTTGTGTCAGTAATGTACAATTACATGGCAACATTATGGTTGCTAGACTCCCCCTCCTCCCCCCTCCAACCCATTATCAAGTCTGCTATCCACACCCCATTACAGTCGCTGTCCATCAATATAGTAAGATGCTATAGATTCACTACCTGTTTCTGTGTGTTATACTGCAATCCCCGTGGCCCCCCATGCCCTACATTATGTGTGCGGATCGTAATGCCCCCTTTACCAGCTTATCCCTCCGTTCACACCCGTCCTCCCAGTCCCTTTCCCTTTGGTAAATGTTAGACCATTCTTGGGTTCGGTGAGTCTGCTGCTGTTTTTAATTTCTAATTTGCTTTGTTCTCATACCTCACATAGGAGTGAAATCCTTGGATACTTGTCTTTCACCAGCTGGCTTATTTCACTGAGCATAACACCCTCTAGCTCTGTTCGTGTTGTTGGAAATGGTGGGAGGATTTGTTTTCATCATATGGCTGAATGATATTATATAGTGTGTATGTACGAAATCTTCTTTATCCATTCACCTCCTGATGGACACTAAGGTTGCTTCCATTTCTTGGGTATTGTAAAGAGTGCTGTGATCAACATAGGGGTGCATCTGTCCCTTTCAAACTGGGCTCTTGCACTCTTAGGGTAAACTCCTAGGAGAAGAATTCCTGGGTCAAATGGTATTTCTGTTCTATGTTTATGTGGGGTACCTCCATACTGCTTTCCACAATGGTTGAGCTGACTGACATTCCCACCAGCACTGTAGGAGGGTTCCCCTTTCTACACACCCTTGCCGACATCTGTTGCTGTCTGTCTTTTGGGTGGTGGCCATCCTAACTGGTGTGAGGTGATACCCCATTGTGGTTTTAATGTGCATTTCTCTGATGGTTAGCTATGTGGAGCGTCTTTTCATGTGCCTGTCGGAAACCTGAAATTGCTTCTGTGGAGAAGTGTCTGTTCAGATCCTATGCCCATTTTGTAATTGAATTCATTTGCTTTTTGTGTGTTGAGGTTCGTGAGCTCTTGATATATGTTTTCAATGGAAACGCCTTATCAAATATTGCATCAGTGAATATATTCTCCCATACTAAAGGGTGTCTTTTGGTTCTACTGATTGTGGTTAAGCAGAATCTTACTAAACCCCATACCACTTCACTCCAAATCTGACTAATTATTCCTTTTTTCCAGATCACCAAAGAGCAGAGAAAACTGGAACGATGAGGAGAAGCTGTGATGCAGGAACATCTAGCGTAAAACTGAGAGGTGAGGTGGTGTTTAGACTGGTAGGTTGTATCTTACCATGTACTGCTTTCAAGGGTCTTAGGTAAAAAAGATTGCCAAGGAGATGAAGACAGGGGTTTTGACGTCACCTGGTATCGGTGGAGCCACGTAGCCTCTAGCCATTGATGGGTAGGCTTGCATGCGGCACTGTTGTCTTTCCTGCGGTGTTAGACGAGCGGCGTCCCCCATATGCAGTTCAGTCAGAGCCCATGTGGGACTGTCCTGACATAGGCTGGGTGGACCCGAGAGCTGTGCTGTTCCTGCTCAGTTGTCGGAGCACCCCTCTCAGAACATGGTTTCAGCAGCGCTCCCGGGAGGGATAGAGAGAGATAAAGAGAGACAGAGACAGAGAGACAGAGAGAGAGAATAGCACTCCAGAGACAGTGAAGGTTTTATTTTCTGTAGCTCCCTGAGCATGCTCCTGATATTTATTTTGAGACCTCATTCTCAGGACGATTGATTCGAGTCCAGTTACGAGGTTCCTTTGAAGGTTCATATTTGTAGGTGGCGCCATTTATCTCCCAGAAGCGTTACTCTCTGGGGATGCTCAGCCCTTGGGGGGATGGCAGGGGTCCCAGGGGAGCGGTGCCAGTGCGCACCCCTGCCGGGAGTAAAGAGGTCTTTCCTGCTTCCCGGTCGCAGTGCCTGTCTCCACTGCCAGGGCCAGTTTGCGGAGCACACAGGGAGAAGCTACCGTAGGTGGGGGCGGCCGTTTTGCAGGCTTGTGCTGGTTGTGATGTAGTCCGTGTACCAGTCACATCACGGTAAGGGGCCTCGAAGTTGCGAGGCCAGCCGGGGGGATGGAGCGCCCGGAATTCCTGAAAAACTCCCCACCTGCCGGGCAGAGTGCACCTGTTCAGTTTGGCGCACCTGTCCTTTCTCCTGAGCGGCAAGCCCTGTGGAAGCCATGCCCCTTTAGCAGTTCTCTCGCTGTTAGGAAGTCTCTCAGACTGTCTGCCATTTTTTTGTCCCACAGCCGCCAGTTGTGGATCCCTGTGTTTTCCCACATGTGGCTGGAATCACAAGTCTCTCGAAGTCTTCCGCCTGTCTTTTCTTTCCATCCCCACCGATCCTCCAGAGCACAGTACATTTACGGTAGGTTCATGCTCCCAGAGCACTTCTCCAGGACTGTACGTCACACTTCTCCTTGAGGTGACAGCCTGCCAAAGCAGCGTTCTTCCCTGCTGCTCTTCCAGGATTTGGTGTAGTTGTTCTATTTCCATATAGTACGTATGTATATGGTTTTGGTTTTGGGAGGAGGATTCCGCCTCCCCTCTCACGTGAGCCGCCATCTTCAAACCCTTCAGCATATCTTTTTTTTTTGTCATTTTCACTTGTCTAGGGTACCTGTCCCCACCACCTCAATTTGTACTTTGTCTTCTTCCTTGGATCCCAAGTGAGTCTCCTGTAAGGGAGCACGTAGGTGGTCTTGAGTTTTCATCCATTCTTTTAACCATGTGTCTTTTGATTGGAGCACTCAGATCGTGTCCCTTTATACTGACAATTGAGAGCTGTGTACTTATTGCACTTAAAAAATTTTTTTTGTTATCATTAATCTACAATCACGTGAAGAACATTATGATCACCAAGTACACCAAATTCCCCCGAAAACCCCGTTACAGTCGCTGTCCATCAGCAGAGTTGGATGCTGTAGACCCCTTCACCTTGTCCCCCCACACACACCATTAGGGTTGCTGTCTGTCAACGTGTAGTAAGATGCTATACAATCACTACTTGTCTTCTCAGTGTTGTACAGCCCTCCCCATGCTCCCCCAACACCACACATTATATATGCTTATCAAAATGCCCATTCCCTTTCTCCCCGCCCTTATCCCTCCTTTCCCACGTACCCTGCCCAGTCCCTTTCCCTTTGGTAACAGTTAGTCCACTCTCGGGTTCTGTGTGTCTGCTGCTGTTTTTTTCCTTGAGCTTTTCTTTGTTGTTATACTCCACACATGAGTGACATCATTTACTACTTGTCTTTCTCTGCCTTGCCTATTTCACTGAGCATAATACCGTCTAGCTCCATCCACTTTGTTGCAAATGGTAGGATTTGTTTTATTCTTAAGGCTGCTTACTACACTTTTTAAACTAGATATCTGTCTTCTCTTTTGTCTGTAGTTTCGCTATGTGCTTTCACCATTGCTCTGTTGGTTATGAGCAACAGCTTTGTGTCAGTTGATATGTACCTATATCTATCTATCTGTCTGTTTATCTATCTATCTATCTATTTATCTACCTATCTATCATCTATCTATCTATCTATCTGTCTATCAATCAATCAATCATCTATTTATATGCCCGTCTGACCTTGTGTACAGGGCAGTTAACAACACAGCCTATGTCACTTCCCTACATTATGCTTCCCAAATCTTACATGGTAACTAGGCCGTTTGGAGAGCACTGGGTTCACAGAGAATCTTGCAGGTCAAGTCAACCACTTGTACCAACAAAACTAGGAAATAGTGGTGCAGGGACTTTTACTTGTGTCTCTATCCTCTTTTATCTTCTTCTCACATGCTGACTGTATTTAGCCACATTCATTGACTAAGTGCTCCCTGAAGACCACAAGTATTGTTCCTCTGGGCCTGTTGTCTACAGAAAGTAAACTTGGTGCTTTGTTCACAAAGATGTTTGAGGGACATCGGCATGATCACCACTGATAGGAGGGAGGGACAAATAAAAAGGAACACCAATTTCTAGACAGGTGCAGTGGGGAGCATAGAGTGTGTTGTGGAGTGACGTGTTTATTTGAGTGTCCAAACTTCCCTCTTTAACTGGTTATTACTTTTTTACATTCGTGAATATCATAAAAACCACTGATTTCAAAGACCCAGACGCACACTATTACAGTAATTCAGTTGTTGAAGTGAGAAGAAATGAGAAGGACGTTGCTGCACCACTAAATCATGGCTGTGCACTGCTGAAACCAAACAAAAAGAATTCACCCTGGCCAGATAGGGCTATTTTCTGCTGACTGTCTCTGGGGACTCAAACAGATTCCATTTGATTGATTATTTGTTTTTCAGTTTCACTCGTGTATAGTACTTGTCCAAACACCTTCGGCTTGTAGTTGTCTATGTCCTTGGATCTCAAGTGAGTCTTCTATATGTAAGCACGTAGGGGTCTTGAGTTTTCTTCCCTTCTTTCAACCCTGTGTCTTTTGTTTGCAGCACTGAGAGCCTGACCTTTCTTTCTGACGATTCAGAGCTGTGCACTTATTGCACTTAAAGAATTTTTTTATCATTAATCTACAATCACGTGAAGAACATTATGTTTACTTTGCTTGCCCCTTCACCAAGTCCCGCCGAGAAACCTATTCAGTCGCTGTCGATCAGCGTAGTTGGATGCTGTAGACAACTTCACCATGCACCCCCCCACAGACCCCATTACAGTCGCTGTCCATCAGTGAGTAGTAAGATGCTATATGATCTCTACTAGTCTTCTCTGTGTTGTACAGTACTCCCCATGCACACCCAACCCCACGCATTATACATGCTAATCCTAATGCCCCCATTCTTTCTCCACACACTATCCATCCCTTCAGACCCACCCTGCCCAGTCCTTTTCCCTTTCTTAACTTTTAGTCAACTCTAGGGGTTCTGTGAGTCTGCTGCTGTTTTTTTACTTCAGTTTTTCTTTGTTGTTATACTCCACACATGAGTGAAATCACTTGGTACTTGTCTTTCTCCGCCTGGCCTATTTCTCTGAACATACTACCGTCTAGCTCCATCCACGTCATTGCAAACAGTAGTATTTGTTTTCTCCTTAAGGATGCTTACTGCACTCTTTAAACTGGATTTCATTCTTCCTTTTTGTTTGTAGTTTAGCTATGTTATTCAAAATTCAACTCCTGCTAATGAAAGATATCTTTGTGTCAATCGATATGTATCTGTATCTATCTATCTAACGCTCTGTCTGTCCATCTATGTATCTATGTATGTATGTATCTATGTATCTGTCTATCTATCTTCCTATCATCTATCTATGATGTCTATCATCTGTCAATCTATGTACCTGTCTATCTTTCATCTGTCGTCTGTCTAAATATCTATCTATGAATCAATCATCTTTTTGTTTGAACAACAATCCTTCCGTACAGAACAGATAACAACATAGCCTATGTCTCTTCCCTACATTATGCTTCCAGAAATTTTGCAAGGTAACTAAGCCATAAGGAGAGCACTGTGTTCACCTATACAATTTGAGGTAGAGTCAGCCACGTGTGCTTACAAAACCAGTAAATCGAGGTGAAAAGACTTGAAACCGTATCCCTGTCCTCTGTCCTCTTATACTTCCTGCTCACTTGGTGACTTTATTTAGCCACATTCAGTGAGAAAGTGATCCCTGAAGACCACAAGTATCCTTCGTCTGGGCCTGTTGTCGACAGAAAAGTGTACTTGGTTCTTTGCATACCGCCATGTTTGAGGGACATTGGTGTGATCACTGCTGATAGGTGGAGGGACAAATATAAAGGAACACCTATTTCTGGACAGGAGCAGTTGGGAACAAAGAGTGTGTTGTGGAGTGAAGTGTTTATTTGAGGGTCCAATCTTCCCTCTTTATGTGGTTATTACTTCATTACATTCCTGAACATCATAAAAAGCAATGATTTTAAAAGCCCAGACGCATATTATTACAGCAATTCATTTGTTGAGGTGAGAGGAAATGAGAAGGAAGTTGCTGCACCACTAAATCTATGCCTGAGCACTGCTGATACCAAACAAAAAGTATTCACGGTGGCTAGATAGGGTTATTTTTTACTGAATCTCTGGGGACTCAAACAGAATCCGTTTCTTTGTTTGTTTCTCAGTTTCACATGTATAGGGTACCTGTCCCCACCCCTTCAGCTTGTAGTTTGTCTGTTTCCTTGGATCTCAAGTGAGTCTCCAGTAAGGGAGCACGTAGGTGGTCTTGAGTTTTCAATAGTACTTCTAAACCTGTGTCTTTTGATTGGAGCACACAAAGCCTGTACTTTCATTCTGATATTTGAGAGCTGTTCTCTTACTGCACTTTTAAATTTTTTTGTTCTCATTAATAGAAAATCACATGCAGAACATTATGTTTTCCAGTCTACCCCCTTCACCATGTCTCCCCCAAATCCCAGTTACAGTCGCTGTCAATCAGCATGTAATAAGGTGCTGTAGAATCACTACATGTCTTCTCTATATTGTACAGCACTACCCATGACACCCCACCCTACACATTATACATGCTTATCCTAATGCCCCCATTCTTTTACCCCGCCCTTATTACTCCCTTCCCACAAACCCTACCCAGTCCCTTTCTCTTTGGTAACTGTTAGTCCACTCTCGGGTTCTGTGAGTCTGCTGCTGTCTTTTCCTTCAGTTTTTCTTTCTTATCATACTCCACACATGAGTAAAATCATTTGGTATATGTATTTCTCCGCCTGGCCTATTTGGCTGAGCATAATACCCTCTAGCTCCATTCACGTTATTGCAAATGATGGTATTTGTTTTCTTCTTATGGCTGCTTTCTGCACTTTTTAGACTGGAGTTCATTCTTATTTTTGTTTGTAGTATCGCTATGTGCTTTCACCATTGCTCTCCTGGTTATGAGCAGTAACTTTGTTTTAATCGTTATGTACCTATATCTATCTATCTGTCTGTCTATCTATTTATCAATCAATCAATCTATCAGCTTTTTGTCTGCCCATCTGTCCTTGTGTACAGAACAGTTAAACACACAGCATATGTCACTCTCCTACATTATGCTTCCAAAAATCCTGCAATGAAACTAATATTTAGGGAGAGCACTGGGTTCACCGAGACACTTGCAGATCGAGTCGGCCGCGTGTACCTACAAAAGCAGGATATGGTTGTGCAGGGACTTGAAACCGTGTCTCTACCCACTGTCCTCTTTCATCTCCTTCTCACTTGCTGTCTGTATTTAGCCACATTCATTGACTAAGTGCTCCCTGAAGACTACAAGTATCCTTCCTCTGGGCCTGTTGTCGACAGAAATGTTAACTTCTTGCTTTCCTCACCACCATGTTTGAAGGACATTGGCGTGATCAATGCTGATAGGATGGAGGGTCAAATAAAAAGGAACACCAATTTCTAGACAGGAGCAGTTGGGAGCTAAGAGTGTATTGTGGAGTGAAATGTTTATTTGAGTGTCCAAACTTCCCTCTTTAGGTGGTTATTACTTCACATTCATGAAGATCATAAAACCCACCGATTTCAAAGGCAAAGATGCTTATTATTACAGCAACTCAGTTGCTGAAGTGAGAGAAAATGTGAAGGACGTTGCTGCACCACTAAATCTATGGCTGGGCCCTGCTGAAAACAAACAAAAAGAATTCACTGTGCCCAGATAGCGCTATTTTGTACTGACTGTGTTTGGGGGATCAAACACAATCCATTTATTGGATTGTTTGTTTTTCAGTTTCACTCGTGTAGGGTACTTGTCCCCACACCTTCAGCTTGTAGTTTGTCTGTGTCCTCGGAACTCAAGTGAGTCTCCTGTAAGGAAGCACGTGGGTTTTTTGAGTTTTCATCCGTTCTTTTAACCCTGTGTCTTTTGGTTGCAGCTCACAGAGCCTGACCTTTTGTTTTGATGATTCAGTGCTGTGCCCTTATTGCACTTAAAAATATTTTTTTGTTTTCAATTGTCTACAATTACGTGAAGAACCGTATGTTTACTATGCTCCCCCTTCACCAAGTCCCCCCGAAAATCCTTTTTCAGTCGCTGTCCATCAGTGAGTAGTAAGATGCTATATCATCTCTAATAGTCTTCTCTGTGTTGTACAGCACTCCCCATGCCTTCCCGACCCCACACAATATACATGCTATTCCTAATGTCCCCATTCTTTCTCACCAAACTTATCCCTCCCTTCAGAACCTCCCTGCCCAGTCCTTTTCCCTTTGGCAACTTTCAGTCAACTCTCGGGTTCTGTGAGTCTGCTGCTATTTTTTTCCTTCAGTTTTTCTTTGTTTTTTTACTCCACACATGAGTGAAATCATTAGATACTTGTCTTTCGCCGACTGACCTATTTCTGTGAACATACTACCGTCTAGCTCCATGCACGTCATTGCAAATGGTAGGATTTGTTTTCTTCTTATGGCTGCTTACTGCACTTTGTAAACAGGGTTTCATTCTTCCTTTTTATTTGTAGTTTAACTATGTGCTCTCACATTTCATCTCCTGGTTATGAGCAACAGCTTTGTGTCAATCGATATGTATCTGTATCTATTTATTGCTCTGTCTGTCTGTTTATCTATCTATCTTTCTATATAACCTTCTATCTCTCTGTCCTTCTCTCTATATATCTATCCATCTATCTAGCTTCCTATCACCTATCATGTGTATCATCTGTCTATCTCTCATCTGTCTTCTATCTATCTGTTTATCTATGAATAAATCATCTTCCTCTCTGCCCATCTATCCTTATGTACAGAACAGTTAACAACATCACCTTTGTCACTTCCCTACATTATGCTTCCAAAAACATTGCAAGGTCACTAGGCCGCAGGGAGAGCACAGGGCTCACTGAGACAGTTGCAGATCAGGTCAGCTGCGTGTGCTTACAATACCAGTAAATGGTGGTGCAGGGACTTGAACTCGTATCTCTGTCCTCTGTCCTCTTAATCCTCCTTCTCGCTTGCTAACAGTATTTAGCTACATTCATTGCCTTATGTGCTCTCTGAAGACCCCAAGTATACTTCCTCTCTGCCTGTTGTAGACATAAAAGTATACTTGGTGCTTTACTCACCACCATGTTTTAGGGACATAGGCGTGTTCACCACTGATAGGAGGAGGGACAAATAAAACGGAACACCTATTTCTAGACAGGAGCATTTGGGAGCATATTGTTTGTTGTGGAGAGACGTGTTTGGTTCAGTGTTCAAACTTCCCTCTTTATGTGGTTATTACTTCTTTACAATCGTGAACATCATAAAACCCAGTGATTTCAAAAGTCCAGATGCATATTATTACAGCAATTCATTTGCTGATGTGAGAAAAAATGAGAAGGATATTGCAGTACCACTAAATCTATACCTGGGCACTGCTGAAACCAAACAAAAAGAATTCACGGTGGCTAGGTAGGACTATTTTCTTGTGACTGTCTCTGGGGACTCAAACAGAATCCATTTGTTACTTTGTTTCTCAGATTCACTTGTATAGGGTACCTGTCCGCGCCCCTTCAGCTTGTACTTTGTCTGTGTTCTTGTATCTCAAGTGAGTCTCCAGTAATGGAGCCGCAGGTGCTCTTGAGTTTTCATCAGTTCTTCTAACTGTGTGTCTTTTGATTGGAGCAGTCAAAGCCTCTACTTATATTCCGTAATTTGAGAGCTCTGCTGTTACTGCACATTAAAATTTTTTTTGGTTCTCATCAATATACAATCACATGCAGAACATTATGTTTACTAGTCTACCCCCGTCACCAAGTCCTCGCCAAATCCCAGTTACAGTCGATATCCGTCAGCATGCATTAAGATGCTGTAGAATCACTACTTGTCTTCTCCGTGTTGTAAAGCCCTCCAAATGACCCTACACCCTACACATTATTCTTGCTAATCCTAAGTGCCCCATTCTTTTTTTCCGACATTATCACTCCCTTCCCACAAACCCTACCCAGTCCCTTGCTCTTTCGTAACTGTTAGTCCACACTCGTGTTCTGTGTGTCTGCTGCTGATTTTTCCTTCAGTTTTTCTTTGTTGTCGTACTCCACACATGAGTGAAATCATTTGGTACATGTATTTCTCCGACTAGGCTATTTGACTGAGCTTAATACCCTCTAGCTCCATCCACGTTATTGCCAATGATAGGATTTGTTTTCTTCTTATGGCTGCTTACCGCACTTTTTAAACTGGATTTTATTCTTCTTTTTTCTTTTTAGTTTCGCTATGTGCTTCAACCATTGCTCTCATGGTTATGAGCAATAGCTTTGTGTTAAACGATATGTACCTATATCTATCTGTCTGTCTATCTATCTATCAATCAACCAATCAATTAATCATCATTTGTCTGCCCATCTGTCCTTGTGTACAGAAAAGTTAACAACATAGCCTATGTCACTTTCCTACATTATTCTTCAAAAAATCGTGCAAGGTAACTAGGCTGTAGGGAGAGCACTGGGTTCACCGAGACACTTTCAGGTCGTGTCGGCCGCGTGTACTACAAAACCAGTAAATGGTTGTGCAGGGAGATATACCCGTGTCTCTATCCTCTGCCCTCTTTCATCTCCTTATAAATTGCTCTCTGTATTTAGCCACATTCATTGACTAAGTTCTCCCTTAAAACCACAAGTATCCTTCCTCCGGGCCTGTTGTCAACAGAAAAGTAAGCTTGTTGCTTTGATCACCACCATGTTTGAAGGATATCGGCATGATCACTGTGGATAGGACGGAGGGTCAAATAAAAAGAAACACCAATTTCTAGACAGGAGCAGTTGGGAGCTAAGAGTGTATTGTGGAGTGACATGTTTATTTGAGTGTCCAAACTTCCCTCTTTAGATGGTTATTACTTCACATTCGTGAAGATCATATAGCCCACCGATTTCAAAGGCCCCGATGCTTATTATTACAGCACTCAGTTGTTGAGTTCAGGGAAAACAAGAAGTACGTTGCTGCACCCGTAATCTATGGCTGGGAACAGCTGAAAACAAACAAAAAGAATTCACGGTGGCCAGATAGGGCTATTTTCTACTGAATGTCTCTGGGGGCTCAAGCAGCATCCATTTGTTTCATTGTTTGTTTTTCAGTTTCACTCGTGTATGTTAGTTGTCCCCACACCTTCAGCTTGCAGTTTGTCTGTGTCCTTGGATCTCAAGTGAGTCTCCTGTAAGGAAGCACGTAGGTTTCTTGAGTTTTCATCCGTTCTTTTAACCCTGTGTCTTTTGTTTGCAGCACTCAGTGCTGACCTTTTATTCTGATGATTCAGGGCAGTGCACTTATTGCACTTAAAGTAATTTTTATCACTAATCTACAATCACGTGAAGAACATTATGTTTACTGTGCTCCCCCCTTCACCAAGTCAACCCGAAAAACCTCTTCAGTCACTGTCGATCAGCGTAGTTGGATGCTGTAGAATCCTTCACCATGTCCCCCCCCACAGACCCCGTTACAGTCGCTGTCAATCAGTGAGTAGTAAGATGCTATATGATCTCTTCTAGTCTTCTCTGTTTCTACAGTACTCCCCATGCACACCCAACCCCACGCATTATACATGCTAAACCTTATGCCCCCATTCTTTCTCCCCACAATTTTCCCTACCTTCAGACCCACCCTGCCCAGTCCTTTTCCCTTTGGTAACTTTTAGTCAACTCTCGGGATCTGTGAGTCTGCTGCTGTTTTTTTCCTTAAGTTTTTCTTTGTTGTTATACTATACACATGAGTGAAATCACTTGGTACTTGTCTTTCTCCGCCTGGCCTATTTCTCTGAACATACTACCGTCTAGCTCCATCCGCGTCATTGCAAACAGTAGTATTTGTTTTGTCCTTAAGGCTGCTTACTGCACTCTTTAAACTGGATTTCATTCTTCCTTTTTGTTTGTAGTTTAGCTATGTTATTCACCACTCAAATCCTGGTTATGAAAAATATCTTTGTGTCAATCAATATGTATCTGTATCTATCTATCTAACGGTCTGTCTGTCCATCTATGTATCTATGTATGTATGTATCTATGTATCTATGTATCTATCTATTTATCTATCTATCTTCCTATCATCTATCTATGATGTCTATCATCTATTAAACTATGTACCTATCTATCTCTCTTTCAACTGTCGTCTGTCTACCTATCTATCTATGAAACAATCATCTTTTTGTCTGCCCATCTATCCTTATATACAGAACAGTTAACAACATAACCTATGTCTCTTCCCTACATTATGCTTCCAGAAATCTTGCAAGTTAACTAAGCCATAAGGAGAGCACTGAGTTCACCGGTACGCTTTCAGGTAGAGTCAGCAGAGTGTGCTTACAAAACCAGTAAATGAGGTGAAAGGACTTGAACCCGTATCTTTGTCCTCTGTCCTCTTATACTTCCTGCTCGCTTGGTGACTTTATTTAGCCACATTCAGTGAGTAAGTGATCCCTGAAGACCACAAGTATCCTTCGTCTGGGCCTGTTGTCGACAGAAAAGTGTACTTGGCACTTTGCACACCACCATGTTTGAGGGACATTGGCGTGATCACTGCTGATAGGTGGAGGGACAAATATGAATTAACACCTATTTCTGGACAGGAGCAGTTGGGAACAAAGAGTGTGTTGTTGAGTGAAGTGTTTATTTGAGTGTCCAAACTTCCCTCTTTAAGTGGTTATTACTTCTTTACATTCGTGAACATCATAAAAAGCAATGATTATAAATGCCCAGACGCATATTATTACAGCAATTCATTTGTTGAGGTGAGAGGAAATGAGAAGGAAGTTGCTGCAACACTAAATCTATGCCTGAGCACTGCTGAAACCAAACAAAAAGAATTCACGGTGGCTAGATAGGGCTATTTACTAGCTGACTCTCTCTGGGGTCCAAAATAGAATCCATTTATTTCTTTGTTTCTCAGTTTCAGTTGTGTAGGGTACCTGTCCCCGCCCCTTCAGCTTGTAGTTTGTCTGTGTCCTTGGATCTCTAGTGAGTCTCCAGTAAGGGAGCACGTAGGTGGTCTTGAGTTTTCATCAGTTCTTCTAACCCTGTGTCTTTTGATTGGAGCACTCAAAGGCTGTACTTTTATTCTGATATTTGAGAGCTGTGCTCTTACTGCACTTTGAAATTCTTTTTGTTCTCATTAATATACAATCACATGCAGAAAATTATGTTATTCTGTCTACCCTCTTCACCAAGTCACCCCAAATCCCAGTTACAGCCGCTCTCCGTCAGCATGTACTAAGATGCTGTAGAATCACTACATGTCTTCTCTGTGTTGTACAGCCCTACCCATGACACCCCACCCTACACATTATACATGCTAATCCTAATGCCCCCATTCTTTTTCCCCGCACTTATTACTCCCTTCCCACAAACCCTACCCAGTCCCTTTCTCTTTGGTAAGTGTTAGTCCACTCTCGGGTTCTGTGATTCTGCTGCTGTCTTTTCCTTGAGTTTTTCTTTGTTATCATACTCCACACATGAGTGAAATCATTTGGTACATGTATTTCTCCACCTGGCCTATTTGACTGAGCATAATACCCTCTAGCTCCATCCACGTTATTGCAAATGATAGGATTTGTTTTCTTCTTATGGCTGCTTACTGCACTTTTTAATCTGGATTTCATTCTTCTTTTTTGTTTGTAGTTTTGCTATGTGCTTTCACCATTGCTCTCCTTGTTATGAGCAGTAGCTTTGTGATAAGCGATATGTACCTATATCTATCTATCTGTCTGTCTATCTATTTACCAATCACTCAAACAATCATCTTTTTGTCTGTCCATCTGTCCATGTGTACAGAACTGTTAAGCATATACCCTATATCACTTTCCTGCACTATGCTCCCAAAAATCCTGCAAAGTATCTAGGCTGCAGTGGGAGCACTGGGTTCACCGAGACACTTGCAGTTCGACTCGGCCGCGTGTACCTACAAAACCAGGAAATGGTTGTGCTGGGACTTGAACCCGTGTCTCTATCCTCTGTCCTCTTTCATCTCCTTCTAATTTGCTGTCGGTATTTAGCCACATTCATTGACTAAGGGCTCCCTGAAGATCTCAAGTATCATTCCTCTGGGCCTGTTGTCGACAGAAAAGTAAACTTGTTGCTTTGCTCACCACCATGTTTGAAGGACATCAGCGTGATCACCGCCGATAGGACGGAGGGTCAAATAAAACGGAACACCAATTTCTAGACAGGAGCAGTTGGGAGCTAACAGTGTATTGTGGAGTGACGTGTTTATTTGAGTGTCCAAACTTCCCTCTTTAGGTGGTTATTAGATTTTCACGTTCGTGAACATCATAAAATCCACTGATTTCAAAGGCCCAGATGCTTATTATTACAGCATCTCAGTTGTTGAGGTGAGAGAAAATGAGAAGTATGTTGCTGCACCACTAAATCTATGGCTGGGAACTGTTAAAACCAAACAAAAAGAATTCACGGTGGCCAGATAGGGCTATTTTCTGCTGACTGTCTCTGGGGACTCAAACAGAATCCATTTGCTTGATTGTTTGATTTTCCGTTTCACTCGTGTAGGGTACTTGTCCACACACCTTCGGCTTGTAGATTGTCTGTGTCCTTGGATCTCAAGTGAGTCTCCTGTAAGTAAGCACGTAGGTGTCTTGAGTATTCATCCTTCTTTTATCCCTGTGTCTTTTGTTTGCAGCACTCAGTGCCTGACCTTTTATTCTGATGATTCAGAGCTGTGCACTTATTGCACTTAAAGAATATTTTTTATCATTAATCTACAATCACGTGAAGAACATTATGTTTACTATGCTCCCCCCTTCACCAAGTCCCCCCGAAAAACCTCTTCAGTCACTGTCGATCAGCGTAGTTGGATGCTGTAGACCCCTTCACCATGTCCCCCCCAAAAGTCCCCGTTACAGTCACTGTCCATCAGTGAGTAGTAAGATGCTATATGATCTCTACTAGTCTTCTCTGTGTTGTACAGTACTCCCTATGCACACCCGACCACGCGCATTATACATGCTAAACTTAATTCCCCCATTCTTTCTCCCCACACTTATCCCTCCCTTCAGACTCACCCTGCCCAGTCCTTTTTCCTTTGGTTACTTTTAGTCAACTCTCGGGTTCTGTGAGTCTGCTGCTGTTTTTTTACTTCAGTTTTTCTTTGTTGTTATACTCCACACATGAGTGAAATCACTTGGTACTTGCCTTTATCCGCCTGCCCTATTTTTCTGAACATACTACCGTCTTGCTCCATCCACGTCATTGCAAATGGTAGTATTTGTTTTCTTCTTAAGGCTGCTTACTGCACTTTTTAAACTGGATTTCATTTTTCCTTTTTGTTTGTAGTTTAGCTATGTTATTCACCTTTCAACTCCTGGTTATGAACAATAGCTTTGTGTCAATCGACATGTATCTGTATCTATCTATCTAAAGGTCTGTCTGTCTATCTATGTATCTATGTATGTATATATCTCTGTATCTATGTATCTATCTATTTATCTATCTATCTATCTTCCTATCAACTATCTATGATGTCTATCATCTATTAAACTATGTACCTATCTATCTCTCTTTCAACTGTCGTCTGTCTACCTATCTATCTATGAAACAATCATCTTTTTGTCTGCCCATCTATCCTTATATACAGAACAGTTAACAACATAACCTATGTCTCTTCCCTACATTATGCTTCCAGAAATCTTGCAAGTTAACTAAGCCATAAGGAGAGCACTGAGTTCACCGGTACGCTTTCAGGTAGAGTCAGCAGAGTGTGCTTACAAAACCAGTAAATGAGGTGAAAGGACTTGAACCCGTATCTTTGTCCTCTGTCCTCTTATACTTCCTGCTCGCTTGGTGACTTTATTTAGCCACATTCAGTGAGTAAGTGTTCCCTGAAGACCACAAGTATCCTTCGTCTGGGCCTGTTGTCGACAGAAAAGTGTACTTGGCACTTTGCACACCACCATGTTTGAGGGACATTGGCGTGATCACTGCTGATAGGTGGAGGGACAAATATGAATTAACACCTATTTCTGGACAGGAGCAGTTGGGAACAAAGAGTGTGTTGTTGAGTGAAGTGTTTATTTGAGTGTCCAAACTTCCCTCTTTAAGTGGTTATTACTTCTTTACATTCGTGAACATCATAAAAAGCAATGATTATAAATGCCCAGACGCATATTATTACAGCAATTCATTTGTTGAGGTGAGAGGAAATGAGAAGGAAGTTGCTGCAACACTAAATCTATGCCTGAGCACTGCTGAAACCAAACAAAAAGAATTCACGGTGGCTAGATAGGGCTATTTACTAGCTGACTCTCTCTGGGGTCCAAAACAGAATCCATTTATTTCTTTGTTTCTCAGTTTCAGTTGTGTAGGGTACCTGTCCCCGCCCCTTCAGCTTGTAGTTTGTCTGTGTCCTTGGATCTCTAGTGAGTCTCCAGTAAGGGAGCACGTAGGTGGTCTTGAGTTTTCATCAGTTCTTCTAACCCTGTGTCTTTTGATTGGAGCACTCAAAGGCTGTACTTTTATTCTGATATTTGAGAGCTGTGCTCTTACTGCACTTTGAAATTCTTTTTGTTCTCATTAATATACAATCACATGCAGAAAATTATGTTATTCTGTCTAACCTCTTCACCAAGTCACCCCAAATCCCAGTTACAGCCGCTCTCCGTCAGCATGTACTAAGATGCTGTAGAATCACTACATGTCTTCTCTGTGTTGTACAGCCCTACCCATGACACCCCACCCTACACATTATACATGCTAATCCTAATGCCCCCATTCTTTTTCCCCGCACTTATTACTCCCTTCCCACAAACCCTACCCAGTCCCTTTCTCTTTGGTAACTGTTAGTCCACTCTCGGGTTCTGTGATTCTGCTGCTGTCTTTTCCTTCAGTTTTTCTTTGTTATCATACTCCACACATGAGTGAAATCATTTGGTACATGTATTTCTCCACCTGGCCTATTTGACTGAGCATAATACCCTCTAGCTCCATCCACGTTATTGCAAATGATAGGATTTGTTTTCTTCTTATGGCTGCTTACTGCACTTTTTAATCTGGATTTCATTCTTCTTTTTTGTTTGTAGTTTTGCTATGTGCTTTCACCATTGCTCTCCTTGTTATGAGCAGTAGCTTTGTGATAAGCGATATGTACCTATATCTATCTATCTGTCTGTCTATCTATTTACCAATCACTCAAACAATCATCTTTTTGTCTGTCCATCTGTCCATGTGTACAGAACTGTTAAGCATATACCCTATATCACTTTCCTGCACTATGCTCCCAAAAATCCTGCAAAGTATCTAGGCTGCAGAGGGAGCACTGGGTTCACCGAGACACTTGCAGTTCGAGTCGGCCGCGTGTACCTACAAAACCAGGAAATGGTTGTGCTGGGACTTGAACCCGTGTCTCTATCCTCTGTCCTCTTTCATCTCCTTCTAATTTGCTGTCTGTATTTAGCCACATTCATTGACTAAGGGCTCCCTGAAGATCTCAAGTATCATTCCTCTGGGCCTGTTGTCGACAGAAAAGTAAACTTGTTGCTTTGCTCACCACCATGTTTGAAGGACATCAGCGTGATCACCGCCGATAGGACGGAGGGTCAAATAAAACGGAACACCAATTTCTAGACAGGAGCAGTTGGGAGCTAACAGTGTATTGTGGAGTGACGTGTTTATTTGAGTGTCCAAACTTCCCTCTTTAGGTGGTTATTAGATTTTCACGTTCGTGAACATCATAAAATCCACTGATTTCAAAGGCCCAGATGCTTATTATTACAGCATCTCAGTTGTTGAGGTGAGAGAAAATGAGAAGTATGTTGCTGCACCACTAAATCTATGGCTGGGAACTGTTAAAACCAAACAAAAAGAATTCACGGTGGCCAGATAGGGCTATTTTCTGCTGACTGTCTCTGGGGACTCAAACAGAATCCATTTGCTTGATTGTTTGATTTTCCGTTTCACTCGTGTAGGGTACTTGTCCACACACCTTCGGCTTGTAGATTGTCTGTGTCCTTGGATCTCAAGTGAGTCTCCTGTAAGTAAGCACGTAGGTGTCTTGAGTATTCATCCTTCTTTTATCCCTGTGTCTTTTGTTTGCAGCACTCAGTGCCTGACCTTTTATTCTGATGATTCAGAGCTGTGCACTTATTGCACTTAAAGAATATTTTTTATCATTAATCTACAATCACGTGAAGAACATTATGTTTACTATGCTCCCCCCTTCACCAAGTCCCCCCGAAAAACCTCTTCAGTCACTGTCGATCAGCGTAGTTGGATGCTGTAGACCCCTTCACCATGTCCCCCCCAAAAGTCCCCGTTACAGTCACTGTCCATCAGTGAGTAGTAAGATGCTATATGATCTCTACTAGTCTTCTCTGTGTTGTACAGTACTCCCTATGCACACCCGACCACGCGCATTATACATGCTAAACTTAATTCCCCCATTCTTTCTCCCCACACTTATCCCTCCCTTCAGACTCACCCTGCCCAGTCCTTTTTCCTTTGGTTACTTTTAGTCAACTCTCGGGTTCTGTGAGTCTGCTGCTGTTTTTTTACTTCAGTTTTTCTTTGTTGTTATACTCCACACATGAGTGAAATCACTTGGTACTTGCCTTTATCCGCCTGCCCTATTTTTCTGAACATACTACCGTCTTGTTCCATCCACGTCATTGCAAATGGTAGTATTTGTTTTCTTCTTAAGGCTGCTTACTGCACTTTTTAAACTGGATTTCATTTTTCCTTTTTGTTTGTAGTTTAGCTATGTTATTCACCTTTCAACTCCTGGTTATGAACAATAGCTTTGTGTCAATCGACATGTATCTGTATCTATCTATCTAAAGGTCTGTCTGTCTATCTATGTATCTATGTATGTATATATCTCTGTATCTATGTATCTATCTATTTATCTATCTATCTATCTTCCTATCAACTATCTATGATGTCTATCATCTATTAAACTATGTACCTATCTATCTCTCTTTAAACTGTCGTCTGTCTACCTATCTATCTATGAAACAATCATCTTTTTGTCTGCCCATTTATCCTTATATACAGAACAGTTAACAACATAACCTATGTCTCTTCCCTACATTATGCTTCCAGAAATCTTGCAAGTTAACTAAGCCATAAGGAGAGCACTGAGTTCACCGGTACGCTTTCAGGTAGAGTCAGCAGAGTGTGCTTACAAAACCAGTAAATGAGGTGAAAGGACTTGAACCCGTATCTTTGTCCTCTGTCCTCTTATACTTCCTGCTCGCTTGGTGACTTTATTTAGCCACATTCAGTGAGTAAGTGATCCCTGAAGACCACAAGTATCCTTCGTCTGGGCCTGTTGTCGACAGAAAAGTGTACTTGGCACTTTGCACACCACCATGTTTGAGGGACATTGGCGTGATCACTGCTGATAGGTGGAGGGACAAATATGAATTAACACCTATTTCTGGACAGGAGCAGTTGGGAACAAAGAGTGTGTTGTGGAGTGAAGTGTTTATTTGAGTGTCCAAACTTCCCTCTTTAAGTGGTTATTACTTCTTTACATTCGTGAACATCATAAAAAGCAATGATTATAAATGCCCAGACGCATATTATTACAGCAATTCATTTGTTGAGGTGAGAGGAAATGAGAAGGAAGTTGCTGCAACACTAAATCTATGCCTGAGCACTGCTGAAACCAAACAAAAAGAATTCACGGTGGCTAGATAGGGCTATTTACTAGCTGACTCTCTCTGGGGTCCAAAACAGAATCCATTTATTTCTTTGTTTCTCAGTTTCAGTTGTGTAGGGTACCTGTCCCCGCCCCTTCAGCTTGTAGTTTGTCTGTGTCCTTGGATCTCTAGTGAGTCTCCAGTAAGGGAGCACGTAGGTGGTCTTGAGTTTTCATCAGTTCTTCTAACCCTGTGTCTTTTGATTGGAGCACTCAAAGGCTGTACTTTTATTCTGATATTTGAGAGCTGTGCTCTTACTGCACTTTGAAATTCTTTTTGTTCTCATTAATATACAATCACATGCAGAAAATTATGTTATTCTGTCTACCCTCTTCACCAAGTCACCCCAAATCCCAGTTACAGCCGCTCTCCGTCAGCATGTACTAAGATGCTGTAGAATCACTACATGTCTTCTCTGTGTTGTACAGCCCTACCCATGACACCCCACCCTACACATTATACATGCTAATCCTAATGCCCCCATTCTTTTTCCCCGCACTTATTACTCCCTTCTCACAAACCCTACCCAGTCCCTTTCTCTTTGGTAAGTGTTAGTCCACTCTCGGGTTCTGTGATTCTGCTGCTGTCTTTTCCTTGAGTTTTTCTTTGTTATCATACTCCACACATGAGTGAAATCATTTGGTACATGTATTTCTCCGCCTGGCCTATTTGACTGAGCATAATACCCTCTAGCTCCATCCACGTTATTGCAAATGATAGGATTTGTTTTCTTCTTATGGCTGCTTACTGCACTTTTTAAACTGGATTTCATTCTTCTTTTTTGTTTGTAGTTTTGCTATGTGCATTCACCATTGCTCTCCTTGTTATGAGAAGTAGCTTTGTGTTAATCGATATGAACCTATATCTATCTATCTGTCTGTCTATCAATCAATCAATCAATCAATCAATCATCTTTCTGTCTGCCCATCTGTCCTTGTGTACAGAACTGGTAACCACATATCCTATGTCACTTTCCTACATTATGCTTCCAAAAATCCTGCAAGGTAACTAGGCTGTAGGGAGAGCACTTTGTTCACCGAGACACTTGCAGGTCGTGTCGGCCGAGTGTACCTACAAAACCAGGAAATGGTTGTGCAGGGACTTGAACCCGTGTCTCTATCCTCTGTCCTCTTTCATCTCCTTTTCACTTCCTGTCTGTATATAGCCACATTCATTCACTAAGTGCTCCCTGAAGACCACAAGTATCCTTCCTCTGGGCCTGTGGACGACAGAAACGTAAAATTGTTGCTTTGCTCACCACCATGTTTGAAGGACATATATGTGAACACCACTGATAGGATGGAGGGTCAAATAAAAAGGAACACCAATTTCTAGACAGGAGCAGTTGGGAGCTAAGAGTGTATTGTGGAGTGGCATATTTATTTGAGTGTCCAAACTTCCCTCTTTAGGTGGTTATTACTTCACATTCGTGAAGATCATAAAACCCACAGATTTCAAAGGCCGAGATTCTTATTATTTCAGCAACCCAGTTGTTGAGGTGAGAGAAAATGAGAAGGACGTTGCTCCACCACTAAATCTATGGCTGGGCCTTGCTGAAAACAAACAAAAAGAATTCACGGTGGCCAGATAGTGCTATTTTCTACTGACTGTCTCTGGGGGCTCAAACAGAATCCATTTGTTTGATTGTTTGTTTTTCAGTTTCACTCGTGTAGGGTACTTGTCCCCACACCTTCAGCTTGTAGTTTGTCTTTGTCCTTTTATCTCAAGTGAGTCTCATGTAAGGAAGCACGTAGGTTTCTTGAGTTTTCATCCATTCTTTTAACCCTGTGTCTTTTGTTTGCAGCACTCAGAGCCTGACCTTTTGTTCTGATGATTCAGTGCTGTGCCCTTATTGCACTTAAAAATTTCTTTTGTTATCATTAATCTACAATCACGTGAAGAACATTATGTTTACTATGCTCCCCCTTATCCAAGTCCACCAGCAAAAACCTCTTAAAGTCGCTGTCCATCAGCATAGTTGGATGCTTTAATCCCCTTCAGCATGTACCCCTTCAAAGACACCGATACAGTCGCTGTCAATCATGGAGTACAAAGATGCTATATAACCTCTACTAGTCTTCTCTGTGTTGTACAGCACTCCCCATGTCCCGCGCGACCCCACGCAATATACATGGTAATCCTAATGCCCCCAATCTTTCTCCCCACACTTATCCCTCCCTTCAGAACCACCCTGTGCAGTCCTTTTCCGTTTGGCAACTTTTAGTCAACTCTCGGGTTCTGTGAGTATCCTGCTGTTTTTTTCCTTCAGTTTCTCTTTGTTGTTATACTCCACACATGAGTGATATCATTTGATATTGTCTTTCTCCGCCTGACCTATTTTTCTGAACATACTACTGTCTAGCTCCATCCACGTCATTGCAAATGGCAGGATTTGTTTTCTTCTTATGGCTGCTTACTGCACTTTGTAAACTGGATTTCATTCTTCCTTTTTGTTTGTAGTTTAGTTATGTGATTTCACCATTCATCTCCTGGTTATGAGCAACAGTTTTGTGTCAATCGATATGTATCTGTATCTATCTATCGCTCTGTCTGTCTGTATATCTATCTATCTTTCTATATATCCTTCTTTCTATCTCTCCATCATCTCTATTTATCTATGCATCTATCTAGCTTTTTGTCTTCTATCATGTGTATAATCTATCGATCATCTGTCATCTATCTATCTGTCTATCTATGAAACAATCTTCTTTCTGTCTGTCCATCTATGCTTATGTACAGAACAATTAACTACATCAACTATGTCACTTCCCTACATTATGCTTTCAAAAACATTGCAAGGTCACTAGGCCGTAGGGAGAGCACTGGGCTCACTGAGACAATTGCAGATCGAATCAGCCGCGTGTGCTTACAAAACCAGTAAATGGTGGTGCAGGGACTTGAACCCGTATCTCTGTCCTCTGTCCTCTTAAACCTCCTTCTCGTTTGCTAACTGTATTTAGCCACATTCATTGACTAAGTCCTCACTGAAGACCCCAATTATACTTCCTCTGGGCCTGTTGTAGACAGAAAAGTATACTTGGTGCTTTACTCACCACCATGTTTGAGGGACATTGGCATGTTCACCACTGATAGGAGGAGGGACAAATAAAAAGGAACACCTATTTCTAGACAGGAGCATTTGGGAGCAAAGTGTGTGTTGTGGAGAGACGTGTTTGGTTGAGTGTCCAAACTTCCCTCTTTATGTGGTTATTACTTCTTTACAATCGTGGATATCATAAAACCCAGTGATTTCAAAAGCCCAGACGCATATTATTACAGCAATTCATTTGTTGATGTGAGAAAAATGAGAAGGACATTGCAGTACCACTAAATCTATACCTGGGCACTGCTGATACCAAACAAAAGGAATTCACGGTGGCTAGGTAGGACTATTTTCTAGTGACTGTCTCTGGGGTCTCAAACAGAATCCATTTGTTTCTTTGTTTCAAAGATTCACTTGTATAGGGTACCTGTCCCCGCCCCTTCAGCTTGTAGTTTGTCTGTGTCCTTGGATCACAAGTGAGTCTCCAGTAAGGGAGCACTTAGGTGATCTTGAGTTTTCATCAGTTCTTCTAACCCTGTGTCTTTTGATTGGAGCAGTGAAAGCCTGTACTTTTATTCTGATATTTGATAGCTAGGTTCTTACTGCTCTTTGAAATTTTTTTTGTTCTCATTAATATACAATCACATGCAGAACAATATGTTAACTAGTCTAACACCTTCACCAAGTCCTCGCCAAATCCCAGTTTCAGTCGCTGTCCGTCAGCGTGTCATAAGATGCTCTATAATCACTACTTGTCTTCTCTGTGTTGTATAGCCCTCCCAATGACCCTTCACCCTACACATTATTCATGCTAATCCTAATGCCCCCATTCTTTTTTCCCGCCCTTAACAATCCCTTCCCACAAACACTACCCAGTCCCTTTCTCTGTGGTAACTGTTAGTCCACTCTCGGGTACTGTGTATATGCTGCTGTTTCTTCCTTCAGTTTTTCTTTGTTATCGTACTCCACACATGAGTTAAATCATTTGGTACATGTATTTCTCCGACTGGCCTATTTGACTGAGCATAATACCCTCTAGCTCCATCCAAGTTATTGCCAATGATAGGATTTGTTTTCTTCTTATGGCTGCTTACTGCACTTTTTAAACTGGATTTTATTCTTCTTTTTCGTTTGTAGTTTGCTATGTGCTTCAACCATTGCTCTCATGGTTATGAGCAATAGCTTTGTGTTAATTGATATGAACCTATATCTATCTATCTGTCTGTCTATCAATCAATCAATCAATCAATCAATCATCTTTCTGTCTGCCCATCTGTCCTTGTGTACAGAACAGGTAACCACATATCCTATGTCACTTTCCTACATTATGCTTCCAAAAATCCTGCAAGGTAACTAGGCTGTAGGGAGAGCACTGGGTTCACCGAGACACTTGCAGGTCGTGTCGGCCGAGTGTACCTACAAAACCAGGAAATGGTTGTGCAGGGACTTGAACCCGTGTCTCTATCCTCTGTCCTCTTTCATCTCCTTCTCACTTCCTGTCTGTATATAGCCACATTCATTCACTAAGTGCTCCCTGAAGACCACAAGTATCCTTCCTCTGGGCCTGTGGACGACAGAAACGTAAAATTGTTGCTTTGCTCACCACCATGTTTGAAGGACATATATGTGAACACCACTGATAGGATGGAGGGTCAAATAAAAAGGAACACCAATTTCTAGACAGGAGCAGTTGGGAGCTAAGAGTGTATTGTGGAGTGGCATATTTATTTGAGTGTCCAAACTTCCCTCTTTAGGTGGTTATTACTTCACATTCGTGAAGATCATAAAACCCACAGATTTCAAAGGCCGAGATTCTTATTATTTCAGCAACCCAGTTGTTGAGGTGAGAGAAAATGAGAAGGACGTTGCTCCACCACTAAATCTATGGCTGGGCCTTGCTGAAAACAAACAAAAAGAATTCACGGTGGCCAGATAGTGCTATTTTCTACTGACTGTCTCTGGGGGCTCAAACAGAATCCATTTGTTTGATTGTTTGTTTTTCAGTTTCACTCGTGTAGGGTACTTGTCCCCACACCTTCAGCTTGTAGTTTGTCTTTGTCCTTTTATCTCAAGTGAGTCTCATGTAAGGAAGCACGTAGGTTTCTTGAGTTTTCATCCATTCTTTTAACCCTGTGTCTTTTGTTTGCAGCACTCAGAGCCTGACCTTTTGTTCTGATGATTCAGTGCTGTGCCCTTATTGCACTTAAAAATTTCTTTTGTTATCATTAATCTACAATCACGTGAAGAACATTATGTTTACTATGCTCCCCCTTATCCAAGTCCACCAGCAAAAACCTCTTAAAGTCGCTGTCCATCAGCATAGTTGGATGCTTTAATCCCCTTCAGCATGTACCCCTTCAAAGACACCGATACAGTCGCTGTCAATCATGGAGTACTAAGATGCTATATAACCTCTACTAGTCTTCTCTGTGTTGTACAGCACTCCCCATGTCCCGCGCGACCCCACACAATATACATGGTAATCCTAATGCCCCCAATCTTTCTCCCCACACTTATCCCTCCCTTCAGAACCACCCTGTGCAGTCCTTTTCCGTTTGGCAACTTTTAGTCAACTCTCGGGTTCTGTGAGTATCCTGCTGTTTTTTTCCTTCAGTTTCTCTTTGTTGTTATACTCCACACATGAGTGATATCATTTGATATTGTCTTTCTCCGCCTGACCTATTTTTCTGAACATACTACTGTCTAGCTCCATCCATGTCATTGCAAATGGCAGGATTTGTTTTCTTCTTATGGCTGCTTACTGCACTTTGTAAACTGGATTTCATTCTTCCTTTTTGTTTGTAGTTTAGTTATGTGATTTCACCATTCATCTCCTGGTTATGAGCAACAGTTTTGTGTCAATCGATATGTATCTGTATCTATCTATCGCTCTGTCTGTCTGTATATCTATCTATCTTTCTATATATCCTTCTTTCTATCTCTCCATCATCTCTATTTATCTATGCATCTATCTAGCTTCCTGTCTTCTATCATGTGTATAATCTATCGATCATCTGTCATCTATCTATCTGTCTATCTATGAAACAATCTTCTTTCTGTCTGTCCATCTATGCTTATGTACAGAACAATTAACTACATCAACTATGTCACTTCCCTACATTATGCTTTCAAAAACATTGCAAGGTCACTAGGCCGTAGGGAGAGCACTGGGCTCACTGAGACAATTGCAGATCGAATCAGCCGCGTGTGCTTACAAAACCAGTAAATGGTGGTGCAGGGACTTGAACCCGTATCTCTGTCCTCTGTCCTCTTAAACCTCCTTCTCGTTTGCTAACTGTATTTAGCCACATTCATTGACTAAGTCCTCACTGAAGACCCCAATTATACTTCCTCTGGGCCTGTTGTAGACAGAAAAGTATACTTGGTGCTTTACTCACCACCATGTTTGAGGGACATTGGCATGTTCACCACTGATAGGAGGAGGGACAAATAAAAAGGAACACCTATTTCTAGACAGGAGCATTTGGGAGCAAAGTGTGTGTTGTGGAGAGACGTGTTTGGTTGAGTGTCCAAACTTCCCTCTTTATGTGGTTATTACTTCTTTACAATCGTGGATATCATAAAACCCAGTCATTTCAAAAGCCCAGACGCATATTATTACAGCAATTCATTTGTTGATGTGAGAAAAATGAGAAGGACATTGCAGTACCACTAAATCTATACCTGGGCACTGCTGATACCAAACAAAAGGAATTCACGGTGGCTAGGTAGGACTATTTTCTAGTGACTGTCTCTGGGGTCTCAAACAGAATCCATTTGTTTCTTTGTTTCAAAGATTCACTTGTATAGGGTACCTGTCCCCGCCCCTTCAGCTTGTAGTTTGTCTGTGTCCTTGGATCACAAGTGAGTCTCCAGTAAGGGAGCACTTAGGTGATCTTGAGTTTTCATCAGTTCTTCTAACCCTGTGTCTTTTGATTGGAGCAGTGAAAGCCTGTACTTTTATTCTGATATTTGATAGCTAGGTTCTTACTGCTCTTTGAAATTTTTTTTGTTCTCATTAATATACAATCACATGCAGAACAATATGTTAACTAGTCTAACACCTTCACCAAGTCCTCGCCAAATCCCAGTTTCAGTCGCTGTCCGTCAGCGTGTCATAAGATGCTCTATAATCACTACTTGTCTTCTCTGTGTTGTATAGCCCTCCCAATGACCCTTCACCCTACACATTATTCATGCTAATCCTAATGCCCCCATTCTTTTTTCCCGCCCTTATCAATCCCTTCCCACAAACACTACCCAGTCCCTTTCTCTGTGGTAACTGTTAGTCCACTCTCGGGTACTGTGTATATGCTGCTGTTTCTTCCTTCAGTTTTTCTTTGTTATCGTACTCCACACATGAGTTAAATCATTTGGTACATGTATTTCTCCGACTGGCCTATTTGACTGAGCATAATACCCTCTAGCTCCATCCAAGTTATTGCCAATGATAGGATTTGTTTTCTTCTTATGGCTGCTTACTGCACTTTTTAAACTGGATTTTATTCTTCTTTTTCGTTTGTAGTTTGCTATGTGCTTCAACCATTGCTCTCATGGTTATGAGCAATAGCTTTGTGTTAATTGATATGAACCTATATCTATCTATCTGTCTGTCTATCAATCAATCAATCAATCAATCAATCATCTTTCTGTCTGCCCATCTGTCCTTGTGTACAGAACAGGTAACCACATATCCTATGTCACTTTCCTACATTATGCTTCCAAAAATCCTGCAAGGTAACTAGGCTGTAGGGAGAGCACTGGGTTCACCGAGACACTTGCAGGTCGTGTCGGCCGAGTGTACCTACAAAACCAGGAAATGGTTGTGCAGGGACTTGAACCCGTGTCTCTATCCTCTGTCCTCTTTCATCTCCTTCTCACTTCCTGTCTGTATATAGCCACATTCATTCACTAAGTGCTCCCTGAAGACCACAAGTATCCTTCCTCTGGGCCTGTGGACGACAGAAACGTAAAATTGTTGCTTTGCTCACCACCATGTTTGAAGGACATATATGTGAACACCACTGATAGGATGGAGGGTCAAATAAAAAGGAACACCAATTTCTAGACAGGAGCAGTTGGGAGCTAAGAGTGTATTGTGGAGTGGCATATTTATTTGAGTGTCCAAACTTCCCTCTTTAGGTGGTTATTACTTCACATTCGTGAAGATCATAAAACCCACAGATTTCAAAGGCCGAGATTCTTATTATTTCAGCAACCCAGTTGTTGAGGTGAGAGAAAATGAGAAGGACGTTGCTCCACCACTAAATCTATGGCTGGGCCTTGCTGAAAACAAACAAAAAGAATTCACGGTGGCCAGATAGTGCTATTTTCTACTGACTGTCTCTGGGGGCTCAAACAGAATCCATTTGTTTGATTGTTTGTTTTTCAGTTTCACTCGTGTAGGGTACTTGTCCCCACACCTTCAGCTTGTAGTTTGTCTTTGTCCTTTTATCTCAAGTGAGTCTCATGTAAGGAAGCACGTAGGTTTCTTGAGTTTTCATCCATTCTTTTAACCCTGTGTCTTTTGTTTGCAGCACTCAGAGCCTGACCTTTTGTTCTGATGATTCAGTGCTGTGCCCTTATTGCACTTAAAAATTTCTTTTGTTATCATTAATCTACAATCACGTGAAGAACATTATGTTTACTATGCTCCCCCTTATCCAAGTCCACCAGCAAAAACCTCTTAAAGTCGCTGTCCATCAGCATAGTTGGATGCTTTAATCCCCTTCAGCATGTACCCCTTCAAAGACACCGATACAGTCGCTGTCAATCATGGAGTACAAAGATGCTATATAACCTCTACTAGTCTTCTCTGTGTTGTACAGCACTCCCCATGTCCCGCGCGACCCCACGCAATATACATGGTAATCCTAATGCCCCCAATCTTTCTCCCCACACTTATCCCTCCCTTCAGAACCACCCTGTGCAGTCCTTTTCCGTTTGGCAACTTTTAGTCAACTCTCGGGTTCTGTGAGTATCCTGCTGTTTTTTTCCTTCAGTTTCTCTTTGTTGTTATACTCCACACATGAGTGATATCATTTGATATTGTCTTTCTCCGCCTGACCTATTTTTCTGAACATACTACTGTCTAGCTCCATCCACGTCATTGCAAATGGCAGGATTTGTTTTCTTCTTATGGCTGCTTACTGCACTTTGTAAACTGGATTTCATTCTTCCTTTTTGTTTGTAGTTTAGTTATGTGATTTCACCATTCATCTCCTGGTTATGAGCAACAGTTTTGTGTCAATCGATATGTATCTGTATCTATCTATCGCTCTGTCTGTCTGTATATCTATCTATCTTTCTATATATCCTTCTTTCTATCTCTCCATCATCTCTATTTATCTATGCATCTATCTAGCTTCCTGTCTTCTATCATGTGTATAATCTATCGATCATCTGTCATCTATCTATCTGTCTATCTATGAAACAATCTTCTTTCTGTCTGTCCATCTATGCTTATGTACAGAACAATTAACTACATCAACTATGTCACTTCCCTACATTATGCTTTCAAAAACATTGCAAGGTCACTAGGCCGTAGGGAGAGCACTGGGCTCACTGAGACAATTGCAGATCGAATCAGCCGCGTGTGCTTACAAAACCAGTAAATGGTGGTGCAGGGACTTGAACCCGTATCTCTGTCCTCTGTCCTCTTAAACCTCCTTCTCGTTTGCTAACTGTATTTAGCCACATTCATTGACTAAGTCCTCACTGAAGACCCCAATTATACTTCCTCTGGGCCTGTTGTAGACAGAAAAGTATACTTGGTGCTTTACTCACCACCATGTTTGAGGGACATTGGCATGTTCACCACTGATAGGAGGAGGGACAAATAAAAAGGAACACCTATTTCTAGACAGGAGCATTTGGGAGCAAAGTGTGTGTTGTGGAGAGACGTGTTTGGTTGAGTGTCCAAACTTCCCTCTTTATGTGGTTATTACTTCTTTACAATCGTGGATATCATAAAACCCAGTCATTTCAAAAGCCCAGACGCATATTATTACAGCAATTCATTTGTTGATGTGAGAAAAATGAGAAGGACATTGCAGTACCACTAAATCTATACCTGGGCACTGCTGATACCAAACAAAAGGAATTCACGGTGGCTAGGTAGGACTATTTTCTAGTGACTGTCTCTGGGGTCTCAAACAGAATCCATTTGTTTCTTTGTTTCAAAGATTCACTTGTATAGGGTACCTGTCCCCGCCCCTTCAGCTTGTAGTTTGTCTGTGTCCTTGGATCACAAGTGAGTCTCCAGTAAGGGAGCACTTAGGTGATCTTGAGTTTTCATCAGTTCTTCTAACCCTGTGTCTTTTGATTGGAGCAGTGAAAGCCTGTACTTTTATTCTGATATTTGATAGCTAGGTTCTTACTGCTCTTTGAAATTTTTTTGTTCTCATTAATATACAATCACATGCAGAACAATATGTTAACTAGTCTAACCCCTTCACCAAGTCCTCGCCAAATCCCAGTTTCAGTCGCTGTCCGTCAGCGTGTCGTAAGATGCTCTATAATCACTACTTGTCTTCTCTGTGTTGTATAGCCCTCCCAATGACCCTTCACCCTACACATTATTCATGCTAATCCTAATGCCCCCATTCTTTTTCCCCGCCCTTATCAATCCCTTCCCACAAACACTACCCAGTCCCTTTCTCTGTGGTAACTGTTAGTCCACTCTCGGGTACTGTGTATATGCTGCTGTTTCTTCCTTCAGTTTTTCTTTGTTATCGTACTCCACACATGAGTTAAATCATTTGGTACATGTATTTCTCCGACTGGCCTATTTGACTGAGCATAATACCCTCTAGCTCCATCCAAGTTATTGCCAATGATAGGATTTGTTTTCTTCTTATGGCTGCTTACTGCACTTTTTAAACTGGATTTTATTCTTCTTTTTCGTTTGTAGTTTGCTATGTGCTTCAACCTTTGCTCTCATGGTTATGAGCAATAGCTTTGTGTTTATCGATATGAACCTATATCTATCTATCTGT
The DNA here is from genome assembly GCF_030020395.1 of Manis pentadactyla. Taxonomy (NCBI): domain Eukaryota; kingdom Metazoa; phylum Chordata; class Mammalia; order Pholidota; family Manidae; genus Manis; species Manis pentadactyla. The sequence continues at coordinate 2,532,368 of NW_026644705.1, forward strand.
CTGTCTATCAATCAATCAATCAATCAATCAATCATCTTTCTGTCTGCCCATCTGTCCTTGTGTACAGAAAAGGTAACCACATATCCTATGTCACTTTCCTACATTATGCTTACAAAATTCCTGCAAGGTAACTAGGCTGTAGGGAGACCACTGGGTTCACCGAGACACTTGCAGGTCATGTCGGCCGAGTGTACCTACAAAACCAGGAAATGGTTGTGCAGGGACTTGAACCCCTGTCTGTATTCTCTATTATCTTGTTCTCACTGGCTGACTCTATTTAGCCACATTCATTGACTAAGTGCTCCGTGAAGACCACAAGTATCGTTCCTCTGGGCCTGTTGTCCACAGAAAGAAAACTTGGTGCTTTGCTCACCACCAAGTTTGTGGGACATCGGCGTGATCACCGCTGATAGGATGGAACGACAAATGAAAAGGAACACCAGTTGCTAGACAGGAGCACTTTGGAGCAAAGAGTGTGTTGTGGAGTGACGTGTTTATTTCAGTGTCCAAACTTCCCTCTTCATATAGTTATTACTTCTTTACATTCATGAACTTCATAATACCCACTGATCTCAAAGGTCCAGACATATACTTTTATAGCAATTCAATTGTTGAGTTGAGAGAAAATGAGAAAGACGTTGCTGTACCACTAAATCTATGGCTGGGCAATGCTGAAACCAAACAAAAAGAATTCACGTTGGCCAGATAGGGCTATTTTCTACTGTCTGTCTCTGTTGACTCAAACAGAATCCATTCTAGGATTGTTTGTTTTTCAGTTTCACTGTGTTGGGTACCTGTACACACCCCTTCGGCTTTTAGATTGTCTGTGTCCTTGGATCTCAAGAGAGTCTCCTGTAAGGGAGCACGAAGGTGGTCTTGAGTTTTCATCCCTTCTTTTAACCCTGTGTCATTTGTTTGGAGCACTCAAAGCCTGTCCTTTTATTCTGACGATTCAGAGCTGTGCCCTTATTGCACTTAAAAAAATGTTTTAGTTATCATTAATCTACAATCACGTGAAGAACATTATGTTTCCTAGACTCCCCCCTTCACCAAGTCCCTCCCAAAAACCTCTTACAGTTGCTGTCAATTAGCAGAGATGGATGCTGTAGACCCGTTCACGATGTACCCCCACACACACCCCATTACAGTCGCTGTCCTTCAGCGTGTAGTAAGATGCTGTAGAATATCTACTTGTCTTCTCTGTGTTGTACAGCACTCGCCATGCGACCCCGCCCTCACGCATTATACATGCTTATCCTAATCTCCCTTTTCTTTCTCCCCACCCTTATCCCTCCCTTCCCAACCACCCTTCTCAGTTCTTTTCCCTTCGGTAACTGTTACACCACATTCGGGTTCTGTGAGTCTACTGCTGTTTTGTTTTTTTCAGTGTTTCTTTGTTGTTATACTCCACACATGAGTGAAATCATTTGGTACTTGTCTTTCTCCGCCTGGAATATTTCACTGAGCATACTACCGTCTCGCTCCATCCACGTCATTGCAAATGGTAGCATTTGTTTTCTTCTTATGGCTGCAAACGGCCGTTTTTAAACTGGACTTCATTCTTCCTTTTAGTTTGTAGTTTCGCTATGTGCTTTCACCATTGATCTCCTGGTTATGAGCAGTAGCTTTGTGTTATTTAATATGTATCTGTATGTATCTTTCTATCAATCTATCTGTCTATCCTTCTCTCTTTCTATCTATCATCTATCTGTCTATCAATCTATCTTCCTATCTACCTATCATGTCTATCGTCTGTCTATCTGTCATCTGTCATCTATCTATCTGTCTATGAATCAATCATCTTTTTGTCTCGCCATCTAACCTTATGTACAGGACAGTTAACAACATCGCCTATGTCACATCCCTACATTATGCTTCCAAAAATATTGCAAAGTAACTAGTCCGTAGGGAGAGCACTGGTTTCACTGAGATGCTTACATTTCGAGTCAGCCGCTTGTGCTTACAAATCCAGTAATTTATGGTGGTGCAGGGACTTGCACCCATCTCTCTGTCCTCTGTCCTCTTTTACCTCCTTCTCGCTTGCTGACTGTATTCAGCCACATTCGTTGACTAAGTGCTTCCAGAAGACCACAACTATCCTTCCTCTGGGCCTGTTTAGACAGAAAAGTATACTTGGTGCTTTGCTCACCACCAAGTTTGAGGGACAATGGCATGATCACCGCTGATAGGAGGAGGGACAAATAAAAAGAACACCTATTTCTAGGCAGCAGCATTTGGGAGCAAAGAGAGTGTTGTGGAGTTACATGTTTGTTTGAGTGTCCAAACTATCCTCTTTAGGTGGTTATTACTACTTTACTTTCAAGAACATCATAAAATCCACTGATTTCAAAAGACCAGAAACATATTATTACAGCAATTCAGTTGTTGAGGTGAGAAAAATTCAGAAGGACGTTGCTGTACCACTAAATCTATGGCTTGGCACTGCTGAAACCAAACAAAAAGAATTCACGGTGTCTAGATAGGGCTATTTTCTACTGACTGTCTCTGGGGACGCAAACAAAATCCATTTGTTTGTTTGTTTGCTTTTCAGTTACACTTGTGTAGGGTTGCTGTCCCCACCCCTTCGAATTGTAGTTTGTCTGTGTCTTTGGATCTCAAGTGTGTCTCCTATAGGGGAGAACTTAGGTGATCTTGAGTTTTCATCCCTTCTTTTAACCCTGTGTCTTTTGTTTGGAGCTCGCAAAGCCTGTTTTATTGCTGTGCCCATATTGCACTGAAAAACATTTTTTTATCATTAATCTGCAATCACGTGAAGAACATCATATTTACTAGGCTCCCACCTTCACCAAGTCCCCACCAAAACCTCTTACAGTCGTTGTCCATAAGCATTGTTGTATGCTGTAGACTGCTTCACCATGTCCCCCCACAAACACCCCATTTCCGTCGCTGTCCATCAGCGTGTAGTAAATGCTGTAGAATCTCTACTTGCCTTCTCTGTGTTGTACATCCCTCCCTTTGCACCCCGAGCACACGAATTATACATGTTACTCCTAATGTCCCCTTTCTTCTGCCTGCCCTTATCCCTCCCTTCCCACACACCCTGCCCATTCCTTTTCCCTTTGGTAACTGTTATTGAACTCTCGGGTTCTGTGAGTCTGCTGCTGTTTATTTCCTCCAGTTTTTCTTTGTTGTTATACTCCACACATGAGTGAAATCATTGGCTACTTGTCTTTCTCCACCTGGTATATATCACTGAGCATGCTACCGTCTAGCTACATCCACATCCTTGCAAATGGTAGGATTTGTTTTCTTCTTATGGCTGCTTACTGCACTTTTTTTTTTTTTTTTTTTTTGCATACATACATATTTTTTATTCTCATGCTCAGGTTGTTCCAAGTATAGCTTAAGATGTTCCAATAACCAAATTGAATATCCGATTTTAAATTTAAATGAACTGAAACTAATTATGTCACTGTCATGTTAGCTAAGTTTCAAGCCCTTAATAGTCACATATATCGAGTATTAACATATTTGATAGTACAGTTCTGGGCACCTTTGACTTGTAAGCTTATGTCTAGTGATAGAATTCCTATCTGTAATTTAAAAACTCACTTTTTAAAAATTCTCCATTGAATATTATTATTATTATTTTTTTTAATAATTATTTTTTTATTGAAGGGTAGTTGACGCACAGTATTACATTACATTAGTTTCAAGTGTACAACACAGTGGTAGAACATTTATATACATAATTCGAGGTTCCAGCTATCATCCTAACAAGCTGTTACATTATCTTGACTATATTCCTTATGCTATATGTTACATCCCGGTTACTTATTTATTTTACCATTGGAAGTCTGTCCTTTTTTTTTTTTTTTTTTGAGGGCATCTCTCATATTTATTGATCAAATGATTGTTAACGACAATAAAATTCTGTATAGGGGAGTCAATGCTCAATGCACAATCATTAATCCACCCCAAGCCTAATTTTCGCCAGTCTCCAATCTTCTGAGGCATAACAAACAAGTTCTTACATGGAGAACAAATTCTTACATAATGAATAAGTTACATAGTGAATAGTACAAGGGCAGTCATCACAGAAACTTTCAGTTTTGCTCATGCATTATGAACTCTAAACAGTCAGTTCAGATATGAATACTCATTTGGTTTTTATACTTGATTTATGTGTGGATACTACATTTCTCTCTTTATTATTATTATTTTTAATAAAATGCTGAAGTGGTAGGTAGATACAAGATAAAGGTAGAAAACATAGTTTAGTGTTGTAAGAGAGCAAATGTAGATGATCAGGTGTGTGCCTGTAGACTATGTGTTAATCCAAGCTAGACCAGGGCAATAAAACATCCACGTATGCAGAAGATTTCTCTCAGAACAGGGGGGGTGAGGTTCTAAGCCTCACCTCTGTTGATCCCCAATTTCTCACCTGATGGCCCCCCTGCGACTGTGCCTGTCTTAGGTTGTTCCTCCCTTGAGGAATCTTACCCGTCTCTGGGTAACCAGTCATCTTCCGGGGCCATGCAGGGAAATGTGAAGTTGGTAAGTGAGAGAGAAGCCTTATTGTTTGAAAAGGTTAGCTTTTTACATCTTTGCATATTTATGCCCTGTGGCTTCTATGCCCAGCATTTGTCTTGAGGTATCTTTACCACTTGGAAGAATTATGATACTCGATAAATTTGATACGAGGCACGAATTCTATTTAAGGGTTGTAATTAAGAAGGAAGAAGAAAAGCTGTAGAAGTAGCAGGCGGAAGAAAACATGGGAAGATTGATTATTTCTTTGGCATATCTTCTTGTAGAGTACTTCAGCATGAATAGGTTTTAAGCTACTACTTAAATTGCGCACACACATTAACATAATAGGAGTATAGTTACATGACCAAAGCATATCTGTAATTACCAGCCATCTCCAGTGAAACCAAGAAAACCAGTTAGGCACCTTAGGCATTTGTGAAAACTTATCTATGACATGGTGGATATTGTCCAACTGAACTTGAACATTCTGAGAGAAATCAGGCAAATTAAAACAACCCATTCCTGGGGACTGTTCACATGCCATATGTTCTTTTAACAGTAAATAGTCTGTAGTTGTAAGACTTTGGAGCGCTACAATTTGCACTTCTCCAAATTCTTGTTTGTGTTCCAACAGTATAGATCCAGTCAAATTTGTTGTTTTACTGTATGCACAGGCCAGTTTAGATATCTCCTTCCTCATTCCCATGGCAAGTCCAGGAACGGGTGGGATGAGTGCATCTACAGCTGTAGCAGTGCGTGGATCTTTGTTGGGGTTTTTTGATGATCATCTTCTGGCATGAGTCTTCCAGAGAGTGCTGATGTTGGAAGTTCTTTTTCATATCCTATCTTAGTTCATTTTTGTGGTAGCCCAATTAGGCTTTGATCCTCTGTATAAACACAAACAGACCCTTTGCCTACACTTTTATATGCCCTTTATACCCTTGTGTAGAACTCGTTGAAGGTTACCACACAGGAACTGCCCCTTTTTTTTTTCTTTGTTTTTGGTATCACTAATCTACACTTACATGACGAATATTATGCTTACTAGGCTCTCCCCTATACCAGGTCTCACCTATAAACCCCTTTACAGTCATTGTCCATCAGCATAGCAAAATGTTGTAGAATCACTACTTGCCTTCTCTGTGTTGTACAGCCCTCCCTTTTCTCCTACCCCCCCTTGCATGTTAATCTTAATACCCCCCTACTTCTCCCCCACTTATCCCTCCCTACACACCCATCCTCCCCAGTCCCTTTCCCTTTGGTACCTGTTAGTCCATTGTTGAGTTCTGTGATTCTGGTGCTGTTTTGTTCCTTCAGTTTTTCCTTTGTTCTTATATTCCACAGATAAGTGAAATCATTTGGTATTTCTCTTTCTCCGCTTGGCTTGTTTCACTGAGCATAATACCCTCCAGCTCCATCCATGTTGCTGCAAATGATTGGATTTGCCCTTTTCTTATGGCTGAGTAGTATTCCATTGTGTATATGTACCAGATCTTCTTTATCCATTCATCTATTGATGGACATTTAGGTTGCTTCCAATTCTTGGCTATTGTAAATGGTGCTGCAATAAACATAGGGGTGCATCTGTCTTTCTCAAACTTGATTGCTGCGTTCTTAGGGTAAATTCCTAGGAGTGCAATTCCTGGGTCAAATGGTAAGTCTGTTTTGAGCATTTTGATGTACCTCCATACTGCTTTCCACAATGGTTGAACTAACTTACATTCCCACCAGCAGTGTAGGAGGGTTCCCCTTTCAAAACAGCCTCGCCAACATTTGTTGTTGTTTGTCTTTTGGATGGCAGCCATCCTTACTGGTGTGAAGTGATACCTCATTGTAGTTTTAATTTGCATTTCTCTGATAATTAGCGATGTGGAGCATCTTTTCATGTGTCTGTTTGCCATCTGTATTTCTTTTTTGGAGAAGTGTGTGTTCAGTTCCTCTGCCCATTTTTTAATTGGGTTATTTGTTTTTTGTTTGTTGAGGCGTGTGAGCTCCTTATATATTCTGGACGTCAAGCCTTTATCGGATGTGTCATTTTCAAATATATTCTCCCATACTGTAGGGATCCTTCTTGTTCTATTGATGGTGTCTTTTGCTGTACAGAAGCTTTTCAGCTTAATATAGTCCCACTTACTCATTTTTGCTGTTGTTTTCCTTGCCCGGGGAGATATGTTCAAGAAGAGTTCACTCATGTTTATGTCTAAGAGGTTTTTGCCTATGTTTTCTTCCAAGAATTTAATGGTTTCATGGCTTACATTCAGGTCTTTGATCCATTTTGAGTTTACTTTTGTAAATGGGGTTAGACAATGGTCCAGTTTCATTCTCCTACATGTAGCTGTCCAGTTTTGACAGCACCACCTGTTGAAGAGACTGTCATTTCGCCATTGTATGTCCATGGCTCCTTTATCAAATATTAATTGACCATATATGTCTGGGTTAATGTCCGGATTCTCTAGTCTGTTCCATTGGTCTGTGGCTCTGCTCTTGTGCCAGTACCAAATTGTCTTGATTACTATGGCTTTATAGTAGAGCTTGAAGTTGGTGAGTGAGATCCCCCCTACTTTATTCTTCTTTCTCAGGATTGCTTTGGCTATTCGGGGTCTTTTGTGTTTCCATATGAATTTTTGAATTATTTGTTCCAGTTCATTGAAGAATGTTGCTGGTAGTTTCATAGGGATTGCATCAAATCTGTATATTGCTTTGGGCAGGATGGCCATTTTGACGATATTAATTCTTCCTAGCCAAGAGCATTGGAATGAGTTTCCATCTGTTAGTTTCCACTTTAATTTCTCTTAAGAGTGACTTGTAGTTTTCAGAGTATAAGTCTTTCACTTCTTTGGTTAGGTTTATTCCTAGGTATTTTATTTTTTTTGATGCAATTGTGAATGGAGTTGTTTTCCTGATTTCTCTTTCTGTTGGTTCATTGTTAGTATACAGGAAAGTCACAGATTTCTGTGTGTTGATTTTCTATCCTGCAACTTTGCTGTATTCCGATATCAGTTCTAGTAGTTTTGGGGTGGAGTCTTTAGGGTTTTTTATGTACAGTATCATGTCATCTGCAAATAGTGACAGTTTAACTTCTTCTTTACCAATCTGGATTCCTTGTATTTCTTTATTTTGTCTGATTGCCGTGGCTAGGACCTCCAGTACTATGTTAAATAACAGTGGAGAGAGTGGGCATCCCTGTCTAGTTCCTGATCTCAGAGGAAATGCTTTCAGCTTCTCGCTGTTCAATATAATGTTGGCTGTGGGTTTATCATAGATGGCCTTTATTATGTTGGGGTACTTGCCCTCTATTCCCATTTTGCTGTGAGTTTTTAACATGAATGGATGTTGAACTTTGTCAAATGCTTTTTCAGCATCTATGGAGATGATCATGTGGTTTTTGTCTTTCTTTTTGTTGATGTGGTGGATGATGTTGATGGACTTTCGAATGTTGTACCATCCTTGCCTCCCTGGGATGAATCCCACTTGGTCATGGTGTATGATCATTTTGATGTATTTTTGAATTCGGTTTGCTAATATTTTGTTGAGTATTTTTGCATCTACGTTCATCAGGGATATTGGTCTGTAGTTTTCTTTTTTGGTGGGGTCTTTGCCTGGTTTTGGTATTAGGGTGATGTTAGCTTCATAGAATGAGTTTGGGAGTATCCCCTCCTCCTCTATTTTTTGGAAAACTCTAAGGAGAATGGGTATTATGTCTTCCCTGTATGTCTGATAAAATTCCGAGGTAAATCCATCTGGCCCGGGAGTTTTGTTCTTTGGTAGTTTTTTGATTACCGCTTCAATTTCGTTGCTGGTAATTGGTCTGTTTAGATTTTCTGTTTCTCCCTGCGTCAATCTTGGAAGGTTATATTTTTCTAGGAAGTTGTCCATTTCTCCTAGGTTTCCCAGCTTGTTAGCATATAGGTTTTCATAGTATTCTCCAATAATTCTTTGCATTTCTGTTGGGTCCGTCGTGATTTTTCCTTTCTCTTTTCTGATACTGTTGATTTGTGTTGACTCTCTTTTCTTCTTAATAAGTCTGGCTAGAGGCTTATCTATTTTGTTTATTTTCTCAAAGAACCAGCTCTTGGTTTCATTGATTTTTGCTATTGTTTTATTCTTCTCAACTTTATTTATTTCTTCTCTGATCTTTATTATGTCCCTCCTTCTGCTGACCTTAGGCCTCATCTGTTCTTCTTTTTCCAATTTCGATAATTGTGACATTAGACCATTCATTTGGGATTGCTCTTCCTTTTTTAAATATGCTTGGATTGCTATATACTTTCCTCTTAAGACTGATTTTGCTGCGTCCCACAGAAGTTGGGGCTTAGTGTTGTTGTTGTCATTTGTTTCCATATATTGCTGGATCTCCATTTTGATTTGGTCATTGATCCATTGATTATTTAGGAGCGTGTTGTTAAGCCTCCATGTGTTTGTGAGCCTCTTTGCTTTCTTTGTACAGTTTATTTCTAGTTTTATGCCTTTGTGGTCTGAAAAGTTGGTTGGTAGTATTTCAATCTTTTGGAATTTTCTGAGGCTCTTTTTGTGGCCTAGTATGTGGTCTATTCTGGAGAATGTTCCATGTGCACTTGAGAAGAATGTATATCCCACTGCTTTTGGATGTAGAGTTCTATAGATGTCTATTAGGTCCATCTGCTCTACTGTGTTGTTCAGTGCTTCCGTGTCCTTACTTATTTTCTGCCCAGTGGATCTATCCTTTGGGGTGAGTGGTGTGTTGAAGTCTCCTAGAATGAATGCATTGCATTCTATATCCCCCTTTAGTTCTGTTAGTATTTGTTTCACATATGCTGGTGCTCCTGTGTTGGGTGCATATATATTTAGAATGGTTATAACCTCTTGTTTGACTGAGCCCTTTATCATTATGTAGTGTCCTTCTTTATCTCTTGTTACTTTCTTTGTTTTGAAGTCTATTTTGTCTGATATTAGTACTGCAACCCCTGCTTTCTTCTCACTGTTGTTTGCTTGAAATATGTTTTTCCATCCCTTGACTTTTAGTCTGTACATGTCTTTGGGTTTGAGGTGAGTTTCTTGTAAGCAGCATATAGATGGGTCTTGCTTTTTTATCCATTCTATTACTCTGTGTCTTTTGATTGGTGCATTCAACCCATTAACATTTAGGGTGACTATTGAAAGATATGTACTTATTGCCATTGCAGGCTTTAAATTCGTGGTTACCAAAGGTTCAAGGTAAGCCTCTTTAGTATCTTACTGCCTAACTTAGCTCGCTTATTGAGCTGTTATATACACTGCCTGGAGATTCTTTTCTTCTCTCCCTTCTTGTTCCTCCTCCTCGATTCTTCATATGTTGGGTGTTTTGTGCTGTGCTCTTTCTAGGAGTGCTCCCATCTAGAGCAGTCCCTGTAAGATGTTCTGTAGTGTTGGTTTGTGGAAAGCAAATTCCCTCAGCTTTTGTTTGTCTGGGAATTGTTTAATCCACCGTCATATTTAAATGATAGTCGTGCTGGCTACAGTATCCTTGGTTCAAGGCCCTTCTGTTTCATTGTATTAAATATATCATGCCATTCTCTTCTGGCATGTAAATTTTCTGTTGAAAAATCTGACGTTAGCCTGATGGGTTTCCCTTTATAGGTGACCTTTTTCTCTCTAGCTGCCTTTAATACTCTTTCCTTGTCCTTGAACTTTGCCATTTTAATTATTATGTGTCTTGGTGTTGTACTTCTTGGATCCTTTCTGTTGGGGGTTCTGTGTATTTCCGTGGTCTGTTCGATTACTTCCTCCCCCAGTGTGGGGAAGTTTTCAGCAATTATTTCTTCTAAGATACTTTCCATCTCTTTTCCTCTCTCTTCTTCTTCTGGGACCCCTATAATACGGATATTGTTCCTTTTGGATTGGTCACACAGTTCATTTAACATTGTTTCATTCCTGGAGATCCTTTTGTCTCTCTCTATGTCAGCTTCTATGCGTTCCTGTTCTCTGATTTCAATTCCATCAATGGCCTCTTGCATTCTATCCATTCTGCTTATAAACCCTTCCAGAGTTTGTTTCATTTCTGCGATCTCCTTTCTGGCATCTGTGATCTCCTTCCGGACTTCATCCCATTTCTCTTGCGTATTTCTCTGCATCTCTGTCAGCATGTTTATGATTCTTATTTTGAATTCTTTGTCAGGAAGACTGGTTAGGTCTGTCTCCTTCTCTGGTGTTGTCTCTGTGATCTTTGTCTGCCTGCAGCTTTGCCTTTTCATGGTGATAGGAATAGTCTGCAGAACTGGGACGAGTGACGGCTGGAAGGACTTCCTTTCTTGTTGGTTTGTGGCCCTCCTCTCCTGGGAGAACAGCGACCTCTAGTGGCTTGTGCTGCGCAGCTGCGTGCAGACAGGGTTTCTGCTTCCTGCCCGGCTGCTATGGAGTTAATCTCCGCTGTTGCCGTGGGCGTGGCCTGGCTCGGACAGCTACTCCAAAATGGTGGAGTCGCGTTGGAGCAGGAGCTGCTGGGAGGCTATTTATCTCCGTAAGGGGCCTGCCTGCTCCCTGCAGCCCAGGGGTTAGGGTGCCCAGAGATCCCGGATTCCCTACCTCTGGATTAAGTGACCCGCCCTGCCCCTTTAAGACTTCCAAAAAGCACCCGCCAAAACAAAACAACGACCACAAAAAAAAAAAAAGAAAAAAAAATTTTTTAATTAAAAAAAAAAAAAAAGTTTTTAATAAAAAAAAAAAAAAAAGGGGGTGGTCGTTCGTTTTTCTTTATTCTCCGGTGCCAGCTTCAGGCCTCTGCTCACCGGTCTTTCTGCCCTGTTTCCCTAGTATTGGGGTCCCTATCCCTTTAAGACTTCCAAAAAGTGCTCACCAAAACAAAACAGCAAAAAACAAAAAAAAAAAAAATGGTTGCGCGCTTTTCTTATGTCCTCTGTCGCCCAGCCTCCAGTGCCCGCTCACTGTTCTTGCTGCCCTGTTTCCCTAGTATTGGGGTCCCTATCCCTTTAAGACTTCCAAAAAGCGCTCGCCTAAACAAAACAGCAAAAAAGCAAAAAAAAAATTGTCGCGCGCTTTTATTATGTCCTCTGTCGCCCCGCCTCCAGTGCCTGCTCACTGTTCTTGCTGCCCTGTTTCCCTAGTATTGGGGTCCCTATCCCTTTAAGACTTCCAAAAAGCGCTCGCCTAAACAAAACAGCAAAAAAGCAAAAAAAAAAAATGGTCGCGCGCTTTTCTTATGTCCTCTGTCGCCCAGCCTCCAGTGCCTGCTCACTGTTGTTGCTGCCCTGTTTCCCTAGTATTGGGGTCCCTATCCCTTTAAGACTTCCAAAAAGCGCTCGCCAAAACAAACAGCAAAAAAGCAAAAAAAAAAAATGGTCGCGCGCTTTTCTTATGTCCTCTGTCGCCCAGCCTCCAGTGCCTGCTCACTGTTCTTGCTGCCCTGTTTTCCTAGTATCGAGCGCCCTGCACTCTGGCCCGGATGGCTGGGGCTGGGTGTTCGGCAGTCCTGGGCTCCGTCTCCCTCCCGCTCTGCCTGCTCTTCTCCCGCCGGGAGCTGGGGGGAGGGGCGCTCGGCTCCCGCGGGGCTGGGGCTTGTATCTTACCCCCTTCGCGAGGCGCTGGGTTCTCTCAGGTGCGGATGTGGTCTGGATATTATCCTGTGTCCTCTGGTCTTTATTCAGGGAAGGGTTGTCTTTGTTATATTTTCATAGATATATGTTGTTTTGGGAGGAGATTTCCGCTGCTCTACTCACGCCGCCATCTCCCACCCCTCTTACTGCACTTTTTAAACTGGACTTCATTCATCCTTTTTGTTTGTAGTTTCCCTAAGTGCTTTCACCATTGATCTGTTGGTTATGAGCAATAGCTTTGTGTTAATCGATATCTATCTGAATCTGTGTAACTGTCTGTCTATCTATCAATCAATCTAACTATCTATCTATCCTTCTATCTTTCTATCTATGTATCTCTCTATCTATCTTCCTATCATCTATCTATCTTGTCTATCATCTATCTATAATCTCTCATCTATCTATGTATCTATGAATCAATCATCTTTCTGTCTTCCCGTCTATCCTTATGTACAGAACAGTTAACAACATCGCCTATGTCACTTCCCTACATTATGCTTCCAAAAATCTTGCCAAGTAACTAGGACGTATGGAGAGCACTGGGTACACTGAGACAATTGCAGGACGAGTCTGCCGCGTGTGCTTACAAAACCAGTAAATGGTTGTCCAGGGACTTGAACCCATATCTCTGTCCTCTGTCCTCTTTTACCTCCTTCTCGCATGCTGACTCTAATTTGCCACAATAATTGACTAAGTCTTCCCTGAAGACCACAAGTATCCTGCCCCTGGGCCTGTTGTAGTCAGAAAAGCATACTTGGTGCTTTGCTCATCACCAAGTATGAAGGACATTGGCGTGATCACCTCTGATAGGAGGAGGGACAAATAAAAATGAACACCTATTTCTAGACAGGAGCAGATTTGAAAAAAGGGTGTGTTGTGGAGTGACGTGTTTATTTGAGTGTCCAACCTTCACTCTTAAGTGGTTATTTCTTTTTTACATTCATGAACATCATAAAACGCACTGATTTCAAAAGCCCAGACGCATTTTATTACAGCAATTCTGTTATTGAGGTGAGAAAAATTGAGAAGGACTTTGCTGTACAACGGAATCTATTCCTTGGTACTGCTGAAACCAAACAAAAAAAAATTCATGGTGGCCAGCAAGCGCTATTTTCTACTGACTGTCTCTGGGGACTCAAACAGAATCCATTTGTTTGTTTTTTTGTTTCTCAGTTTCACCTTTTTTGGGTACCTGTCACCGCCCCTTCAGCTTTTAATTTGTCCGTGTCCTGGGACCTCAAGTGAGTCTCCTGTAAGGGAGCACATACATGATCTTGAGTGAAAGATAGCTTAGTTTAGTAAGATGCTTTCCTATCTACCTACCTATCTATCTCTTTACCTATCTATGTAATCTTTCTATCTATCTATCTGTCATCTATCTATGTATGGTCTGTCATCTATCTAATATCATCTGTGTATCTATCTAATTAGTCTATCATCTATATGTATGTATATCAGTCGAATCTGTGTATCAATCATTTGTCTGTCTATATATCTGTTTTCTCACTTTTGTCAACGTTCTGTCCCTAGGTGCACTTTGATTCCTCTGTGTCGTTCTCAGTCTCAATTCCTTGTGTTTGTTTTTGTGAGTTAGCTGTGTGTTTGTGTCTTGAGAGGAGTGGTCTTGGGTGGGAACTTCTACTACGTAGGTGGCACGAGTCTGCTGGGTGTGGATAGTGTGGTTGGTGGTCTGCGCTCTTGAAACTGTGCAGCCCAGTGGCCTTCAGCTGGTCTGCCCCTGGGCCGTTCCTGCTCTGGCGGCTGCATGAGCTGCAGGAGATATCCGAGGCCCCATGCAGGGAGCACCTTGGCGGGCCTGTGGGGTCCGTGGTAGGTACATGCCCAGTAGTATGTCTCTTTGCCTGTGCACCGATGTTACCTCTTTGGCCCTGCTTGGTGGCCCATCTTCAGAGAGTATGTGTGTAGTCACTGGTAAAGGGAACTGCCTTTTGGTGACACGCGGGGTCCTTCTGGGCCAGTGGCCCATGGACTTGCTGAGGTGGCAGCCCAGCTATCTTATGGGGAAACTGCTCCCCTCTGCTGTCAAGGAGGAGGTGGAATTTCAGTGCATTTACGCATTTAGATGTGAGTGATGTCTATCTGAAATGGAATAGTAGCGTTGAGAGCTATGTTTCCACCCCCTCAACTTGTAGTTCATCTTCGTCCTTGGATCTCAAGTTAGTCTCCTGTAAGGGAGCACGTAGGTGGTCTTGAGTTTTCATCCCTTCTTTTAACCCTGTGTCTTTTCATTGGAGTCCTGAAGAGCCTGTCCTTTTATTCTGAGAATTGAGAGCTATGTCCTTATTGCACTTTAAAAAATTTTTTTGTTATCATTAATCCACAATCACGCAAAGAACATTATGTTCACCAAGTACACCACGTTCCCCCGAAAAACCCCATTACAGTAGCTTTCCATCAGCATAGTTGGATGCTCTAGACCCCTTCACCATGTCCCCCCCACACCCCGTTACAGTCGCTTTCCATCAGCGTGTAGTAAGATGCTGTAGATTCACTACTGGTCTTCTCTGTGTTGTACAGCCCTCCCCATGCTCCCCCCACCCACACATTATACATGCTAATCCTAATGCCCCCTTTCTTTCACCCCACATTTATCAAACACTTCCCACCCACCCTGCCTAGTCCCTTTCCCTTTGGTAACTGTTAGACCACTCTTGGTTCCTGTGAGTCTGCTGCTGTTTTTTTCCTTCAGTTTTTCTTTGTTGTTATACTCAACACATGAGTGAAATCATTTGGTACTTGTCTTTCTCCGCATGGCCTTTTTCACTGAGCATAATACCCTCCAGCTCCATCCACGTTGTTCAAATGGTAGGATTTTTTTCTTCTTACGGCTGTTTACTGTACTTTTTAAACTAGATTTCTGTCTTCTCTTTTGTCTGTAGTTTCGCTATGTGCTTTCACCATTGCTCTCCTCGTTATTAGCAATAACTTTACGTTAATCAATATGTACCTATATCTATCTATCCATCCGTCTGTCTATCTATCTATCTATCTATCTATCTATCTATCTATCTATCTATCTATCTATCTATCTTCCTATCATCTATCTATGATGTCTATCCTCAATCTATGTACCTATCTATCTATCTTTCATCTGTCATCTGACTAGCTATCTATCTATGAATCAATCATCTTTCTGTCTGGACATCTATTATTATGTACAGAACAGTTAACAACATCGCCTTTGTCACTTCCCTACATTATGCTTCCAAAAATCTTTCAATGTAACTAGGCTGTAGAAAGAGCACTCGGTTCACCGAGATACTTGCAGGTCGAGTCAGCCACGTGTACCTACAAAACACATAAATGGTTGTGCAGGGACTTAAACCTGTGTCTGTATCCTCTATTATCTTCTTCTCACTGGCTGACTCTCTTTAGCCACATTCATTGACTAAGTGCTCCGTGAAGACCACAAGTATTGCTCTTCTGGGCCTGTTGTCCACTGAAAGAAAACTTGGTGCTTTGCTCACCACCATGTTTGAGGGACATCGGCGTGATCACCGCTGATAGGATGGAACGATAAATGAAAAGGAACACCAGTTGCTAGACAGGAGCAGTTGGGAGCAAAGAGTGTGGTGTGGAGTGACGTGTTTATTTCAGTGTCCAAACTTCCCTCTTTATATAGTTATTACTTCTTTACATTCATGAACTTCATAAAACCCACTGATCTCAAAGGTCCAGACGTATACTTTTACAGCAATTCAATTGTTGAGTTGAGAGAAAATGAGAAAGACGTTGCTGTACCACTAAATCTATGGCTGGGCAATGCTGAAACCAAACATAAAGAATTCACTTTGGCCAGATAGGGCTATTTTCTACTGACTGTCTCTGTGGACTCAAACAGAATCCATTCTAGGATTGTTTCTTTTTCAGTTTCACTGTGTTGGGTACCTGTACACACCCCTTCGGCTTTTAGATTGTCTGTGTCCTTTGATCTAAAGAGAGTCTCCTGTAAGGGAGCACGAAGGTGGTCTTGAGTTTTCATCCCTTCTTTTAACCCTGTGTCATTTGTTTGGAGCACTCAAAGCCTGTCCTTTTATTCTGATGATTCAGAGCTGTGCCCTTATTGCACTTAAAAAATTGTTTTTGTTATCATTAATCTACAATCACGTGAAGAACATTATGTTTACTAGACTCCCCCCTTCACCAAGTCCCTCCCAAAAACCTCTTACAGTTGCTGTCAGTTAGCAGAGATGGATGCTGTAGACCCGTTCACGATGTACCCCCCCACACACCCCATTACAGTCGCTGTCCTTCAGCGTGTAGTAAGATGCTGTAGAATATCTACTTGTCTTCTCTGTGTTGTACAGCACTCGCCATGCGACCCCGCCCTCACGCATTATACATGCTTATCCTAATCTCCCTTTTCTTTCTCCCCACCCTTATCCCTCCCTTCCCAACCACCCTTCTCAGTCCTTTTCCCTTTGGTAACTGTTACTCCACATTCGGGTTCTGTGATTCTGCTGCTGTTTTGTTTTTTTCAGTGTTTCTTTGTTGTTATACTCCACACATGAGTGAAATCATTTGGTACTTGTATTTCTCCGCCTGGAATATTTCACTGAGCATACTACCGTCTCGCTCCATCCACGTCATTGCAAATGGTAGCATTTGTTTTCTTCTTCTGGCTGCAAACGACAGTTTTTAAACTGGACTTCATTCTTCCTTTTAGTTTTTAGTGTCGCTATGTGCTTTCACCATTGATCTCCTGGTTATGAGCAGTAGCTTTGTGTTATTTAATATGTATCTGTATGTATCTTTCTATCAATCTATCTGTCTATCCTTCTATCTTTCTATCTATCTATCTATCTATCATCTATCTGTCTATCAATCTATGTTCCTTTCTACCTATCATGTCTATCGTCTGTCTATCTGTCATCTGTCATCTATCTATCTATCTATGAATCAATCATCTTTTTGTCTGGCCATCTATCCTTATGTACAGGACAGTTAACAACATCGCCTATGTCACTTCCCTACATTATGCTTCCAAAAATATTGCAAAGTAACTAGTCCTTAGGGAGAGCACTGGGTTCACTGAGACGCTTCCAGGTCGAGTCAGCCGCTTGTGCTTACAAATCCAGTAATTTATGGTGGTGCATGGACTTGCACCCATCTCTCTGTCCTCTGTCCTCTTTTACCTCCTTCTCGCTTGCTGATTGTATTCAGCCACATTCGTTGACTAAGTGCTTCCAGAAGACCACAACTATCCTTCCTCTGGGCCTGTTGAGACAGAAAAGTATACTTGGTGCTTTCTCACCACCAACTTTGAGGGACAATGGCATGATCATCGCTGATAGGAGGAGAGAAAAATAAAAAGAACATCTATTTCTAGGCAGCAACATTTGGGAGGAAAGAGAGTGTTGTGGAGTTACGTGTTTGTTTGAGTGTCCAAACTATCCTCTTTAGGTGGTTATTACTACTTTACTTTCAAGAACATCATAAAATCCACTGATTTCAAAAGCCCAGACACATATTATTACAGCAATTCAGTTGTTGAGGTGAGAAAAAATGAGAAGGACGTTGCTGTACCACTAAATCTATGGCTGGGCACTGCTGAAACCGAACAAAAAGAATTCACGGTGTCTAGATAGGGCTATTTTCTACTGACTGTCTCTTGGGACTCAAACAAAATCCATTTGTTTGTTTGTTTGCTTTTCAGTTACACTTGTGTAGGGTTGCTGTCCCCAACCCTTCGGATTGTAGTTTGTCTGTGTCTTTGGATCTCAAGTGAGCCTCCTATAGGGGAGCACTTAGGTGATCTTGAGATTTCATCCCTTCTTTTAACCCTGTGTCTTTTGTTTTGAGCTCGCAAAGCCTGTTTTATTGCTGTGCCCATATTGCACTTAAAAACATATTTTTTTTATCATTAATCTGCAATCACGTGAAGAACATCATATTTACTAGGCTCCCACCTTCACCAAGTCCCCACCAAAACCTCTTACAGTAGTTGTCCATAAGCATTGTTGTATGCTGTAGACTGCTTCACCATAACCCCCACAAACACCCCATTACAGTCGCTGTCCATCAGCGTGTAGTAAATGCTGTAGAATCTATACTTGTCTTCTCTGTGTTGTACATCCCTCCCTTTGCCCCCCCGAGCCCACGCATTATACATGTTAATCCTATTGTCCCCTTTCTTCTCCCGGCCCTTATACCTCCCTTCCCACACACCCTGCCCATTCCCTTTCCCTTTGGTAACTGTTATTGAACTCTCGGGTTCTGTGAGTCTGCTGCTGTTTATTTCCTCCAGTTTATCTTTGTTGTTATACTCCACACATGAATGAAATCATTGGCTACTTGTCTTTCTCCACCTGGTATATATCACTGAGCATGCTACCGTCTAGCTACTTCCACATCCTTGCAAATGGTAGGATTTGTTTTCTTCTTATGGCTGCTTACTGCACTTTTTAAACTGGACTTCATTCTTCCTTTTTGTTTGTAGTTTCCCTAAGTGCTTTCACCATTGATCTGTTGGTTATGAGCAATAGCTTTGTGTTAATCGATATCTATCTGAATCTGTGTACATGTCTGTCTATATATCAATCTATCTATCTATCTATCCTTCTCTCTTTCTATCTATGTATCTCTCTATCTATCTTCCTATCATCTATGTATCATGACTATCATCTATCTATAATCTCTCATCTATCTATGTATCTATGAATCAATCATCTTTTTGTCTTCCCATCTATCCTTATGTACAGAACAGATAACAACATCGCCCTTGTCACTTCCCTACATTATGCTTCCAAAAATCTTGCCAAGTAACTAGGACGTATGGAGAGCACTGGGTACACTGAGACAATCGCAGGTCGAGTCTGCCGCGTGTGCTTACAAAACCAGTAAATGGTTGTCCAGGGACTTGAACCCATATCTCTGTCCTCTGTCCTCTTTTACCTTCTTCTCGTCTGCTGACTCTAATTTGCCACAATAATTGACTAAGTCTTCCCTGAAGACCACAAGTATCCTTCCTCTGGGCCTGTTGTAGTCAGAAAAGTGTACTTGGTGCTTTGATCATCAATAAGTATGAAGGACATCGGCGTGATCACCTCTGATAGGAGGAGGGACAAATAAAAATGAACATCTATTTCTAGACAGGAGCACTTTTGAACAAAGAGTGTGTTGTGGAGTGACGTGTTTATTTGAGTGTCCAACCTTCACTCTTAAGTGGTTATTACATTTTTACATTCATGAACATCATAAAACGCACTGATTTCAAAAGCCCAGACACATATTATTACAGCAATTCTGTTATTGTGGTGAGAAAAATTGAGAAGGACTTTGCTGTACAATGGTATCTATTTCTGGGCACTGCTGAAACCAAACAAAAAAAAATTCATGGTGGCCAGCTAGGGCTATTTTCTACTGACTGTCTCTGGGGACTCAAACAGAATCCATTTGTTTGTTTCTCAGTTTCACTTTTTTTGGGTACCTGTCTCCGCCCCTTCAGCTTTTAATTTGTCCATGTCCTGGGATCTCAAATGAGTCTCCTGTAAGGTAGCACATACATGATCTTGAGTGAAAGATAGCTTAGTTTAGTATGATGCTTTCCTATCTACCTACCTATCTATCTCTTTACCTATCTATGTAATTTTTCTATCTATCTATCTGTTATCTATCTATGTATGGTCTGTCATCTATCTACTATCATCTGTGTATCTATCTAATTAATCTATCATCTATATGTATGTATATCAGTCGAATCTGTGTATCAATCATTTGTCTGTCTATATATCTGTTTTCTCACTTTTGTCAACGTTCTGTCCCTAGGTGCACTTTGATTCCTCTGTGTCCTCCTCAGTCTCAATTCCTTGTGTTTGTTTTTGTGAGTTAGCTGTGTGTTTGGGTCTTGAGAGGAGTGGCCTTGGGTGGGAACTTCTCCTGCGTAGGTGGCACGAGTCTGCTGGGTGTGGATAGTGTGTTTGGGGGGCTGCGCTCTTGAAACTGTGCAGCCCAGTGCCCTCCAGCTGCTCTGCCCCTGGGCCGTTCCTGCTGTGACGGCTTCAAGAGCTGCAGGGAATATCCGAGGCCCCATGCAGGGAGCACCCTGGCGGGCCTGCGGTGTCCGTGGTAGGTACATGCCAAGTAGTATGTCTTTTTGCCAGTGCACCGATGTTACCTCGGTGGGCCTGCTTGGTGGCCCATCTTCAGAGAGTTTGTGTGTAGTCACTGGTTAAGGGAACTGCCTTTTGGTGACACGCGGGGTTCTTCTGGGCCAGTGGCCCATGGACTTGCTGAGGTGGCAGCCCAGCTGGCTTGTGGGGAAACTGCTCCCCTCTGCTGTCAAGGTGGAGGTGGAATTTCAGTGCATTTACACATTTAGATGTGAGTGAGTTCTATCTGAAATGGAATAGTAGCGTTGAGAGCTATGATTCCACCCCCTCAACTTGTAGTTCATCTTCGTCCTTGGATCTCAAGTTAGTCTCCTGTAAGGGAGCACGTAGGTGGTCTTGAGTTTTCATCCCTTCTTTTAACCCTGTGTCTTTTCATTGGAGTATTGAAGAGCCTGTCCTTTTATTCTGAGAATTGAGAGCTATGTCCTTATTGCACTTAAAAAATTTTTTTTGTTATCATTAATCCACAATCACGCAAAGAACATTATGTTCACCAAGTACACCACGTTCCCCCGAAAAACCCCATTACAGTAGCTGTCCATCAGCATAGTTGGATGCTGTAGACCCCTTCACCATGTCCCCCCCACACCCCGTTACAGTCGCTTTCCATCAGCGTGTAGTAAGATGCTGTAGAATCACTACTGGTCTCCTCTGTGTTGTACATCCCTCCCCGTGCTCCCCCCACCCACACATTATACATGCTAATCCTAATGCCCCCTTTCTTTCACCCCACATTTATCAAACACTTCCCACCCACCCTGCCTAGTCCCTTTCCCTTTGGTAACTGTTAGTCCACTCTTGGTTCCTTTGAGTCTGCTGCTGTTTTTTTCCTTCAGTTTTTCTTTGTTGTTATACTCAACACATGAGTGAAAACATTTGGTACTTGTCTTTCTCTGCATGGCCTTTTTCACTGAGCATAATACCCTCCAGCTCCATCCACGTTGTTCAAATATTAGGATTTTTTTCTTCTTACGGCTGCTTACCGTACTTTTTAAACTAGATTTCTGACTTCTCTTTTGTCTGTAGTTTCGCTATGTGCTTTCACCATTGCTCTTCTCGTTATTAGCAATAACTTTACGTTAATCAATATGTACCTATATCTATCTATCCATCTGTCTGTCTGTCTATCTATCTAACTATGTATCTTCCTATCATCTATCTATGATGTCTATCATCAATCTATGTACCAATCTATCTATCTTTCATCTGTCGTCTGTCTAGCTATCTATCTATGAATCAATCATCTTTTTGTCTGCCCATCTATCCTTATGTACAGAACAGTTATCAACATCGCCTTTGTCACTTCCCTACATTATGCTTCCAAAAATCTTTCAAGGTAACTAGGCTGTAGGAAGAGCACTCGGTTCACTGAGATACTTGCAGGTCGAGTCAGCCACGTGTACCTACAAAACCAGTAAATGGTTGTTCAGGGACTTGAACCTGTGTCTGTATCCTCTATTATCTTCTTCTCACTGGCTGACTCTATTTAGCCACATTCATTGACTAAGTGCTCCATGAAGACCACAAGTATTGTTCCTCTGGGCCTGTTGTCCACAGAAAGAAAACTTGGTGCTTTCCTCACCACCATGTTTGAGGGACATCGGCGTGATCACCGCTGATATGATGGAACGACAAATGAAAATGAACACCAGTTGCTAGACAGGAGCAGTTGGGAGCAAAGAGTGTGGTGTGGAGTGACGTGTTTATTTCAGTGTCCAAACTTCCCTCTTTATATAGTTATTACTTCTTTACATTCATGAACTTCATAAAACCCACTGATCTCAAAGGTCCAGATGTATACTTTTACAGCAATTCATTGGTTGAGTTGAGAGAAAATGAGAAAGACGTTGCTGTACCACTAAATCTATGGCTGGGCAATGCTGAAACCAAACAAAAAGAATTCACGTTGTCCAGATAGGGCTATTTTCTACTGACTGTCTCTGTGGACTCAAACAGAATTCATTCTAGGATTGTTTGTTTTTCAGTTTCACTGTTTTGGGTACCTGTTCACACCCCTTCGGCTTTTAGATTTTCTGTGTCCTTGGATCACAAGAGAGTCTCCTGTAAGGGAGCACGTAGGTGGTCTTGAGTTTTCATCCCTTCTTTTAACCCTGTGTCATTTGTTTGGAGCACTCAAAGCCTGTCCTTTTATTCTGATGATTCAGAGCTGTGCCCTTATTGCACTTACGAAATTGTTTTTGTTATCATTAATCTACAATCACGTGAAGATCATTATGTTTACTAGACTCCCCCCTTCACAAAGTCCCTCCCAAAAACCTCTTACAGTTGCTGTCAGCAGATTTGAATGCTGTAGACCCGTTCACGATGTACCCCCCCACACACCCCATTACAGTCGCTGTCCTTCAGCATGTAGTAATATGCTGT
This sequence comes from Manis pentadactyla, assembly GCF_030020395.1. Lineage (NCBI taxonomy): Eukaryota > Metazoa > Chordata > Mammalia > Pholidota > Manidae > Manis > Manis pentadactyla. The sequence goes on from NW_026644705.1 coordinate 2,554,947, forward strand.
AGAATATCTACTTGTCTTCTCTGTGTTGTACAGCAATCACCATGCGACCCCGCCCTCACGCATTATACATGCTTATCCTAATCTCCCTTTTCTTTCTCCCCACCCTTGTCCCTCCCTTCCCAACCACCCTTCCCAGTCCTTTTCCCTTTGGTAACTGTTACTCCACATTCGGGTTCTGTGAGTCTGCTGCTGTTTTTTTTTTCAGTGTTTCTTTGTTGTTATACTCCACACATGAGTGAAATCATTTGGTACTTGTCGTTCTCCACCTGGAATATTTCACTGAGCCTACTACCGTCTCGCTTCATCCACGTCATTGCAAATGGTAGCATTTGTTTTCTTCTTATGGCTGCAAACTGCAGTTTTTAAACTGGACTTCATTCTTCCTTTTAGTTTATAGTTTCGCTATGTGCTTTCACCATTGATCTCCTGGTTATGAGCAATAGCTTTGTGTTAATTGATATGTATCTGTATGTATCTTTCTATCTACCTATCTATCTATCTGTCTATCCTTCTATCTTTCTATTTATCTATCTATCTATCTTTCTATCATCTATCTGTCTATCAATCTATCTTCCTATCTACCTATCATGTCTATCATCTGTCATTCTATCATCTGTCATCTATCTATCTATCTAAGAATCAATCATCTTTTTGTCTGCCTATCTACCCTTACGTACAGAACATTTAACAACATGGCCTACATCACTTCCCTACATTATGCTTCCAAAAATTTTTCAAGGTAACTATGCCGTAGTTAGATTACTGGCTTCTCTGAGACACTTGCAGGTCGAGTTAGCCACTTGTGCTTACAAAACCCGTAAATTGTGGTGCAGGGATGTGAACACGTATCTCTGTCCTCTGTACTGTTTTACCTCCTTCTCGCTTGCTGACTGTAATTAGCCGCATTAATTGACTAAGTCCACACTGAAGACCACAAGTATCCTTCCTCTGGGCCTGTTGAATACAGAAAAGTATACTTGGTGCTTTGCTCAACACCAAGTTTGAGGGACATTGGCGTGATCATCGCTGATAGGAGGAGGGACAAATAAAAAGGAACACCTATTTCTAGACAGGAGTAGTTGGGAACAAAGAGTGTGTAGTGGAGTGATGTGTTTATTTGAATGTCCAAACTTCCCTCTTTAGGTGTCTATTACTCCTTTAACTTCTTGAACATCATAAAACGCACTGATTTCAAAAGCCCAGATGAATATTAATACAGCAATTCATTTATTGAGGTGAGAAAAAATGAGAAGGACGTTGCTGTACCACTATATCTATGGCTGGGCACTGCTGAAACCAAACAAAAAGAATTCACAGTGGCTAGATAGGGCTATTTTCTACTAACTGTCTCTAAGGACTCAGACAGAATTCATTTGTTTGTTTGTTTGTTTCTCAGTTTCACTTGTGTTGGGTACCTCTCCCAGCCCCTTCAGCTTGTAGTTTTTGTGTGTCCTTGGATCTCAAGTGAGTCTTTTTAAGGGAGCATGTAGATGGTCTTGAGGGAAAGATAGCTTTGTTTAGTATGACGCCTTCCTATCTACCTACCTACCTATCTCTTTATCTATCTATGTAATCTATCTACCTGTCTATATATCTGTCATATATCTATCTATGGTCTTTCATCTATCTACTATCATCTGTGTATCTATCTCATTAATCTATCATCTATATGTATGTATATAAGTCCAATCTATGTATAAATCATCTGTCTGTTTATGTATCTGTTTTCTCACTTTTGTCAACGTTCTGTCACTAGGTGCACTTTGATTCGTCTGTGTTCTTCTCAGTCTCAATTCCTTGTGTTTGTTTATGTGAATTAGCTGGTGTTTGGGTCTTGAGAGGTGTAGCCTAGTGTGGGAACTTCTCCTGCGTAGGTGGCACGAGTTTGCTGGGTGTGGATAGTGTGTTTGTTGGGCTGGGCTCTTTAACCTGTGAGGACCAGGGCCTTCTGGCTGCTCTGCCCCTGGGACGTTCCTGCTGTGGCGGCTGCGTGAGCTGCGGGCATATCCGAGGCCCCAGGCAGGGAGCACACTGGCATGCCTGTGGGGCAGAGGCAGGGTCATGCCCAGTAGTAGGTATTTTTGCCTGTGCACTGATGTCACCTCGGCGGCCCTGCTTGGATTCCCATCTCCAGAGGGCATGCGTGTAGTCACTGGTTAAGGGAACTGACCTTTGGTGACACACGGGGCTCTTGTGGGCCATTGGCCTATGGGCTTGCTGAGGTGGCAGGCCACCTAGCTTGTGGGAGAACTGCTCCCCTCTGCTGTCAAGGTGATGTGGAGTTTCAGTGCATTTAGGCATTTAGATGTGAGTGAGGTCTATCTGTAATGGAAAAGCAGCACTGAGATCTATTTTTCCATTAGTATGAAAAGGGCGCTGAGCATAAAGAGTTTTGTGATGTTGGCAGGAATTCTTGGAATATTTATGTCGCCACACTTATTAATTTTCTGTTAACGGAGGTGATTCTGAAGTAACTTTTTACTCACAGATGAAAGTGATGTATAAGATTATCCCACGTCAGCCATGGTGAGATGAAGTGGTATAGTAGAATTAAAGCCTGTACACCTTGGCCTGATACATAGGAGACACACCGTTTGTGCTCTTTGCTGCTCTCCTGTCCTGGCTTATTACCTTAAGTAACTTGTTGGTTCAGAGTGGTCCCAGCAACATTTCCAGCAAGATCTTTCTAAATTTGCATAGAAACACTTGTCAAAGATATGCCCAGAGGCTAGTGGAAAACTGTACTCTTTCTGGTCATAGTTTGCAAGATGTTTGCCTTATCCTGCGTTCCTTTGTTACTTTTGCATCTCCTGTGATTGTAGACCGATCGGGGCAATGGTGTACACACACACACACGCACACACACACACACACGTACAGACACACACACATGGCTGAGAGTTAACGGAGACCCCACTTATCGGAAACTGCAGGCACACATTTAAAAAGAAACATGCATAAGTTTTGCTCCTATTGTTCCCTCCATACGGAGCAGACTTCAAAGTGCAGAGGTGGTTGGATACAGATACCTATGCAGACAGCTAAGCACATACATGTATGGGTAGGCTCTCTCCATCCATCATCTAAGTGCGTCTCTGTATACCTACATGTCTGTGTTAGTCTACTCAAACTGATATCCAGAGTGTCACTGAGTGGGGGTTTCATCCATTGACACTGATTTCTCCCTATTCTGGAAGCAGAAGTCCAAGACCAAGGCAGGTTCAGTTCCCGGTGAGGTCCCTTCTTCTGCCTACGGTCGCATTCCTGATCTGTCCTCACAGGGTCGAGGGAGAATGCTCTGTCCTCAGTTAATCTTAATAGCACTGATTGCATAATGGCAGCTCCACTCACACCCTCATGGTATCTTCCTAACCCAATTACCTCCAAGGCCAGACCTCCAAATACCATGACAGTGGGGGTTAGGTCTTCAACCTTGTCTCAGTTCAAATATGAACTTGTGTGTGTGTATTTGTGTGTGTGTGTGTGTGTGTGTGGTGGCGGCAGGGGGTAATAGGAGCAGAAGATGGTGAGGTGAGGGCCCAAAATTCAGTTCATAACTCTGTATCTATCATGTATCTATCTAATCTAACATACCTATATCATCTATCCTATCTATTCTATCATCTGTCATTTATATATATCTTATCTATCTGTCATCTCTATTAATCTATTCCTCTAATATATGAATATCTATCATCTAATGTATCTATTTCAAAAGTATCATCTATCACCTGTCAACTATATGTCATCTACCTGTCTTTATTTTTTGTCTACCCATCCATCCTTATTTACAGAACAGTGTAAGATAAATTCTAGCTGAAATAAGCAGGTGCAGAGAGGCAACAAAGGGCCCGGAAGTTTATTTGAACGCAGATACCCAGGCGAGATTTCACCAGTCTATAGAAATGGAGGCTGGGGAATTCCCATTTAGGAAGACAGGCAGCGAGATTTTAAAGAAGGTAGGGTGAGGCAGAACTTAGATTTACAGCAGCGCGAGGAATTGCTAACCCAATGCATATATTTCAGGTTTGGAGGCGGCAACAGCCAAGAACTTAGGCACATCATCAGTGTCTGACGTGCTCGCTCCTCCCATCAGCGTCCCCAGCCTTAAAAACAGTTAACAACATGGCCATATATCATGGCTATCTATCTTTCTTTCTATCTTTCTATCTATCTATCTATCTATCTATCTATCTATCTATCTATCTATCTATCTATCTATCTATCTATCTATCTATCTATCTATCTATCAATCTATCTCTCTCTCTATCTATCTATCTATCTATCTATCACCTATCTGTTCAATCTATCTATACCTATTATCTCTCCTACCTAATCTATCATCTATCTATATGTCCTATCTATCATCATCTTTTTGTCTAACCATGTATAATTATGTACAGAACAGTTCACAAGGTAGCTTATATGTCACTTCCCTACATAAGCTTCCAAAAGCCTGCAAGGTAACTAGGCGCTAGAGACAGATTGCACTAGGTTCATCGAGACATTTGCACATCGAGTCAACAGCGTGTGAGTAAAAAACTAGTAAATGGTGGTGCGTGGATTTCAAACCATACCTCTGTACCCAGTCCTCTTTGCCCTCCTTGCTGACAGTATTCTAGCCGCATTTGTTGACTGACTGCTCCCTGAAGACCACAAGCATCCTTCCTCTTGGCTTTTTCAGTAATTTATCCCATTGTATGGAATGATTTTCCCTCAGATACATTGTTCTGTTACCTCCTTCTATACTGTTCAAGTCCCACATCCCTGGTAAGGCTTAACCGGTCCCCTGCTTATTTTGAAAGCCCTGCTTCTCTCTGCCTTTAAGCTCAGTCCTCCATATGTTGCCTTATTTCTTCATAGTGTTTGTTACCGGCTAAGCTACCTGAAATCTTACAGATATTCATTGTCTCTTTCTTCCCCTCCAACTAGACCATGGTCTTCGCAGGTTAGGAATTCTGCGTTTATTAAGTCTGGTGGAGACCATGCAGACTCTAGGGTCAGAGAGAAGTGGTCACAGTTGTAACTCAACGTGGTTTGACATGTTAGCAGTTTAGGTTAGAGTCAGGCCAGGCAGTCATTAAAGAGGAACTTTTCTGATATAACTAAGCTACTTGATAAATTCTAAGTAAGCTTAAATTTCAAAAATCACACAGCAGGCAGAAGCACTTCCTTCTGTCCTTCCTTCAGACTCGAGGACCTTTATGCCAAATCCGTTCTCTCGTGGGGAAGTGGGAATGTGTGAGGATGATCAGCCAATGTCTTAAGTTACACAAGGCAAACACATACAGAAATATACTTGTTTTAAAAAAAATGATAAGAGTGGTTTCCTGTGTCACAGCAGGGATTCCCTAGCCCCCAGTGAGCTCAGAGCAGTGGGAGAAGAGAGGGAAGGGGCCACATAAGCCAACCCGGTCTCCTTCCTCTGGACTTGCCTTCCCATGGATTGTCATCCATTAATCACTCAGCACGCAGACCTCACGGTGAGCACGCACAGTCATAAAACGCATCTACTTCCACATCCCAGTCACTCGGGCATGGAACACGTTGCATAGTTAAGTGTGGCTGAGAACATTATCACTCATGTATATGTGTTCTTCCTCCTTTGACGAGTCAAAGAGTAAACAGCAGAGTCATACTAGCAACAGCAGGATTTAGTGTGAATATAAAATATACACACATATTGTGGGAAAGATTTTGTTAAATGGATATGGACATAGGCATTGTCTGGAGCCGGGTTAGACCTGTAGGAGCCATTGGCAAGGGCTGTGGCATGTCCACCGTGTCGGAGCCTGAGTTAGGGGTAGGGCCGAGGCCATCAGCTCTGCCTACCATGGCATTCTATGGGTCCAGGGCTGACCGGAGGACAACCGCCCATGCTGTGGGTGTCTGAGGCGTGCAGGATGCTGGTAGTGTTTCTGCCAACGGCCTCGTGTGGGGCCCTGGGGGGCTAGCAAGTTCCTTTCCCGAGGTTGGTGGCATGCACATCGGGTCATCGTCCGACTTGCGTGTAGGTCCGAGGCCGTCGTCTATGCCTACCACGGCATCGTGTGTGTCCAGGGTGGTCCGGAGAATGACTTCCCACATGGTGGGTGTCTGAGGTGTGCAGGAGGCTGGAAGTGCTGCTGCCCATGGCCTCGTGTGGGGCTGGGGGTTGACCGGAAGATGATGGCCATCGAAGGGTGTGTTGTGTCCATGTGCTCGTCTTGAGCATAATTGCCAGACCTCAGGCAGAAAGTGGTGCTGCCCACGGCCCCATGAAGGGCCGTTGGCGACTGGAAGGTGACGGCCATCGAGGGTGGTGCCGTGTCCATGGGCTCGTCTTGAGCATCATTACCGGCCCTCACACCGAAGTTGGTGCTGCCCACAGCCCCGTGCGGGGTCGGGTGCGACCGGAAGATGACGGCCGTCGAGGGTGGTGTCGTGTCCATGGGCTCGTCTAGAACGTCATTGCCGGCCTTTGTGCCAAAGGGGGAGCTGCCCAAAGCCTCGATTGCGGACGGGGGCTAACAGAAGATGTCGGCAATCGAGGATGGTGTCGTGTCCATCGGCTCTTCTTGGGAATCAGCCTTCAGGCTGGCGACTATGCAGCCCATGGACTCTTCTGGGACCATGGGGTAGTTGTAGATGCCTTTCCCGAAGGCGATAGTGTGACCATTGGGTCGTCGTCCGCCTTGCGGATAGGGCCGAGGCCATCATCTCTGCCTCTCATGGCATCTTATGGAGCCAGGGGAGACCAGACGACAACCGCCCACACGGGGGTCATCTGAGGTGCACAGGAGACCGGCGGTGGTGCTGCCCATAGCATCGTGCGGGGCCGGGTGGGTCCGGAAGATGATGGCCAGCGGTGGTGGCGTCGAGTCCATCATCTCGTCCCGAGCGTCAGTGCCAGCCATCGGGCCTTCGCTTGTGCTGCCCAAGGCCTTGTCTGTTGGCTGACACTGGATGGTGGTTTTGCAGAGGCAGTACACCACACGGCGGGCTGGTAGTGGTGCCCGTGTGCCCTGCGGAGGAGGAGCTCATCTGGGTGGTTTCTCTCCAGCCGTCTGCTGGGAGCCAAGTATGGTCCAGTGGCCCAGGGATGCTCCCCGTGGAAGTGGGAACTCTGCTGGAAAAAGTGGGAAAAGCCAGCCGCTAAAGGCACACAATCCCGGAGGAACAGCCTGTGACCAGTGCAGTGAGCAGGTGCAGGGTGCTCCCTGGCAGGAGGGATATGGGGCAACGCCCGGGGACGGTAAGAAACGGCGGGCGAACAAGGTGGGTCTGGGAAGGCAGCGAGAGGTGTGGGGCACGAACCTTAGGAAGGAGGAAACGGTCCACATGGAAAAATGGGTTGTGGTGTGCGCCAAACGATCCGAGGAAAGGGTCTGAAGCTAGGGAGAGGGTCTCCTTTGCCACTAACTCCTTCTCAGGCCAAGCACGCACTGAGTTGCTCAGCTAGGGCGAGCCTGGTCCATATGTCAGCTACGGGAAGCATCACAAAGTGGCCTGGGCTGCTGTGACGTCACCCAGGAGACACTTAACCAAGCCCCTATTGCCTTAATCAAACCGGCACCGCCCAGAGGAGACCCTGGTCCAAGGCCATGGCCTGGCCCCGAGGGCAACCCCAGTAGAATCCCTAGCCCCCTGGAATGCCCGCTGAGGTGCCGTGCAGGTGTTTGGAACAATGAGCACACCATGCGGACCATCGAGGGCTGCTGTGCCCGGATATGTCAGAGCTCAGCCTGTCTGGGTGCCGGCACTGCATGGGCTCGGCACCCAGAGTATGGCGGGAATCAAGTGCCTTGCTCCGCCCTCCCTCACACAATCCCTTAGCCCAGGGCTTGGTCAGGGCCCGGCGCCCAGCTACTACGTGGCTGTCTGGGGCACGGCCCACCCTTTCCTGGGCCTTCCCAGGTTCTCTGGGACACCTGGAGCCAGGCATGCCTTTTCGGCCATGGACAGCCTGGCGGCTGACTTCTGAGGAGTGTGCATACCCCATGAATTGCCTTTCTAGCTAGCGGCAGGGTTTTCCTTTGCTTCTCACAGAAAGCATAGGTCGGGGACCACAGGGTCTCAGCATAGCTACATCCCACGTTCTGACTGGGCTTTGCCACCCAGATTTTCTCTCTGATCTAGTTTTGGGGGCCTGTGTCTCGTAGTTGAATAACACAACACAGTACAATGGAAACACTTTCCATTTTTAAAATGCTTCTCCTTTAGACTCTTGGTCTCGATGGCGTCGCTGTTCTTGCCCGTCAGCCAAGCTGGATGCTTGCGGGGCAACCTTGCCTCCTCTCAGCAGTCCACCTGTCCATTCCCAATCCTGACTGTTCATAATTTATGTTATAACCTGTGAAGCTCGTGTCCCGTGTCAGTAATCCTGCTTCTAGTTTCTCAGATCTTTGCTGGTGGACGTAGGCCCTGCTTGCTCACTGCTTCACTGTGGAAGCACTGACATTGTTACAGAATAAAATATTAAATTCTCCATCCCCAATTCACGGTCTGGCCTTCACTTTGTCTACATATCCTTCATTATGAGCCAAGCTCTCTGCTCCTTGAAAAGACCCTGTCTCGTGCCTTTTTCTCTCTGAATTATTTCCTCTGGGGTTTGCCAACTCTTGCATCTGGCTTTTAAGAATTTTCAACCCATCAGAAGAACATGGATCGCTGAAGACCCACCTCTATGTCACCTCCTCTTGGAGGCTTCTGTGCAATCTCAATTAGGGGTGCCTTCCTCTCCATTCTCCATACTTGGTGAGAACATCCCTTATCAAATATGAGTGTGTCAGCTCGTGCACATCACTCTTCGGGTCTTGGGATCTGTTGAACAGTGGTGACAGTGAATGACTGGACTCGGCTTCAAAGCTCAGCTGCCCGTCCAGTGGTACCTGGTGCCTCTCGCTCCTCTGAAAACCGTTCGTTATTTTCCAAACCGTGTGGAACATAAATGCGGGCGAGATGCCACCGACGACACCTCAGTCCCTGCTGTGTATGCCTCCGGGTGCTTAGGGAGAGGCCCAGCGAGCCGAGCCCCCGAACTTATCTTTAACGGTGATGAGCGCAGAGCGTTTTGGACAGGCCCCGTCTGCTGCTGCTACTGCTGCTGCTGTGATGACTCCTCTCTATGGCCCATTGTGGTAAGATACCAGAACTCTTCTTGATCTCTGCCTGTGCTTTCTCCGTAGTGGTGTAGTTTTGTTGTATGGGGGTGGCTCCTTTCGCATCTCTGTTGGAGTTAAGTACGGGCTCAGAAATCCCTTGTGTCAATATTCATTGTACTGTACCATCTTCTTTTTCTATGTCTTTGGGTTTTCTCCTGCTGCTACTGCTTTTCCTCTGAGAGGACCTGTACCACAGGCCTGTTGTTGTCAGAAGAGTAAACTTGGTGGTTTACTCACCACCATGTTTGAGGGACATTGGCGTCACCACTGATAGGAGGAGGGACAGGTAGAAAGGAACACTGAGTTCTAGACGGGAGCAGTTGTGAGCAAAGAGTGTGTTGTGGAGTGCCGTTTTCTTTTGAGCATCCAAACTTCCCTCGGTATCTGGTTATTGCTTCTTTACATTCGTAAACATCATAAAATCCACTGATTTCAAAAGCCCAGACGCATATTATTACAGCAATTCAGTTGTTGAGGTGAGAAAAAATGAGAAGGGCCTAGCTATAGCACTGAATATATGACTGAGCACTGCCACAACTGAGCAGAAAGAATCCACGGTGGCGGGAAGGGCTATTTACTACTGACTGTCTCTCTGGGCAATCAAACAGAATCACTTTTACTTATTTATTTTTGGTGTCAGTAATGTACAATTACATGAGCAACTTTATGTTTACTAGGCTCCCCTTCCTACACCATCCCCCACATTGTCAAGTCCACTCCCCACTCCTCATTACAGGCGCTGTCCATCAATGTAGTAAGATGCTTTTGAATCACTACCTGTCTTCTGAGTGTTATACTGCAATCCCCGTGGCCCCCCACGCCCTACATTTTGTGTGCAGATTGTAATGCCCCCTTTACACCCTCATCCCTCCTTTCCCACCCATCCTCCCAGGTCCCTTTCCCTTTGGTAACTGTTAGTCCATTCTTGGGTCTGTGAGTCTGCTGCTGTTTTGTTCCTTCCCGTTTTTCCTTTGTTCTCATACCTCACAGAGGAGTGAAATCCTTGGTACTTGTCTTTCTCCACCTGGCTTATTTCACTGAGAATAACACCCTCTAGCTCCTTCCGTGTTGTTGCAAATGGTGGTAGAACTTGTTTTCTTCTTATGGCTGAATGATATTCCATAGTGTGTATGTACCACCTCTTCTTTATCCATTCATCCCCTGATGGACACTTAGGTTGCTTCCATTTCTTTGCTATTGTAAAGAGTGCTGCGATCAACATAGGGGTGCATCTGTCTCTTTCAAAATGGGCTCCTGCACACTTAGGGTAAATTCCTAGGGAGGAATTCACGGGTCAAATAGTATTTCTGTTCTTCGGTTTTTTGGGGAACCTCCATACTGCTTTCCACAATGGTTGAGCTGACTGACATTACCACCAGCAATGTAGGAGGGCTCCCGTTTCTCCACACCTTTGCCGACATCTGTTGTTGTCTGTCTTTTGGGTGGTGGCCATCCTAACTGCTGTGAGTTGATACCCCACTGTGGATTAATGTGTATTTCTCTGATAGTTAACGATGTGCAGCATCTTTTCATTTGCCTGTTGGCCACCTGAAATTGCTTCTGTGGAGAAGTGTCTGTTCAGATTCTCTGCCCATTTTGTAATTGGATTTATTTGCTATTTGTGTGTTCAGGTTCGTGAGCTCTTGATACATGTTTTGGATGGCAACGCCTTATCAAATGTCTCATCAGTGAATATATTCTCAAATAATGAAGGATGTCTTTTGGTTCTACTGATGGTGGTCAAACAGAATCTTACTATACCCCCTTCCACTTCATTCAAAATCTGACTAATTATTCCTTTTTTCCTGAACACCAACCAGCCGAGAAAATTGGAATGAAGAGGAGAAGCTGTGATGCAGGACCATCTAGTGTAAAACTGAGAGGTGAGGTGGTGTGGAGACTGGTAGGTTGTATCTTGCCATTTGCTGCTTTCAAGGGTCATAGGGAAAAAAGATTGCCAAGGAGATGAAGCCCAGGGTGTTGACGTCTCCTAGTATCGGAGGAGCCACGTAGCCTCTAGCCATTGATGGGAAGGCTAGCATGCGGCACTGTTGTCTTTCCTGTGGTGTTAGATGAGCGGCGTCCCCCATATGCAGTTCAGTCAGAGCCCATGTGGGACTGTCCTGACACAGGCTGGGTGGACCCTAGGGCTGTGCCGTTCCTGCTGGGCTCTTGCAGCACCCCTCTCGGGACCGGGCCTTAGCAGCGCTCCCGGAGAAAGAGAGAGAGATAGAGAGAATTGTGCTCTAGAGATAGGGGCAGTTTTATTTTCTGTAGCTCCCTGAGCATGCTCCTGATGTTTATTTTGAGATCTCTTTCTCAGGAAGATTTATTTGAGTCCAGTTACCGGGTTCCTTTGAACGTTCATATTTGTAGGTGGTGCCCTCTATCTCCGAGAATCTTTACTCTCTGGAGATGCTCAGCCCTTGGGGGGATGGCAGTGGTCCCAGGGGAGCAGTGCCAGTGCCCAACCCCGCCGGGAGTAAAGAGGTCTTTCCTTCTTCCCGACCACAGTGCCCATCTCCACTGCCAGGGCCAGTATGTGGAACATGCAGGGAGATGCTGCCGAAGGTGGGGACGGCCGTTTTGCAGGCCGGTGCTGGTGGTGAGGCAGGCCGTGTACCAGTCAGATCACGGTAAGGGGCCTGGGAGCAGCGAGGCCAGCCAGGGGGATGAAGCGACCAGAGCTCCTGAAAAATTCCCCGCCTGCCGGGCAGAGTGCAAGTGGGCAGTTTGGCACACCTGTCCTTTCTCCTGCGTGGCAAGCCCTGTGGAAGCCTTGCCCCTTTAGCAGTTCTCTCACTGTTAGGAATCTCTCAGACTATCCGCCTTTTTTTTGTCCCACAGCGGCCAGATGTGGATCCCTGTGTTGTCCCACAAGTGGCTGGAACCTCAAGGCTCTCGAAGTCTTCTGCCTCTCTTTGCTTTCCAACCCCACCAATCCTCCTGTGCACACCACATGTATGGTAGGTTCGTGCTCAGAGAGCACATCTCCAGGGCTGTACAGCACACTTCTCCTTGAGGTGACAGGATGCCGCAGCAGCTTTCCTCCCTGCTGTTCTTCCACGATTTGATGTAGTTGTTCTATTACCAAATAGTACGTATGTATGTGGTTTTGATTTTGGGAGGATGTTTCCGCATCCCCTCTCATGTGAGCCGGGGTCATTAATCCCATCAGCACATCTTTTTTATGTTTTTCTTTTTCAGTTTCACTTGTCTAGTGTACCTGTTCCCAACCCCTCAACTTGTAGTTATGCTTCGTCCTTGGAAACCAAGTGAGTCCCTTGAAAGGGAGCACGTAGGTGGTCTTGAGTTTTCATCCCTTCTTTTAACCATGTGTCTTTTGATTTTTAGCACTCAGAGACTGTCCGTTTATTCTGACAATTGAGAGCTGTGTCCTTATTGCACATGAAATATCTTTTTTGTCATCATTAATCTACAATCACGCGAAGAACATTATGAACACCAAGTACACCAAGTCCTTCCCCAAAACCCTGTTATAGTCGCTATCCATCAGCGTTGGTTGCTGTACACCGATTCAACATGTCCCCCCCCATACACCACGTTACAGTCGCTGTCCATCAGCGTGTAGTAAGATGCTGTAGAATCTCTAATTGACTTCTCTGTGTTGTACAGCCCTCGCCATGCACAACAGCCCCCATGCATTATACATGCTAATCCTAATGCCCCCTTTCTTTCTAACTGCCCTTATCCTTCCCTTCCAACCCACCCAGCCCAGTCACTTTCCCTTTGGTAACTGTTAGTACTCTCTCGGTTTCTGTGAGTCCGCTGCTGTATTTTTCCTTCAGTTTTTCTTTTTTGTTATACTCCACACATCAGTGAAATCATTTGGAACTTGTCTTTCTCTGCCTGGCCTATTTCACTGAGCATAATACCCTCTAGCTCCATCCACATTTTTGCAAATGGTAGGATTTGTTATCTTCTTACGGCTGCTTACTGCACTTTTTAAACTGGATTTCTGTCTTCTCTTTGGTCTGTATTTTCACTATGTGCTTTCACCATTTCTTTCCTGGTTATGAGCAATACCTTTATGTTAATCGATATGTACCTATATTTATCTATCTGTCTGTATGTCTATCTATCAATCAATCAGTCATCTTTTTGTCTGAACATCTGGCCTTGTATGCAGAACAGTTGACAACATAGACAATGTCCCTTCGCTACTTTATGCTTCCAAAAATCTTGCAAGGTAACTAGGTTGTAAGGAGAGTCCTGGATTCCCTGAGACACTTGAAGGTTGAGTCAGAAGTGTATTTACAAAACCAGAAAATGGTTGTGCCGGGACTTGAACCCGTGTCTCTATCCTCTGTCCTCTTTCATCTCCTTCTAATTTGTTGTCTGTATTTCGCCACATTCATTGACTAAGTGCTCCCTGAAGACCACGAGTATCATTCCTCTGGGCCTGTTGTCAACAGAAAAGTAAACTTGTTGCTTTGCACACCACCATGTTTGAAGGACATCAGCGTGATAACCGCCGATAGGACGGAGGGTCAAATAAAAAGGAACACCAATTTCTAGACAGGAGCAGTTGGGAGTTAAGAGTGTATTGTGGAGTGACGTGTCTTTTTGAGTGTCCAAACATCCCTCTTTAGGTGGTTATTAGATCTTCACATTCGTGAACATCATAAAACCCACTGATTTCAAAGGCCCAGACCCATATTATTACAGCAATTCAGTTGTTGATTTGAGAGAAAATGAGAAGGATATTGCTGCACCACTAAATCTATGTCTGGGCACTGCTGATACCAAACAAAAAGCATTCACAGTTGGCCAGATATGGCTATTTTCTACTGACTGTCTCTGGGGGACACACACAGAATCCATTTGATTGATTGTTTTTCGGATTCACTTATGTTGGGTACCTCTCACCACCCCTACTTCTTGTAGTTTTTCTGTGTCCTTGGATCTCAAGTGAGTCTCCTCTAAGAGAGAACGTAGGTGTTCTTGAGTTTTCATCCCTTCTTTTATCCCTGTGTCTTTTGTTTGGAGCACTCAAAGCCTGTCCTTTTACACTAATGATTCAGAGCTGTGCCCTTATTGCACTTTAAAATTCTTTTTTTATCATTAATCTACAATCACTTGAAGAACATTATGTTTACTAGGATCCCCCCTTCATCAAGTCCTCCAGAAAAACCTCTTACAGAATGTGTCCATCAGCATAGTTGGATGCTGTAGACTAATTCAACATGAACCCCCACACACACCCCGTTACAGTCGCTGTCCATCAGCGTGTAGTAAGATGTTGTAGAATCTCTACTTTTCTTCTCTGTGTTGTACAGCACTCCCCATGCCCAACCGTCCGCACGCATTATTCATGCTAATAATAATATCCCCTTTCTTTCTTCCTGCCCTTATCCCTCCCTTATCACCCACCCTGCCCAGTACATTTCCCTTTGGTATCTGTGAGTCCACTCTCTGGTTCTGTGATTCTGCTGCTGTTTATTTCCATCAGTTTTTCTATGTTGTTGTACTCTACACATGAGTAAAATCATTTGGTACTTGTCTTTCTCCTCCTGGCCTATTTCACTGAGCATACTACCGTCTAACTCCACCCACATCTTTGTAAACGGTTAGATTTGTTTTCTTCTTATGGCTCCTTACTGCACACTTTAACTGGATTTCATTCTTCCTTTTTGTTTTGTACTATCACTATGTGTTTTCACCATTTATCTCCCAGTTATGAGCAATAGCTTTGTGTTAATCGATATGTAGCTGTATATATCTATCTATCTATCTATCTATCTATCTATCTATCTATCTATCTATCTATCTATCTGTCTGTCTGTAACCTATCTACTATCTACTTACCTATCTATCTATCTTTCTGTCAATCTATCTATCTATCTATCTATCTATCTATCTATCTATCTATCTGCTTATCTTCCTGTATATCTTTCATGACTATCATCTATCTATCATCTGTCATCTATGTATCTATGAATCTATCATCTTTTTGTGTGCCCATATATTCTTATGTACAGAACAGTTAACAACATCGCGTATGTCACTTACCTACATTATGCTTCCAAAAACAGTGCAAGATGAGTAGGCTGTATTGAGAGCACTGGGTTCACTGAGACAATTGCAGGTTGAGTCAGCATCGTGTCCTTACAAATCCAGTGAATACTGGTGCAGGGACTTGAACTCATATCTCTGTCATCTGTCCTCTTTTCCCTCCTTCTCGATTGCTGACTGTATTTAGCCACATTCATTGACTAAGGTCTACCTTAAGACCACAAGTTTCATTCCTCAGGGCCTCTTGTAGACAGTAAAGTATACTTGGTGCTTTGCTTACCACCATGTTTGAGGGACATCGGCGTGATCACCGCTGATAGGAGGAGGGTCAAATAAAAAGGAACACCTATGTCTAAACAGGAGCATTTGGGAGCAAAGAGAGTGTTGTGGAGTTACGTGTTTGTTTGAGTGTCCAAACTTCACACTTTAGGGGGTTATTACTTCTTTACATTTGTGAACATCATAAAACACACTGATTTCCAAAGCCCAGACTCATATAATTCAGCAATTCTGTTGTTGAGGTGTGAAAAAATGAGAAGGACGTTGCTAAACCACTAAATCAATGGCGGGTCACTGCTGAAAACAAACAAAAAGAATTCACGGTGGCTAGATACTGCTATTTTCTACTGGCTGTCTCTGGGGACTCAAACAGAATCCATTTGTTTGTTTGTTTGTTTCTCAGTTTCACTTGTGTAGGGTACCCGAATCCGCCCCTTCAGCTTGTAGTTTGTGTCCTTGGATCTCAAGTGAGTCTCCAGTAAGGGAGCACGTAGGTGGTCTTGTGTTTTCATCCCTTATTCTAACCCTGTGTGTTTTGATTGGAGCACTCAAAGAATATCCGTTTATTCTGATGATTCAGAGCTGTTCCTTTATTGCACTTAAAAATTTTCTTCGTTATCATTAATCTACAATCACGTGAAGAACATTACGTTTACTAGGCTTCCCATTCAACATTCCGCATCTAAAACTAATTACAGTCGCTGCCCATCAGCGTGTAGTAAGATGGTGTAGAATCCCTACTGTCCTGTCTGTGTTGTACAGTCCTCCCCATGCTACTCCCACCACACACATTATACACACTAATACTAATGCCCCCTTTCTTTCTCCCCACCCTTATCCCTCCCTTTCCACCCAACCTGCCCAGTCACTTTCCAATTGGTAACTGTTAGCAAACTCGCGGGTTCTGTGAGTCTGCTGCTATTTTTTCTTCAGGTTTTCTTGGTTGTTATACTCCACACATGAGTGAAATCATTTGGTTCTTTTCTTTCTCCACCTGGCCTATTTCACTGAGCATAATACCCTCTAGCTCCATCCACGTTGTTGCAAATGGTAGGATTCGTTTTCTTCTTATGGCTGCTTACTGCTCTTTTTAGACTGGAGTTCATTATTATTTTTGTTTGTAGTATCGCTATGTGCTTTCACCATTGCTCTCCTGGTTATGAGCAGTAGCTTTGTGCTAATCGTTATGTACCTATATCTATCTATCTGTCTGTCTATCTATTTATCAATCAATCAATCTATCAGCTTTTTGTCTGCCCATCTGTCCTTGTGTACAGAACAGTTAAACACATAGCCTATGTCACTCTCCTACATTATGCTTCCAAAAATACTGCAATGTAACTAATATTTAGGGAGAGCACTGGGTTCACCGAGACACTTGCAGATCGAGTCGGCCGCGTGTACCTACAAAAGCAGGATATGGTTGTGCAGGGACTTGAAACCGTGTCTCTACCCACTGTTCTCTTTCATCTCAATCTCACTTGCTGTCTGTATTTAGCCACATTCATTGAATAAGTGCTCCCTGAAGACCACAAGTATCCTTCCTCTGGGCCTGTTGTCGACAGAAATGTTAACTTGTTGCTTTCCTCACCACCATGTTTGAAGGACATCGGCGTGATCAATGCTGATAGGACGCAGGGTGAAATAAAAAGGAACACCAATTTCTAGACAGGAGCAGTTGGGAGCTAAGAGTGTATTGTGGAGTGACATGTTTATTTGAGTGTCCAAACTTCCCTCTTTAGGTAGTTATTACTTCACATTCGTGAAGATCATAAAACCCACCGATTTCAAAGGCAAAGATGCTTATTATTACAGCAACTAAGTTGCTGAGGTGAGAGAAAATGTGAAGGACGTTGCTGCACCACTAAATCTATGGCTGGGCCCTGCTGAAAACAAACAAAAAGAATTCACTGTGGCCAGATAGAGCTATTTTGTACTGACTGCCTCTGGGGGCTCAAACACAATCCATTTATTGGATTGTTTGTTTTTCAGTTTCACTCGTGTAGGGTACTTGTCCCCACACCTTCAGCTTGTAGTTTGTCTGTGTCCTTAGATCTCAAGTGAGTCTCCTGTAAGGAAGCACGTAGGTTTTTTGAGTTTTCATCCGTTCTTTAAACCCTGTGTCTTTTGTTTGCAGCACTCAGAGCCTGACCTTTTATTCTGATGATTCAGTACTGTGCCCTTATTGCACTTAAAAAATTTTTTTTTGTTATCATTAGTCTACAATTACGTGAAGAACCTTATGTTTACTATGCTCCCCCTTCAACAAGTCCCCCGGAAAATCCTCTTCAGTCGCTGTCCATCAGTGAGTAGTAAGATGCTATATAATCTCTAATAGTCTTCTCTGTGTTGTACAGCACTCCCCATGCCTTCTCGACCCCACGCAATATACATGCTAATCCTAATGCCCCCATTCTTTCTCCCCAAACTTATCCCTCCCTTCAGAACCTCCCTGCCCAGAATTTTTCCCTTTGGCAACTTTCAGTCAACTCTCGGGTTCTGTGAGTCTGCTGCTGTTTTTTTCCTTTAGTTTTTCTTTGTTGTTATACTCCACACATGAGTGAAATCATTTGATACTTGTCTTTCGCCGACTGACTTTTTTCTGTGAACATACTACCGTCTAGATCCATGCACGTCATTGCAAATGGTAGGATTTGTTTTCTTCTTATGGCTGCTTACTGCACTTTGTAAACAGGGTTTCATTCTTCCTTTTCGTTTGTAATTTAGCTATGTGCTCTCACCATTCATCTCCTGGTTATGAGCAACAGCTGTGTTTCAATCGATATATATCTGTATCTATTTATTGCTCTGTCTGTCTGTTTATCTATCTATCTTTCTATATAAAATTCTTTCTCTCTGTCCTTCTCTCTATATATCTATCCATCTATCTAGCTTCCTATCAGCTATCATGTGTATCATCTGTCTATCTCTCATCTGTCATCTATCTATCTGTCTATCTATGAATAAATCATCTTTCTCTCTGCCCATCTATCCTTATGTACAGAACAGTTAACAACATCACCTTTGTCACTTCCCTACATTATGCTTTCAAAAACATTGCAAGGTCACTAGGCCGCAGTTAGAGCACTGGGCTCACTGAGACAGTTACAGATCAGGTCAGCTGCGTGTGCTTACAAAACCAGTAAATGGTGGTGCAGGGACTTGAACCCGTATCTCTGTCCTCTGTCCTCTTAAACCTCTTTCTCGCTTGCTAACTGTATTTAACCACACTCATTGACTAAGTCCTCACTGAAGATCGCAAGAACACATCCTCTGGGCCTGTTGAAGACAGAAAATTATACTTGGTGCTTTACTCACCACCATGTTTGAGGGACATTGGCGTGTTCACCACTGATAGGAGGAGGGACAAATAAAAAGGAACACCTATTTTTAGACAGGAGCATTTGGGAGCAAATTGTTTGTTGTGGAGAGACGTGTTTGGTTCAGTGTTCAAACTTCCCTCTTTATGTGGTTATTACTTCTTTACAATCGTGAACATCATAAAACACAGTGATTTCGAAAACCGAGATGCATATTATTACAGCAATTCATTTGCTGATGTGAGAAAAAATGAGAAGGACATTGCAGTACCAGTAAATCTATACCTGGTCACTGCTGAAACCAAACAAAAAGAATTCACGGTGGCTAGTTAGGACTATTTTCTAGTGACTATCTCTGTTGACTCAAACAGAATCCATTTGTTTCTTTGTTTCTCAGATGCACTTATATAGGGTACCTGTCCGCACCCCTTCAGCTTGTACTTTGTCTGTGTCCTTGGATCTCAAGTGAGTCTCCAGTAAGGGAGCAAATAGGTGATCTTGAGTTTTCATCAGTACTTCTAACCCTGTGTCTTTTGAGTGGAGCAGTCAAAGCCTGTAATTTTACTCTGATATTTGAGAGCTATGCTCTTACTGCACTTTGAAATACTTTTTTGTTCTCATTAATATACAATTACATGCAGAACGATATGTTCAGTAGTCTACCTCCTTCACCAAGTCCTTGCCAAATCCCAGTTACAGTCGCTGTCCGTCAGCTTGTAGTATGATGC